>NC_142575.1:29037500-29367500 GCF_041283825.1 Pyrus communis
AGCGGTGAACCTCTTAGAAGCAGAGCCAGACTTAGCTCCCAACGGACGCTTCGATACAATCCCGAACACTGGAGGCACCACCGAACTCTTCCGCTAGATAAGTCTCTCAGCAATGGATGCAATCACATTCGGAGTAGCAGGTTGCACAGGGTCGGGGTCAACAGTCATCTTCACCCCCTTGGGGGAAGTTAGATTAATGACAAGCTTCTCGGCAACAGACGAGCTCCTACGAGCAACATAAGAAGTCATTGGTTTCTTCTCAACCGAAGGTTCACAAGCAGGTGAGGAAGACCTCTTCTTTGCACCACCATCGACAGCAAACTCTACAGCAGCGATCGGGCGGGCCAACGCCTCGTCCTTTATCCACTTTATCTTTTCCCTTGGGGGCATGCCAGATTTCTCCGGTGAAGAGGGCTGAGTAGTTAGCGCCACTCACGGTACTCAACTGGAATGCCCAAGGCAACGTGCACTTTCTTCATATCCGCCGAAGTCCTTGGAGCTGAGCCAAACTCCGAATCTACAAAATTAAGAAATACGATCAATAAATTGAAATGATGGATCAACTCAACGAAAATTCAAGCAGGACATGCATGAAGCAGTAAAGGTTGTTGGGACACGCAGCTTAGGAGAAGAGTCAGACTCCCACTCTCCACTCACTTCTAAGGTATCTCTCGCCCACTTATGGTCACCTTTGCTAGCTTTCTTCATATCCGCCGAAGTCCTTGGAGTTGAGCTAAACTCCGAATCTACAAAAACTAAGAAATACGATCAATAAATTGAAATGATGGAGCAGCTCAACGAAAATTCAAGCAGGACATACATGAAGCAGTAAAAGTTGTCAGGACACGCATCTCAAGAGAAGAGTCAGACTCTCATTCCTCTAAGGTATCTTTCGCCCACTCATGGTCACCTTTGCTAAACGTATCGAATAACCTATGGGGAGATCTCAGTTGCCTCACACCCTCCTTGTGGTTGATTTCAAAGAAGTACCAAAACTTATTTATGGTCAAGCCAAGCTCAAAGAGCTTGCTTAAGTTTGAGAATCCCATCATCACATGAACTGCATTTGGGGAGCACTGAGCAGACGCGCATTTCATGAGGAAAATCACCTCCTGGAAAAGACGCGGCATGGGAAAAGTAAATCCCAACACAAAGTATTATGGATGGAATTTGATAGCTCTCTTCCTGGCAGAGGCACCCTCTCCACATGGTTCATGGCCACTATCATCCTTCACCCGCTTGACACGAACCCCATACGGAATTGCATGCTTGTATGCTTCAAGAAAATCCCGAAACAGCTCGTTGGAATTAATCTTGACATGCGAAGCCTTGAAGTAACCCACCTTGCCAGAAGAACCACCTTGACGATACAAAGGTGGAGGATATTAGTCACTTTTGCGGTTGGAGGAAGACATTTCAGAGTTTCTGCAAAAAGCACGAAGAAAAAAAATATATATTTAAAAGGTAGTTCGAAAAAAAAAAGAAAAAAAAAGATGTATGTATATATATATATATATGTATATATATATATATATATATATATATATATATGCCCAAGAAAAGCAACATGGATGCGGCTTAACAGGAAGGGAGGCCCGTGCCTTCTTCCTCTCCTCTCCTTCACACGCAAGGAGCTCCAAGAAGAAAGCCCAGGCCTCACAACCCAGGTTCTGCGCACAGAAGGGTCGGCCCACGCCGGTCCTTCTTCTTCTCTTCCCATTGCCTAGGCACCAGCACAGCAGCCATGGAGATCCAGCCCAAGCCGGTCTCCCCACGCCAGCCAACACCTTTGCCGCACCACTTACAGCCCGCGGCTTCCCTGCCACGCCATTCATGCATCCTTGGCACCTACCAAGCCAATTTTTCAAGCCCCAAGGCTCCCAAAAATTCAAGAAGAAGAAAAAATTCAAATTTTTCTTACCTTGGTGTGGCACAGAAAACGACTATTCGCAAGGGCAAGAAAAGAAGAACGCTAGGGGAGGGGGAAGAAAAAAATATCCTCTGGCTTCTCTTTCTTGTTGGAATAATGATTGTTCTCCAAATTTATTTAATCCCCTGCTTAAGGCAGAATTAAATAGGTATTGGGGGCAATTATTTTCCTTTTCCTAGAAGAAGTCTATCTATAAATCAAGGAAGAATATCAAGTTCAAATTGGGTAACAACTCTACAAACCCAAGCAACTTGGGATTTCTACACCTACTACCCTTTCCATGTGAGCAGCACAGTAGGCGTGGGGGCATTTGTGGAGCCTAAAATAATCCCAAAAATTCTAGAGACGACATGTGGACTTTTATTCAAGAAGGACAAGATTGCTCTCAATAAATGGGCAGGCTTCTTAGATGCACCCACGTGCAGCTCACATCCTTGAAAAATTCAGTAGCTGAACACAACTGCCCACAACTCACTTGCCCTTGGCAATGAATTAAAGATAAGGATTAATTATCCAAATCCTATCTTTAATACATTCCTAATTGAAGATTGATTCCAATCAAGTAAGTAATCCTAATTTAATTCAATTAAGGATTATTACCCTATTATCTCAATATATTATCTCCTATTAAATATCTTGGGAATATTTAAAGAATATTTCTCCATTAAACCCTATATGGCCGGCACTAGCCCTATAAATACCCACATTCTACCAAATTAAAAGCCTCTTGCAACCCTAAAAAAACCTTAAACACTTTACTCTCTCAAAGAAACTAACTTAGGTATCGGAGATCCGTTGACCTAACCCCCATCCCCAACTCGTGGGCGCGTGAGGCTTAGGTCTTTGATCAAAGGTATTGATTGTTTTGCAAATGCATTTTCGTCAAGACTGAAAACGACGGAAATTTGCATCCACAAATATATTTTATAGAAAAAATCCTACGTATTTGATTTCCGATTTACTAAATTTTAAGTTCCTCTCTGTCAACCAACTTACTCTATTCCCTCCTTTTCAATTTTGGTGTACATTATCTACTCTCTACACAAA
The DNA here is from genome assembly GCF_041283825.1 of Pyrus communis. NCBI lineage: Eukaryota > Viridiplantae > Streptophyta > Magnoliopsida > Rosales > Rosaceae > Pyrus > Pyrus communis. The sequence goes on from NC_142575.1 coordinate 29,040,478, forward strand.
CAACCACATAGCCAAAATAGTATAGTGGTCATATAAGGGAAAGAATAAAGTACTAATTAAAATACAAATTTAGGAATTTCGAATTTGTAATTTTATGGTCATCATCTGGCTTTTCAATGTATTGGCAGCTGAGTCAATGTATCTGTTCGAATTTGATTCTCAATAATGTAAGCATTTTCTTTTGAAAAAAAAAAACTATAATTGCATCATTACTTACTGGTGACCTAATTAAATTCCAATATAGTAATTAGACGTGGCTCGTTTCATCTAATTACGGGTTAATGTTCGTTATAAGAACTTACCGTTGTAGTAACTAATTCTTTTTTTTTTGGTCAAAATTGTAGTAACTAATTTATTCACAAAAATTAGCTCATCACGTGTCATATTTAGTTGATAAGTAGACATTGGAATAATAGTCGGTGACTTTAATATTTATATATTGTTTCTTTAATACTTTTCATGATTGTGTCTTAGTTGCTTCCGATGGGCAATTGGCTAATCTTTATCCCCTGTATAGTTGCACGATTTATCACATCATTAAACTAAAAAAAAAAAGACTTAAGGGTTTATCAAGAAAAAGAAAGATCTAAGACGATATCGATGCGAATGCGATGTCCATTTCCCCCCTTATGAGTCTTTTTGCTTAAATGTTCCATTACTTTCTCAAAGGGTCCAGTATGTCAACATCAACAAAAAATTGAAACCATCACGCAACTGAGTCACATGTTGTACTGGCTAAATTATGGAATCAGACGTCTCTCCTAACCCGACTTAACTTTTTTTTTCGAGATTGCAAATGCAAAATATTTCCACATCAATTTTTCTTTGTTGGTATCAAAATTCGGATAGAGTCTGTTAGGTTCAACACATATATGTTTGGAGTGTTGTTTTCGATCTCAGTACCACGAGATGACTCAACAAAAAGAGAAAATATGCGTGCCATTGTTGGAGGATGCCAACAGACAGTGATTGGTGTTTGAGTGTGTGTAAGGTTGCATGTAAAATTGACTTCGTAACCAGAAGATTGGGAATTGAGTGGGATGGTAGTTCAGTTAAGTTTATTTTTGTGCCTCGAGCGAATGAGGACTTAGAATTCAGTATGAATTTGCATGTATTTGCCTAAAAAGTACATGAAAGAGAAATAGAAACTAAAATGAGAAACTAAACATAATCATTTCATGATAAAGTCAAAAGTAAATCTAGGATGGTAAGTCTAGCCACATGACATGAAAAGTAAATGAGCTGAAAATGGTTAAAAAAAAAAAAAAAAAACAGTAAAACTCTAGCAAGAGTCAGGCCATGAAGGGTGAGATAATGCGAGGGAAGTCTATTGACATCACTGGTACAAGTACCAGACTAGACTAAGCAGGAGACATGTGCCTCATATAGGAAATCAGGGATTGTTGGAACCCATCAACCAAATCACATCACGAGGTGGCAAAGCTGTAAGAGTTTTAGATCTTATAGGGATCGTAGGAAGCGTTTGCTTTGAAGAAAGACTTTTAGATTGTAGCTGAATAGCAATTTGTGTTGTGCTAAAAGCAATGGGATTGATTGAAAGTCATTTGAGGTTTGTATAATTGTACAGACTGAATTTGACGAACCTCAATGCTATCGTTGAACTAGGGCATGGGTAGTCATTTTACTCAATTGCAATTCTTCGTTGGTGGCATTCATTTGTGTCTTGTGGCGGTTCGTATGATTGTCATGCATCAGCTTGTCCTCGACATTTAGCAAGATATTCCCGAATCCGATCGTTCGTGTGGCAGACGCGTTTTGGAGGGAAAACTTTTTCCGATCCCTCGGACGAGTTGGAGTGAAATGAGTTAGTCATCTGATAGGATAGGATCCTGCATTGGGCATAGAAGTTGGTCGACCGAAATCGTGTAACTTTGTGTAACTAAAAATATATTGGGAAAAGAAGAAGCAGAGGGAGGGGAAGCTAGGGTAGCTACGACACAAAGAAAATTTAGAAATCTAAACTCACGAAACCATTTAGAAATATAGAAGTCGTTGATTTCATTGATAGCACAAGGGACGACATGTTTGGCTTCAGCCTTTGAATCTATTAAAACTCTTGTCCATGATATTTTGTTTGTAAGTTCAACCTTTGAATCTATTAGTTTTAGGCATGTTTGGCAGAGGTTAACTGTGTTTTCGATGCTTTAGCCAATTATGCTCACTTTATCTTTTCCGATGTAATTGGGTTTGTACCTTCCAATCCTGGCTAAACAGACGTTGTGTGATGTTATATGATGCTTTATGTTTGATGACCCTCTCGTGACTCTGGTCTTTAATCTATTTTATATCCATTAAAAACATAAATTGAAAGTCAATCTTCAGGGCTTAAATATTTCCTAAAGTTTATTTTTTATTTTTCTTCTTTGGTCCTTTCGTGTTTGGAATGAAAATCAGTATGACCAAAACTGAAAAGACTATTACCCATTTTATCAGACCTGAAAGAAAATTAATCACTAGAAGAAAGGACATATTTTAAGCACAGCCAATTACTCCTCAAGGCTAATGCCTTTCAAATATATATGCCAACTTAATTTAGCATATAGAATGCTCGATCGCTAAGCACAGCAGAGGTTAAACACCGGAAACATTGATAATTATATTATATACTTATAACCAAATCGTGAGCATAAAGATATATTCGTTGTTCCCTGTTATGTATATATTGTTCTCCATGCACCTGGAGAATCATAACAATTATTTATGGATGCAATAACATTTTTAAGTTCAAATCACAATAAATAAATTCAAGTGAGAATGCACCCCATATTAAACTAGTGATTACTCATTAGGTGTCTTAATGTATGCCACGTGAGTAGAATTGGCAACCTTGGTCAAGGTTTTTAAATCATAAGCAATCCAACACCTTGACGTATCTTTGTTGTAAAAGTAGCCCAAACACTTGCAATCCGAAGTACACTTCTTACCACAATCGGTCTCCTTTATAGCAGTTCCCCGGGTGTACTTGCTCATGAAGTGATCAACCCCTTCAACTTTGTAGTAGTGGAAGCTATTTGCTGCACAAGAAGTTAGCTTTTCAGGCTCACAAGCCTTGCTCCAGCCGAATAGTCCCTTAGAGGATGGGCAAGCAACACATTGGCTGTCCTCACAGAGACCGAAGTTTCCACACCGCTCTGGCAATTGGCACTCGGTTTCCCATATCGAATTATCTCTGTCGAAAAGAGTGAAGGTCACCTCCCATGCACGCCAATCCACCTTGTCATAGTAAGTGTACAGCTTGACATTTCCATCAATTCCAAGCCTAAGGAATGTCAGTGTGCTATTGTATTTGGGTCTAGCTAGAATGGCATTTCCACCAGAGGAAGAGTTGGCCACTTGATATTCCAAGCTTATGTCATAAGCATAACCCTCATCTGTGTCCGGTGCAACATTCAATGTGACATGATCAAGTGAGCCTTTCTCAATGGTAAACAACTGAGAATAGAGTATTGATTTGGGAGAGTTGTTGCTCTTATAGTACAAAAAGATTCCCTTAGGCTCCATCACCAAGCTGTACGGCCCATCTTTGTTTTCTGTCTCGGAGACCCGACTCACCAGCTTGTTTATTGTTCCTGGCCTTAGAGATTGTCCCACCAACAACGTGTCGGTAGGGTGGTCAAAGCTTTGCCAAACAAAGTTGCCCTTGGAGTCATAAAGTACCATGTTGCCTGTTGGAAGCAACTTGAAGCCTACCACACCTTTGTTGGCAGTGTTGGTTTGCCAAGCCACTCGACCATCGGCATCCGCCAGTACAAGGTTGCCATCTTCTCCAAATGCGAGGGTGGCATTTTCGCCAACTGGGTTTCCTCGATTGGCCTCCCAAACCCAACGGAAGAGTGACTCCGAACGAGTCAAACCCATTCGAAGAGCAAGAGTAAAGGCATTTGGGGTGGTGTTGTAGAAGGCAAGTTGGAAGGGGGAGCTAAACACACTGAGCATACGATAGTTTCCATCGTATTCTACAATGTAAGGCCCAAATTCACCTTCATTGACAAACTTGAAGGTTTGATTTGCGGGAACTTGAGCTTGAGCAACGAAAGCAAAGAGTGAGAAAAGAAAGAGGGAAAGCAAAGGTGACATAGTTAAATTATGTAGTAGAAATCTTGTTCAAGTTTGATCTAAAGAACTTAGTAGTCCCTCTATTTATAATTTGGATTGGGATCATTTCTCAGATCTGGTCTTTGATAAATATTACTAACATATAGCCGTCATTCATCATTGCGTGCACCGACTGCTTAGACGCCAATGCTGATCAGTCCTACGCTGCACAGCTGCACTTTGTATAAAGCGGTAATGATCGTGTTGGATTTATAAGATAATGGTGTATTATGATAAGGATAACGTTGTGATACTAAATTTTAAAATTAAATTAATAAATTAAATTATATGTCATTAATAGAAAATAAGCATGTTAATTATTCTAACATACATTGTTTACTAAATTTCGTTTAATTAACACTTGAGTAATAATTCAATTATCAATATCATATAATTTACAAAATAAATTTAATTTAAAAATTCGTTGTCTTTAGCATTATTTTTATGATAATGTATTCTCAAATATGCGAATTTATATAACTTTGTATATTATATAATTTACACATCTAGAAGCAAACATTTTATATTACATGGTACCTGTTTGATTCTCTTTATTTATTTGTTTGGGAGTTGATAGTTACTATTTTGTACTTCTAAGAACGGTCTAGTTGCGCATATTATAACGATTTTCCTCATCTTATCCGATAAGGCGAAGACCATGTCCAAATCACAAAGGTTATGTCGGAAGGTTAATTGTTTATTTATTTATTTATTTTTATTTTTTTTGAGAGAAATACGATAATTTATTGCAAGCAAATTCAGAATACAAACAAACTGAGGATAGTGTGCATACTGGACCTCAATAAAACTTTGTCGGGAATTTCACTCCGGTTAAAGGGAAAAGAGTGTTCCGCACAACATAAAGGACCTATCCTCAAATGTCAATCCATAAACAAATTCCGAACTATCTTCGAACAAAATATGCAACTCGGGGGACTTCAACCCACTAAATTGATTGGTAACAAAGCTTTCGACCATTTCGTGCAGTGAGCGCCAACCGTGGGGCAAAGCTTTCGACCCTTTCTTCCGTAGTCCTTTCCAAACGCTACAACTCAGTCTAAACCACCAGCAGAAAATGTCTCCAACAAATTGGATTAGTTGGAACAACATCCACATAATATCAGTAGGAGACCTATGCTCGTAGAACTATGAACACAGAATCACGGTAACTCGGCGCCATATGTAATGTATCACTAATTCAAAAATAAGAACGGATATCTCCACTTTAATGTCTTATTTTTTCACTCATCTTTTAATAAACATGTTATTAACAAATTTACCTTGACAAAATGACGTATAATTAAGCACATGGAAGCTGTGAACGTTCCAACTTCCAATGAACTATTGCTCTCTGGCTCCTTTTCTTTCTCAATTAAATTGTTATCCTCCTTTTCTATTTCCTCCATCCAATTTGTTTTTCCTTTTTTAAATTTTACTATTCTTGTTGGTCACCCAATTTGTTAATTTTGGATGTTTAGTCATTGGGTTGAAAGCTTTAAGAATACATTTGTATACATATTAAGAACAAACACAACAATGAATATGAACTACGTACTGCAGTAAATGCATGCAGCATTGTTAACCCTAGTTTAAGCGTAATGCATTCTGTCGTGGTTTAACTAGGTAGCGTCTCCGTGTATTTTCGATTGTGGTTGATGGAGACTGGATGGTTTAAATTTTTTTAATTTTTTTATTAACACTAGTATATGACCATACACAAAATGTGTGTGAAATATTTTATTTTCGTTTTCAAAATTGAAGGATAGAGGAAGAGAGAGAGAGAGAATGTGGGAGTAGGAAGAAAGATATAATTTTTTTTTTAAATTTTAAAAATTAGAGATGTTAAAATCACTTGTAGGTGATGCTTAAACAAAAGCTAAATTTCATTTTGTAAAATTACGTTAATGCTCTTAACTTTTTTGTTGTGGTAAAAGACTAAATAGTCTTTTCACCATTATTTGGTTAATAAAAAAGATTCTATTAATATGTTTAAATAAGGGCAAATTTGGGATTTTAGAATATATATATATATATATATATATATATATATATAAAATTAGGTGTAGATAAGATAAAGGCCTAATTGGATTATTAGTCACAGTGATGATAAGGTGGTTGGAAGATAGTCCATGTGGTTAAAAAAAAAAAAGGTTTTAAGTTCCTGTGGTGAAGTCTATAAGGATTTATGCCCAAAATTGAATATTTCGTCAATTCTCTAATTATTAGCACTTGAGCCAAACATATTAAGTTAAAACGAAACTCTTCATTAATTGTTAGTAAGTGTGGCTTGCATGTAAGGCTAACTTTATTTTTTTAGTCTCATGTGTGAGCCTTATGTATTAACAATTAATGAAGAGTTGACGAAATCTACAATTTTGGGTGTAAATCTAACAGATTTTACCACAAAGGCTTAAAATCTATATATATATATATATATATATATATATATATTTTTTTTTTTTTTACCACAGGCTATCTTCCAACTATCTTATCACCACAAAGACTATTAATCCAATTAAGCTTAAAATATACGATTCATATTTAAAAAATCATTTCATATAATTAGAGGGCTTGTAGCTCTCTCCTCAAGTAGCTAGCGAAGAATATTCTTCATCTAGGTCGTGTCTTCGGTTTTCTTTTATTCAATATCGGTTGGAATGAAAAAGAAAAAGAAACTCATAGTTTTGGACTGCTAAACCTAAACAAAGAATATTTGTTCGCAGTTGATTCTTGTAGTTGTAGTTGATAAATTGCATTATTCTTAGTTTGCAAAGTTGTTAATGTGGGATGGATACTATGTCTTACATCAAATCAGCAATACTTCAAACGACAAATGCCCATACATCAAACGGGCATCAAATCAGCAATGTGGGATGGATACTATGTCATACATCAAACCATCATGGGCATAATGCCCGTTAGTAAACTAGATCTGATAAAAACTCTCAGTTTTTACCATGGGCAATGTCTGTTGTCAAATGTGATGTAATCACAAATTGTGCGCGTGATATATTAGAATCTAACACCACATGCTATGGCCGTTGTGAGTTACATATTAACCACATACCATGCCTGTTATAAGAAAAATTTTAAAAATAATAAATTATAATAAATATAAAATATTTTTTATAAACAAAATTGCACATTTACTTCATAAAAACTAGTACATGCCCACATACAAAGTATGTGTGAAATATTTTAGTTTTGTTATTAAAAGTAAAGGAGAGAGAGGAAGAGAGTGAGAGAAAAGTGGGAGTGGGGAGAGAGGGAGAGAAGTTTATTTGTTTAATTTTTTATTTTTTTAAATTAGACATAATACAATTACCTGTAGGTGAGGTTTAGAAAAAAAAAAACTACAAAATTTTGTTTTGTGAAATTACGTTACTGTCCTTAACTTTTTTGTTGTGATAGAAAACAAAATTGTATTTTTATCCTCTTTTGGTTGACAAAGTGGGTTTCATTAATATGTAGTTTAGATACCAAGCCAGTGAATTGTACTACATTTTTGTACCAAGCATGTATATACTTTGTTTCATACTTTAAAACAAAACTTAAGTCCTAGTTCCAAACTTGGTGCTCCAATTATATTTGCCTTCTATGCATTCGTCTCTTCAAGAAGACACACATCTCCAGCAAGCCAATACATACTTTAAATTTACATGTGCTTGTAATGTAAATGCAGTAGTTGATATTTGAGTTATGACCCTTCATATATTAGAATCACCAACCACCTATGAGATAAAGAAGGAAAAATTATAAAGCTTAGAATCAAACTCATGTCTCAAGGATACTATCAACAGAAAAATTCAAAACCACCAAGTCACTTACTCAAAATACAATCAATCGTAATCTAAGTAATAAAATTCCAAGTATCGAATATCCCAATAAAATATTTATATATTAATTAACAAGTTAATCCTATCATCTCTACAAAAAAAAAAAAAAATAATAATAATAATAAAAAATCGAAGCAAACAAAATTGCTACCAAATCTCTCCAAGAGTAGCACCGCTCTAGTTTGGTTTCTGCTCTTAAATGCCTGCAAGAGAAAAGACTTTTATCAACCAAATATTGTGCAGAGCACTTGAAAAGAAAAAAATTGTAAACCTTAAATTTTGAAGAATAAATACCAAAACCTAGAGTGAATTTCTAATAAATTAGGGAGCTTGAATAAAAGAAATTCAGATTTCAGAATTAAAAATTTTGGTTAGTTAAGAGAGAGAGAGAGAGCCTTTTATAAACACCTGTTTGGCTTCTCAAAATAACCATGAAAGGGAAGAAGATGGAGTCAATGAGAGGGAGAAGGTGAACGAAAATCTATAGATGGCTAACTAAGAACGGTTGGGAAGTTTTGAAGTTGGCGTTGGTGGGAGAGAATAAAAAGGAAGTAAAAAAGATTGAGGAATGATTTCACTTAAATTTTGGGAAGTGACGGAATATTGTGAAAATTTAAAGATTTGAAAATTTGGGAAAATTTCTAGTCCCGCCTTTAGAAACTTTTTAAAATAGTGTGTAACTGCATCACGTTTAATGTCCGTGGTAGATAAAAAAATGCGGTGTGGCTACTAACAATATTGATCACGGCCAATGTACGTGGTGCTTTAATACTTTCACAACATGCTGACTAAGTCTGTGGTAATAAGTTGTTTTATCAAATGAGCTACTACTTGCCCGTTGTAAAATATTGTTATCTACAACATACTAACTAAGCCTATGATAAATATGTTCATATTTTATAACGGGCACATAATATCTGTGGTAAATTTAATGTGGTAAATGAACTATCTTGCAGTGAAGATAAAAGACCAATTGTAAGAACTTAAAGAATTTAATCCTTGTCATCCAACCTACTTGAATCATATTTTGTATACCACAAGATGTGACAATTAATGATTCGATTACTTCTTTAAATCATTAAAGAAAGAATTCAATCATCAATCGTCAACATAGTCTACAAACATGATCTCCCCCAGCATTTTCCTTTAAATTAGTACTAACACTACAAAAATAATGGGCACTGCACACAATAAATTATTTGTGCCTTTGAGGTCAAAGGGCACCAACATATGTGCCCATGGACCAATGGCAACAGTGTCGCAACTATTATATTGTATGTGCCCTCCATGGGCGTCACCTTTGATGAAAGGGTACAATATGACTTTTTGTGCTCAAATAGTTCAGCACAAATATGTCTTTTTGTGCCTACATTCTGACAATCTGTCAGACAATCTAAAAACCACCTAACGGGCACTTTTTTGAAATTGTGCCTAATAAGCTGTATTTAAAAATAAAAAATAAAAAAAATTGAAAAATCAAAACAGGCTTCAAACTGAAATTTAAGTAAAACAAAAGATTGAAAATTTCATAAAATGAAAGCCAACGACTTCAGCTGTTAGAATGAACCAAACAGTAAAAGTGGAATATCATTAATGAAAGTATACAAGTATTCCTCATAAAAAAAACATGTGTACTTTAGCCAGGCAAAACTGATATATCCAACAGAATTTAAGCAATCCATGCATCTCTACATATGGCCAGGCAAAACTGATTTCACCTCTTTTTTACAACTTGGTGGATAATGCAATCATCTTCCTGAAATCCAAACCAAAGGGAAAATGAAAATAAATTGTTAAGGACCTATTTCCAGTGATGTTCAAGGACCAAAACTTGCAATCGGCATTGAGAACTCACAAGCACTGACACATTGCTACTTTGTTATACTAAATAACAACGAACAAAACATGCAACTTAAATGAGCAGCTAAACCATCATTACTAGCAAACAAGATGTACAAAACAATACAAGTTTGGACAATCATTTAGCTTAGGTCAAATGCAGTGAGATAAATCTCAATGTTATGACATTAATTTCTAAGAAAGATAGCAAATGCTAAAAACCTTATAGGATCTGCAAAGCAGCGTCTAATAAATAAGTATTTTGAAATCTAACCTTGCTTATATTCCCCAGTTTTGCATCTCATCCAATCTTTGCTCCACAAACGAACTAATCCGGATGATATGTGTGGTATTTGGACCTCTCACTGCCAAAGTCATGAATAGTACCAAAAATTAAAACGATCAATCTAATTCATCAACTTCAATCAACAAACACTACACGTAAATGTAGAACTACAAATATTTTAAACATGTAAAAGTAACTCATGGATAACAAAAATACAAAATTAATCTACAAAGCAGAAAGTGGTGAAACGGTTCTATCAATTTCAAATCGAGATCAATCCCGACAAGAACCAACATAATCAGCCAATAATGTATATGAACCTTTGCCTCCTTGAATCCATGGGACTTTACAATGTGGGAACCCAACTGATTTTTTAGCAAAAGAAGTGTCATTTATTTGATTTTGGAGTAATAGTTGTTTTATCCTGTCAATTAGTTGTCTGTTTTTTTTAATTAGCTTATGAAAAAAATGGCTTTAAGGATAATGCAAATGAGGCATCTTTCAAGGGGCATATGGAATGTGTCTCCCACCATTTCAATGACTTTTTTTAATTACTATGATCTTCTACATCTCTCCTCTCAATTCATGAATTTCATTTACAAATTTCTCATTAACTAAGGCATTTAGCATCATGCCCTTTTTTTGGTAATCAGATATTACAATTTTACAACTGCTTAAATGATGAGTTTTATTATAGTACTAATAGTTATCTAAACCTACCACATGATGACTCACACTTTTGCCTAAAATCTGATAAGACTGTTGAAATCCATGTATTAATTATACATCCACTCCATGCTTTGATGCTCCACACGCAGTGCAGAATCCCAGTTGGCAAGCATGGGTGTATCTGCCATCACTACAATCAAAGGAAAGACAGCAGGGAGAACATTTTAATATTGCTGAGTGTGTGCATGTGGCGTCGGTGTAAAGCTTTCTCCACATGTAGTATAGGTGTAAAGCTTTAACCTTATTGTATATAAGTAAGCCTTCCCATAAGGCTTTAATTATTGAAAATGTACGAAAGTTCAAACCAGTAGGAAATCAATTCTTCTACACTTCGTCATTTTATATGGTATCAGAGCACCTTCCTGGTGCCTGAAACACTTCCGCTCGATCTCGTTGTTCATCATGAGTGACGAAGAAACTCCTAAACACAAACCACAACTCACAACAACAATGGACATCACTGATCCATTCTACATCCATCACTCGGATCACCCGAGTCTACACCTTGTTTCCAAACCATTGGATGGTGACAATTATTCCACATGGAGTCGTGCGATGACAATCAGCCTCAGCGCCAAGAACAAGCTCGGTTTTGTGGATGGTTCGATAGAAGCCCCGCCAAAAACCGACGCCAAATATTCTCTTTGGAAACGGTGCAATGATATGGTCCTCTCATGGGTCGTTAGTTCTGTTGGTAATGATCTGATAAGCAGTGTCCTATACACGGATTCACCTTCTGAGATATGGGAGGATTTGAAGGAACGTTTCTCACAAGGAAACGTTTCTCGCATTTTTCAAATTAAAAGAGAGATCATTGAACATCGACAACGTCAACGATCCATATCGGCATACTATACTAAACTCAAAGGACTTTGGGATGAACTAGCGTCCTACAATACCATCCCAGCCTGCACATGTGGAAAGATGAAAGCGATCAATGAAAGAGAACAACAGGAACAGGTTATTCAATTTCTCATGGGATTGGATGACTCTTATTCGGCTGTTCGTGGACAAATCCTCTTAATGCAGCCACTACCAAACATTCGTAAGGTATATTCTTTGACCTTACAAGAAGAAAAACAAAGAGATGTGGCAGAAGGTGGTGAAAACAACACTACACATGCCATGCACGTATCCAAGACCACCTGGAATAAGCAGCCTCGCAAGCCGAACAATGGTGGCAAGGCATACACCGGTAAGGATTTTCATTGTACTTACTGCGATGGAACTACTCATACAGTTGATTACTGTTTCTACCTTCACGGATTCCCTCCTGGCCACAAGTTTCACGGGAAGGACGTAAAGCCTCCCAACAAAACCAAGCGCGCAGCAGCAAATAATGCCCACAAAGAAGAGGGCAAGTCGAGCACCACCAAAGAACCTGTTGATTTGAAATTCACAGTGGATGAGATCAACAAAATCAAGGCTATTCTTCGTGGTGATGGTAAAAATCAGTTTTTTGCAAATACAGCAGGTATACCTAATACACAATGCTATTCTTTCTCCACGAACAGTCCAGATTCTTGGATTATTGACAGTGGGGCTACATATCACATTTCTTCTTCTTTCAATTTACACGACAAAAGGAGACCACATTCTTCCTCTGTCAATCTGCCAAATGGGTCACAAGCACCAATTTCTTGTCTTGGTTCAATCAAACTCACTTCAAATTTAAACCTAAAAGATGTCCTTCGTGTCCCTGGTTTTCGAGTTAACCTGATGTCAGTTAGCAAAGTTACTCGGGGATTAAATTGTTTGATCATTTTCTTCCCTACTTTTTGTCTCTTACAGGATTTGGCAACGAAGAAGATGATTGGATTGGGGAAGGAGCGTGATGGCCTGTATTACCTAGTTCCAATCACAGAAAAATTCGTCTTTCGACAAAATAAGCCTGGGGTCGTTGCTGCTTCTGCATCCGCATCATCCAATGTCTGGCACCAACGCCTTGGACATCTTTCCACTGGTCCAGCCCGTGTCTTATCTAGTTCCATTCCTGATATCTTTTTTAATTTTGATTCTCATTGTGATGTCTGTCCAGTAGCCAAACAAACAAGGTTACCTTTTCCCTTAAGTTCTACTTCTAGTCTGCAACCTTTCGAGTTAATACATTGTGATATTTGGGGTCCGCATCGTTTGCCATCTTTATCAGGTGCTAAATACTTCTTAACCATAGTTGACGATCACTCCCGATTTACTTGGCTCTTTCTCATGAATTTAAAATCTGAAACACAAGAGAAAATCAAACTGTTTTTTGCTTATGTCAACACTCAATTTAAGCGTCAAGTTAAACAAGTACGCACTGATAATGGCGCAGAATTCATATCCATGCGTTCATTTTTTGCCAACTCAGGTACTGTTTTTCAACATACTTGCCCACACACACCTCAACAAAATGGGGTGGTGGAGCGTAAACATCGACACCTCCTTAATGCAGGTCGCGCACTTCGTTTTCAAGCAAACCTTCCCCTCAAATTTTGGGGAGAAAGTCTTCTCACTGCCACTTATCTTATCAATCGCACACCCACCATCGTTTTATCAAAAAAAAACACCTTATGAAATGCTCTACACACGCCCCCCCACTTACATGCACTTACGGGTTTTTGGGTGCCTTTGCTATGCTACACACACCTCTCCTAAACACAAGTTTGATGCTAGGGCTCACAAGTGTCTCTTTGTTGGTTACCCTTCTGGACAAAAGGGGTATCGTCTCTACAATCTTCACACCCATCAATTTTTTACTAGTCGTGATGTGATTTTTCATGAGCACATCTTCCCTTTTGCTCATCATCCTCTCGACACCCAACCTGATGAAGTTGTGCCCGTCCTTCCTCTTCCTCTCACCGATACCATATCAAATTCTTCCACCTTTCCACAAGAACCCTCATCTCCCATCATCTCTACTCCGCACACCTCTCCTCCTTCACTGGCCGTACCTGTCGCACCTTTCTCACCATCACCTGTGTCGCCACCATCACCTGTGTCGCCCTCACCACCACCTGCCCTTGGTCGTGGCCTCCGCCCCAGGCAACCTTCTGTGTTATTAAAGGATTATGATTGTTCACAGGTCACCACGGCGCCTTCCACTTCCGCTTCTTCTTCGCGGTCAGGTACTCGCTATCCCCTCTCTCATTATCTCTCTCCTTCACATTTATCATCATCTCATCAAGTGTTTATCAATAATATCACTCGTAGCATCGAACCTACTTCTTTTTCCCAGGCCAACCTTGATCCTAATTGGCAAGCTGCCATGCAGTCTGAACTTGTTGCACTTGCACAGAACCATACATGGACACTCACTTCCCTGCCTCCTGGAAAACGTGCAATTGGCAGCAAGTGGGTTTACAAGATCAAATATCGCTCTGATGGCTCCATCAAGCGCTATAAAGCGCGTTTGGTTGCTAAAGGTTACACTCAAATTGAAGGCCTGGACTATTCTGAAACATTCGCACCCGTGGCCAAACTTACCACTGTTCGTTGTTTATTGGCCGTGGCTGCACAACGCCACTGGCCTCTCCATCAGCTCGATGTCCAGAATGCTTTTCTCCATGGTGATTTGGACGAAGAAGTTTTCATGTCTCCACCTCCTGGACTTCGTCGACAGGGGGAGAACTTGGTTTGTCGACTCCATAAATCCCTCTATGGCTTGAAGCAGGCTTCCCGTCAATGGTTTTCAAAGTTTTCTCAAGCTATTCAACTCGTGGGGTTCAAACAATCAACCGCAGACTATTCATTGTTCACCTGCATTACTGCGCATTCCATTACAGTGGTTCTTATCTATGTTGATGACATGATCATTACAGGGAACAACCATGAGGCCATTCAACGGTTGAAACAATTTATTCATCATCAGTTTCGTATTAAGGAACTCGGATCTCTCAAATATTTTCTTGGGATTGAAGTGGCTCGTTCACAGCAAGGCATTTCTATCTCACAAAGGAAATATGTTTTGGACATACTGGACGATGTTGGACTATTAGGGGCATGTCCAGTGGATTTTCCCATGGAACAAGACTTGAAGTTAAGGCCAACGGATGGTGAATTATTAAATGATCCAACCAGATATAGAAGGATCGTGGGACGACTCATCTACCTCACCATAACAAGGCCAGATATCACATTTTCTGTCCAAAACCTTAGCCAGTTCATGAACCAACCACGCAAGCCTCATCTTGAAGCTGCTATGCGAATCTTGAAATACCTCAAAGGGACTCCAGGACAAGGTTTATTTTTTCCATCTACAGATACTTTACAATTGAGTGGTTACTGTGATGCTTCATGGGCATCATGTCTAACGACTAGAAGGTCTGTGACAGGTTATTGTGTGTTTTTGGGGAAATCACTTATCTCCTGGAAGACAAAAAAACAACATACGGTTTCACGATCATCTGCAGAGGCAGAATATAGATCAATGGCTGCAATCACTTGTGAACTTACGTGGCTTCGTTATCTGTTACAAGATTTACAGGTCTCCCATGTAGCTCCAGCTCATGTTTACTGTGACAATAAGGCAGCGCTACACATTGCAGCTAATCCAGTTTTCCACGAGCGAACTAAACATATCGAATTAGATTGTCACTTGGTCCGAGAAAAGTTACATTCAGGAATGATTGCAACAAAGTTCACACCTTCAAAACATCAGTTGGCCGACATATTTACAAAAGCACTAGGAAAGGCATCGTTTCATTCTCTTCTCAGCAAGTTGGGCATTCAAAACATTCATGCTCCAACTTGAGGGGGAGTGTTGAAATCCATGTATTAATTATACATCCACTCCATGCTTTGATGCTCCACACGCATTGCAGAATCCCAGTTGGCAAGCATGGGTGTATCTGCCATCACTACAATCAAAGGAAAGACAGCAGGGAGAACATTTTAATATTGCTGAGTGTGTGCATGTGGCGTCGGTGTAAAGCTTTCTCCACATGTAGTATAGGTGTAAAGCTTTAACCTTATTGTATATAAGTAAGCCTTCCCATAAGGCTTTAATTATTGAAAATGTACGAAAGTTCAAACCAGTAGGAAATCAATTCTTCTACACTTCGTCATTTTATAAAGACTGCCTTAATATGTAAACCTGAGTGGAAGATTTATGTAAAGTGAACTCACACATTTATCTTTTGTAGATGAAGGAATGAATGGAAGAAGATAACCAACTTCTGCACTACCTGTATGATTTGTTCATGTGATTGATCATGGGTAGTTTAGCTAGATCACAAAACTCAATCCATCGGAGTGACACCGGATTACAGTTTAGGCCTCCTCTTATACCATCTGTCACAAGCCCGATGCTTGCATATGAACCTTTGCCTCATTGACTCCGTGGGACCTTACAATGTGGGAACCCAACTGAGTTTTTGGCATCTTTCATTAACCGGAAAATCAAAAATAAAAAAAAAAAACAAAAACAAAAACACTGTAATTATCCTGTAATCGTATCTTAATCTCACTGCCATTTCAAATTAAGGGAAAGAAAAAGTTGAAAACCACCTGAGTCAACGAAATATCCCGTAATCATAAGACATGGAAATGAATTTAAATAATTAAATTAAATTCAACATTTTGGCTTGATTGATATTGGTCGACTATTTCCAATCTTTCTTTCCGCGGGGAAACAAAAGTGACTACATGGAATTCTATTTTATTTATTTTCCTTCATCTCCTAGGCAACCAAAACAGAAAACTTAAACAAAAAATGCCAGAAAAGTTGATGAAACAAACTACAATAAGCTATAAACATTAAAAATTAAATGACCAATTTAAAACAAGAATATTACATGCGACTAAACTTTGAAATTCCGAGCAGTCTCCAAGCGAGTAAACTTTGACATGCATACAGAAAAGGGAATTAAAATTCAAAATCTAAAATGGAACCCAAACTGAAAGTTTTTATTTTAGAAAAGAACTTACACTGGAGGACAACCCACTAAGAGATGATCATATTTACCTCTAGGATCGAGGTCCAATTCTGCCAGGCTTGGCCGAAAACTGGCCAAAAAATCCGCGGTCACCATTTCTTAGATATGAAATTGAGGAAATCCGGCTATGAATTTGCAGAAACTAACTTGGGGGTTGGAAAGAGGACAGAAAAAGGATTCTTGAAGTATAATTTGACGGTCATTGGTGATCGGGGGACGGCGGTGCTGTTGCGTGCAGAAAAAGGGGGAGAAAGAGGATATGGGCGGGGGAAAGGAAGGTGGCTAAGGACAAGGAGAGTTTGAGAGAGAGAGGCGTTAAGTAGAGTAAAAGTAAGTCTAAGGGATAAAAAAATAATATTTATTTAAATATATTAAATTAGAGGGCATAAAACCCTTTTATTGTGTGTTTGTAAATTAATAAAATAATATCTATCTCTGACATTAAAATGACACATGCAAGCTGGACATAAAATTTTGTGTTCAAATTTTAGTAGGCACAAATACGTGACACAAACTAATGTGTTTTTTTGTTAGATGGCACAATTGAAATATTTGGGTGTACAATGGACCTTATAAAGCACAATTATGTATTTGTGCTCAATGAAAATAAGAAAGGCACAAATCAATTGTGTTCTTAGCCCATTTTTCTTGTAGTGCAAATAACATCACCGAAAAGGTGAAATACCAAAAAAGTTGATGATTATATTATAGGGGTGCACATAATCAAATTACAAACACTAAAGTTCACAACATGTAGATCTAGAGCATATTATATTAATGAAACACTAACGACTTATTATTTTATTAACACTTTAACTTCAAACCTCATTGAGAAAATAAACAAATTAAGTGATGATCTAGAGCATATTATATTAGTGATTAGGTGCCTTGATGTAAGCCACGTGAGTGGAATTGGCAACCTTGGTCAATGTTTTCAAATCGTAAGCTATCCAACACCTTGATGTATCTTTGTTGTAAAAGTAGCCCAAACACTTGCAATTCGAAGTACACTTCTTAGCACAATTAGCCTCCTTTGTAGCTTCTCCCTTGGTGTACTTGCTCAAGAAGTGATCAACCCCTCCAACTTTGTAGTAGTGGAAGCTCTTTGCATCACAAGAAGTTAGCTTCTCAGGCTTACAAGTCTTGCTCCAACCCAATAATCCCTTAGAGGATGGGCAAGCAACACATTGGCTGTCCTCACAAAGGCCAAAAGTACCGCATCGCTCGGGCAATTGGCACTCATTAGTTTCCCATAACCAATTATCTCTATCGAAAAGAGTGAAGGTCACCTCCCACGCACCCCAATCCACATTGTCATCGTAAGTGTAAAGCTTGACATTTCCATCTATTTCAAGCCTAAGGAATGACAACGTGCTATTGTATTTGGGCCTCGCTAGAATGTGGCCTCCCGCTAAGGTAGGGTTGACCACTTCAAATTGTAGGGTTAGGTCATAAGCATGGCCCTCATCTGTCTCTGGAGCACAATTAAATGTGACACGGTCAAATACGCTTTTGGCCGGTGTAACATCTGTAATTGAAAACTGAGTGTAGAGTAACGGCTTTGGGGAGTTGTTGCTCTTGTAGTACAAAGATATTGACTTGGATTCCATCACTATGCTGTAAGGTCCATCTTTGTTTTCTGTCTCGGAGGCTCGACTCACCAGTTCGTTCACTGCTCCGGCCCTTAGAGATTGACCCACCAACAAGGTGTCAGTAGGGTGGTCAAAGCTTTGCCAGACAAAGTTGCTCTTCGAGTCATGGAGCACCATGTTGCCTGTTGGAAGCAACTTGAGGCCTACCACACCTTTATTGGCAGTGTTGGTTTGCCAAGCTACTCGGCCATCGGCATCCGCCAGTACAAGGTTGCCATCTGCTCCAAATGCGAGGGTGGCATTTTCTCCAACTGGGTTTCCTCGATTGGCCTCCCAAACCCAACGTCTGAGTGACTCTGAGCGAGTCGTACCCATGCGAAGAGCTAGTGTAAAGGCATTTGGGCTAGTGTTGTAGAAGGCAAGTTGGAAGGGGGAGCTATGCACACTAAGCATACGGTAGTTTCCATCATATTCTACAATGTAAGGCCCAAATTCTCCTTCGTTGACAAACTTGAATGTTTGATTAGCGGGAACTTGAGCTTGGGCATTGAAAGCAAATAGAGAGAAAAGGAATAGCGAAAGCATTGATGACATGGTAAATGTAGGTGAAAGCATTGGAGAGTGCAGGTTTGTTGTGGAGATAGTAGAATTAAGTACCTTTATTTATAATTTAAATTGGAATGATGACTGATATTTGATCTTTCATAAATATTGTTAAAGATATAGCCATAACTATGTGCACCAACTGTTTAGACGCCAATTTTGGTCAAATTCTGCATAGCTGCACTTGTATATATAGAACCCGTATGATCCCGTTGAATTTATAATATAATGAATCTGTGTTCTTTAAATGCAACCTATATAACTTTTTTATAATTACACTGCCCTTTTTTTCAATTCCTTGTTATTCCTAGAGGCTATATATGTGCAACATAAATGTTGATCCTTTGTGATCGAAATGTCATGTGTTCGAGTCGTGGAAACAACTTATTTATAAAAGTAAAGGTAAGTCTGTGTACAATAAAGGAAAACTTTGTTGGCTTGGGATTGCCTTTTATCTGAATGATTGTATATATGCTTTGCACTATTTTTTCTCGAATGGAATATTGTTCTCAAATGTTTGTGTATGTTAAAAGGATCAAATACTACCTACAAATCAATTTGTTGTGGATTCTACGTTTGTGTAGGTTGAAAATTTCAACATATCACTACCAGAAATTATAGTCATACGATCAATTAACTAAACAACTAGCCTAAGTTTGATCTTAGCCAAAAGCTAGTCATACGATTACATGATCCGTATATCTAAAAAGTCAACAAAAAAGCAAGCCCTTGCATAGAGTTTATTTTATTTTATTTATTTATTTTTAAGAAATGTCAACTTAAAATATCCTTTTCTGAATTGTGTAAGAAAGACATAAAGAACTTATTATTCAATTCTTTTTTTTTTGGTTGAAAAGGAACATTCATTAATTAAGTAGACAAGGTTACAGCATTCCAAACGGAAGGTAAAAGTGACCCAAAGTAAATTGAGGGAATCAAATACATAAAGCCCAGCCCGATAAGCAAACTTAATTTCCAAATGCACGCCGCCGCCGCTACCACTGTTGTTGGTATCACGAACGTCTTGTTAGTAGCCACCAAAGCGGCAATACTAGAGAAAGCAACCGAGTGTTCAATTCGACGAAGACATCGTAATAGAAAACTTACAAACCCGCAACTAAAAGTACACCACAATCAAAATTCGCCTGTGGAGATGCCAAACCGAGATTTAGTCGCTAGATCCGAACCACCATAACAAATCCTTGCAAATATATATACAAGATTTTTATCACAAATGGTCCCTGAAATTGACTCTCACCATCAAGGTGGTCCGTGAAATTGAAAATCAATCAATGTAGTCCCTGAAAATAGGTGTCCGAAATCAATTTGATCATTCTGTCACAATTATATTTAAAATTCCGTTAAATGCTGATGCGGCATATAAATAGATCCCACATGATTTACGGGTTTTAATCATAAATTGTCCCACACCATCAAGATGGTCACTAAAATTAAAAATCGATTAATGTAGTCCTTGAAAATAGGTGTCGCAAATGAATATGATCATTTCACCACAATTTTGTAAAAAAAATTTGTTATGTGCCAAAGTGGGTTTAATAATTAATTAAAAAAAAGTTGTTTAAATACCTTTTTGCAGAATGGAATTTTTTTCTCATAGTAAGGCCTGCTCCGAAGAGAGATATCTTCCATAAATTCTCAAAGGCACAAGGCTTAACCAAGGCCTAAGAGGGGGTTTGGAAATAGTTTTCAACTAACAATAGGCACACCTCGGTTATAACCTCATTATCTCAAGGCATATCTCATCGTTCTTTGAGTCACCAAACCACTAGGAAAGTGTCGAACAAGCTCTCCAAGATAAGGTTGTGATGATGTTGATCGCCTAAATGTTAACGGCGATGTCCCATAAATCATTGCCAATCGGCCAAGTCATCACCAAAGGTGATCTTGATCCATGTTTAATTCGGTGAAGTGTGTTGAAGTGTATAAATGTGGGTGTATTGAGATGTTTTTTAGAGAATAGATAGCAAATGAGGTAGATGAATGTGGACTGGGATCGTAAGTGATTGTAAGACTAGGTTTTTGGGTCAACAACTTTTTATTAACAATTAAATTATTAAACCTATTTGTAATTTTTTAAATTTAATTAGACTTGTGTAACCCATTTATATGTCACATTAGAGCACATAACATAATTTTTGACAGAATTGTGACGGATGACTACATTGATTTAGGACACTTACTTGCAAGACTATATTGATAGATTTTCAATTTCAGGGACCATTTTGATGTTGCATGTCAATTTCAGAGACCATTTTGATGTCGCGGGTCAATTTCAATGACTATTTGTGAGAAAAAAAGGACTTATGGGACCCATTTATGTGCCATATCAGCACTTAACAAAATTTTTAACAAAACTGTGACGGAATGACCACATTGATTAGCGACACCTATTTTCAGGGACTACATTGATTGATTTTCAATTTTAGGGACCATCTTGATGGTGAAGGTCAATTTCAGGGGCCATTTGTGATAAAAACCCTATATACAAATATAGTGGCACATGGATAGAAGGTGACGCTAAAAGGGTATGTAAACTACCCTTACTTCGGCCGAAATCGCAGAACACTTAGCCTCGAGGGGATTCCGGCATGCTGGTTGGGGGAAAGGAAGTGAGCAAGGGAGATGCATTTGACATCCATTTTCGATTCCACACACACATATCAGAGCCCATGATGGGGTGCAGGTGGATTATGAGGAGGTGAGGTACAAAGGAAAGGTGGGGGGATATGAAGTTCTAGGTTTGCAAAGGGACGGCTTGAAAAGATGGAGGTTGGAGAAAGAGCAATGATCGCCAAAGAAAAGGCATGAAGCTTGGAACTAAGACAAGCTCATGGAAATGAGGAGACCAAGCTCAAAAATTCGAAACAAACTTGAAAGGAAAACTAAAATATAAGCAAAAGGGAAGGAGATGAGAGAAGAAGGAGAAGAGAGAGAGGGAGAGGGGTTGCCACTGGCACCCAAGGCAAAGGTTAGGGTCAGCGGCTAGGGTTTTACCTCAGTTTGTGTTCAGAGAGTTGTTGTGCATCAAGGTCTTTTTCGAATCACATATTATTCAAACCTAAAATAGTTTGTAATTTATACCCCCAATAATAAACCCTAACACAAACCACAAACCCTAAACTTTTTAGTAGATAAATGTATAGGAAACCAAGCTGCTCCAAGCCCCTCTAATCTCGTATAATCGCACATATGCCAATATACTGTAAAATATCATCGCATTTTTATGTAATTAAGAGCATACCCAACGGGAAACTTTCCACCATGAGGCCGCCTCTTTTTATCTTCTATGCATGTATTACCGTTGGCATCCAACGATATAGTGTATCCTTCCCTAAATCAATGGCTCCAACTGAAATACAAGGGTTTCAATTTATATAAAATGGCTTAATTCTTTTTACTATCGTGGTTGTTATCATTTGCTTTGCAACAAGACGTTTCACGAAATTAGTACTTGTGTCAAAGGCCCAAAGGCTACCTCAAAGTACATGATTTTGTCATCATCTCCCAAAAGCACAAAGTTTTGACTGATAATTAGAAGGTACCAAATGCAAATACAATAATAAATTGATCAATCTGTTAGTGTTTGTTTAATGAATTGGATTGTATTTTGATGGTTTCGATTTAGTTTTGAGCAAATAAAATCAGAGAACCAAAGGAAAAAGAAGGCTTAATGCATAGCTCATCTTTCATTCATTCAGTATGTGTGTGAATACATATCCAAAAACAAAGTGACAGAGCATCACATGCTCACATAAACCAAAGACTCAACACACACGTGCACATCACATGCACAACTTACTCTACATAGCTACTATAACAGCCGACATAATACAAGCTATTGTGATGTCATAATCCTAGTTGTATATTGCAACTAGAATTAAAACACTTAAGAACAAAAAAAAAAAAAAAAAAAAAATCATTTGAAGAACATAAGTTGCAAAATATGATTTGTTATGATCTGCAATAAGCTTACATCTCAACACTCATTTCTAAGCTTGTTGTTGATTTCACTCCCAATAAACCTCTTAGACAATAAAATTGATCCTTTGGCAAAGCCTTGGTGAAAATATTAGGCAATTGCTCTTTAGATTTGCAATACATGGATTCAATGATGTTCTCTTGTAGGTTATTTCTGATGTAGTGAGATATGCGATTGATATGCTTTGATATCTGGTGAAAAACTAGATTTCTTATCTTAGCAATTGCAGAGATGTTATCACAATAGAGTGTAGTTGCATAAGTTTGAATTTCTCCAAAGTCTTCGAACACAAATCTAAGCCAAATTGCTTGAGTTGTTGCCTTTGAAGCACTGACATACTCATATTCAACAGTTAAGAATGCAACACTATGTTGCTTCACAGATGCTCATGAGAAAATGCTACTGCCAAATGAAAAGACATACTTCAAAGGCTTTTCATATCATTTTCATCACCACTTCAATCACTATCATAATAAACAAATGCAGACTTTCCTTTCACACATTCAATTTCAAAGTCAATAGTTCCTTGGATAAACCTGAGTACTCTTTTGCAATTCCAAGAAGTTTCTTAGTTGGATTATTTAGGAATCTAGATAGTAAACTGGCAGCAAACATAGTGTCAGGTCTTGGCTATGAGATGAAATAGACCACCTATAATTTGTCTATACACACCTTCATCTGTAGATTCATTGCCATTATTATTCTAATATTCATTATTCGTTGCAAGAGAAATGTTTACAAGCTTACAATCTTTCAAGTCAAACTCTTCTAATAAAACCAAGGAATATTTATTCGGATTTATGAAATTTCTTTTCTTAGACTGCATAATTCTCATTCTCAGAAAGTGATACAATAGTCCAAGGTTTGTCATTTCATATTTTTTTTCATCATGTCAGCCTTGAATTCATATACTTCCAGTGTACACAATATCATCTACATAAATAGAAACAAAGTATTATTCTCCTTCTCTTTGATCTTGATGTACATTGTGGCCTTACTGAGACTCCCTTGAAAACCACATTAAAGCAGATAGAAGTTGATTTTCTCATACCAAGCTCTTTGAGCTTGTTCATAAAGAGCTTTTTTGAGCTTATATACTTTGTTTACATAACATGAAACAATGTACCCCTCAAGTTGATCCACATCCACTTCCTCATTTAACACTCCATTCAAGAAAGCTAACTTGAAATCAAGCTGATATAACTTCCAACTTCTCTAAGTTGCAAGTGCAATAATGATCATTATAGTGTCTAGTCTTGCAACTGGAGAAAATGTCTTAGTGTAATCTGCTCAGGTTTCTGAGAATACCCTTGACTAACAATCTAGTATTGTGCTTATGTGTAGTACAATGTAGGTTGAATTTAGTCATGAAAACCCATTTGACAACAACAATTGGTTTATCTATTGGCCTGTCAACCAATTTTCATGTTGATTCTTCTTAATCATCTTAATTTATGTATTCATAAGTTTCTTCCAAGCTTCATTAGTAGCAACTTCATATTTCTCATGCTTAGTTATGCTCAAAGTGCATCTAGCATACAGATCATTGAGTGGTTTTAATTGTGCTTGGATAGCTTAATCTCTTATCTCAGTCATAGAATCTTGAAATAATCTCCTCAGAAACTGCTTTCTTCTAACTGTGATGGTCTTGCAACTGCATCCATTTCAACATTTTCAATTTCATCGAGATTTTCATTCAACTGCAAATTCATTGGAATTGGCCTTGACACTTCATTCTCAATTGTCCAGCTCCACATTGTATTTTCATCAAACAACACACTCCTAAAAAATATGGTATTCTTTGTCTCAAGAATGAAAACTCTATATCTTTTTTCTGCCTTTTCATAACCACTAAAGATCCCATTGATTGGAGTTTTATCCAATTTGTGTCTCAACTGTCTAGTAATGTGACTATACCACAACATCCAAAGACTTTGAGATGTTTCACTCTAAATTTCCTTCCACTACATGCTTCAAAATGAGTTTTATCCTTCATTGCCTTTGTAGACATCTGTTGAGTACCTAGACTGTTGTGTTAACAACTTCACCCTAGAGGTTGCAAGGTAGCTTCTTCTCATGCAGCATACTTTTTGCCATCTCAACTATAGTCCTATTTGTCCTTTCTGTAACCCCATTTTTCTATGGAAAGTTGTCAATAGTTAATTGTTGATAACTAGATTGTAGTTCAACAATAGTTTTAAACCTCTTGAGACATCAACCTAACCTGGTTGAGTTTGACCTGCAAATTTTGAGGGTAAACTCCATATTCTTCCAAAATTTCTTATTATTTGAGCTATTAGCACATGAGTTATTTCTAGGTTGCATACTAAGGTTACTTAATACTATTTCAGTTACATCTCTATCCTTAGTATGTCTATTTAACTTATGTTCAAACCCCTTGAGCATAACAACCACCTCAGGGGAATCATGTTGGAAAAGTGCCCTAAAACCAATCATATGATGATACTTTATGGACATTTCACATGTTAAACTAATCTAGTTTAATGTAAAGGGCAAAGATTATTGTTTGAGCCGTCTCATATAAATGTTATATGCTTAAATGATAAGTCCAAGGAATATGTGATTGGAAGAATGCGATCTAAAGAAGTTAGATTCATGAGACCATTCTTTCGTTGACACATCCTAAACGTTCCTGATCATAGGATTGTCAATTGGGCATTGACAGTCTGTTAAGATCAGTACGTGCTATGTCTTCTCTCAGGGAGAGTGACTAGTCTCGAGTCATTGGTGTGTGTGACATCAAGACAAGTACGTAGGTGCTCAATAGAGAATGAGTTCACTGAACACGATCAACGAAGAGTTCTCATATTCATGTCACATGAGAACTCATGGTTGGGATAATGCAAATTAGTCTTTTGACCTGAGGCATCACAGTTGTCTTGTGGTTAGGTCCTTAATCTTTGATTATGTCAAAGTCACTCCATCAGGAGGGTGTCCACGGCATCGTTGGGGTTAAGCCACTTAGCCATGGAGGCAAGTGAATGCGCAACAAGGGATCTCTAACCTTCAAACTGTTTGAGGGAGAATACTCTATGATATGATTTAGAATCTCTGGCCAGAGTATGAATGAGATTTAGGAATGTGTTCCAAATCACATTCAAGGTAATCATATAAGCACAAGACTCACATTGGATAGTAGACATGAATAAACTATCAAACCAAACAATGTGGTCAAGAGTATTGTATTAGAGAAAGACCGTATTGCATTTGTAATCCTAAAACTGAATAGGTTCTCCACCTCTTCTGATTAGCTTGGGTAACCATGACATGCTGCTAGGCGTCAACCATGGTTTGTGGAAGCCCTAAAAGTGTATTATCACTAACGGGAGAATTGAAAGTAAGTTTCAATTCACAATCAATTTGAAACAGTTTGAATCGCCCACTGCCTCGCTAAAAGGAACCTAATGGATCGTACACCGTGTAAGGTAGAGATTGAAGATTCAACGGAGATGAGTAAGAATAATTAAATGATTTAATTATTTATGGCAAGGATTAATTAATATGATTATTAATCAAACGAATAAGTTTGTTAAAAGACCACGGGATAGTTTTGGACCTTAAGGCCCAATGGGCTTCGAACGTCAAGTCCATTGACTTAAGTTGTATGACAACTTAATGAATAATGATTCACAAAGGCCCAAATAGCCCAATAAATCCCATATGGCCGGCCATTTAGAGGAGGGTAGTGAACTTGGCTTAATTGCAAGTTTGCCACTCCATTGTGAGGTGGTATAAAGACATCTTTATAGCCATTTCATCCTTAGGGTTTTCTTAGGAGTAAAGATGAGAACAAAAACCTCCCTTTGCTCTCAAAGAGGCCGGCCACCCTAGAGGAAAACATCTAGCAATCTTACTTCCTCTAGGTCACTCATTTCTTCTACAATATGCCTTGGTGTGGAGACTTAGAGGTTCTCAATTTTGGGAACTTGGAGAAACCTTTTCATCCATCCAAATCCATGGATCTAAGATGCAAGGAATGAAGGCCCTCTCTTTGGGTGATTAGCCTTTGCTTATGCAAAGAGGAATCTACAAAGGTATTGATTTCTCAACTCACTTTGTTTTGAGTTGAGTCTTGGTTCAACTATCTACTAGGCTTTGAAGTTCATGGGTTAAGTTTTGTTTTTGAGTGCATAAAAACATGATTCCGCCTTTTAATTGTTAATTGCATGTTGTTGATGTTGCTCAAATGAACTTGTTTTTCACAAATCTTCCTTCAAATCAATCTCACTCAAATTCTTAGTCTCCTCAATCATAAACACAATATTCTCAAATGTAGGACTATGACTAATCAACAGTTCTTTTATTTGACAATTCTTCGTCATACATCCTTACTTAGATTAATTAAATCAATTAGTCTAGTCAAATAAGCAGATAAAGATTTGTTATTCTTCATACAAACATATTCAAAATCTTGTCGAATACCTTGAAGTTTCACAGATCGAACTTGTGAGTCTTCTCTGTACTCTTGCTTCAAACTATCCCAAGCTGCATTGGTCATCTTTTAATTTCAATTTGAGGAAAAATCTCATCCAAGACTGAATTTGTATGAATCCCAAGGCCCTAGCATCATAAGCAATCAAATCCTGAGCAACAATTTGTTGTTTTTCTGTTAGCTCATCATTAGAATGTGAAGGAACTTTATATCCTTCGTCAACAAACTTCCATATATTATGAGACTTGAAAATTGTCTTACTCTTGATGCACCACTTGATGCACCAGAAGTCGTAATTCACTCTGGTGAGTACTGAAGCTTGAAGATAAGCTCTAGATTCAAACATCGTAGCTTTGAATTGCTTGAGTTCTTTGTTGGAAAACCTAGAAACCAAATTGGCAGTTCACATCCCTTGATTCAAATCGAACCAAGCTTTGAGCCCATATTAGTGTTTGCTTAATGAATTGAATTGTATTTGATGATTCGATTTAGTTTTGAGCAAAGAAATTAGAGAGCTAGAGGAATAAGAAGGTTGTAGTGCATAACTCCTTTTTATTCATTCAGTATGTGTGTGAACACAGATCTGAAAACAAAGGGAAAAACAAAGTGACCGTTGGAGCATCACACACTCCACGAGCCACAGACTCAACACACACTCATGTGCACGACATATGCACGACTTACTCTACACAACAGCTATGATAGTTGGAATATTAAAAGCCATTGAGATGTTATAATCGTAGCCATACATTGCAAGTAGAACTAAAACATTTGAGAACCCAAAAAAAATTCAAATGAAGAACATAAAGCAGAATTTGATATGTGATGATATGCAACATGCTTACATCTCAACACTATCCCATTTTGGTAATACTTAATTAGTGGTTAGGGGCCTTGATGTAACCCACATGAGTTGAATTGGCTACTTTGGTCAATGTTTTCAAATCATAAGCAATCCAACATCTTGATGTATCCTGCTTGAAAAAGTAGCCCAAACACTTACAGTCCGAAGTGCACTTCTTAGCACAGTCGTTTTCTTTCACAGCAGCTCCACTAGTGTACTTGCTCGAAAAATGATCAACTCCTTCAACTTTATAGTAGTGGAAGCTCTTTGCATCGCATGAAGTCAGCTTCTCAGGCGCACAACTCTTGCTCCAACCCAATAGTCCCTTAGAAGAAGGGCAGGCAACACATTGACTGTCCTCACAAAGGCCAAATGTCCCACATCGCTCGGGCAATTGGCACTCAGTTTCCCATATTGAATTATCTCTATCAAAAAGAGCGAAGGTCACCTCCCATGCACCGATATCCACCTTGTCGTTGTAAGTGTAAAGCTTGACATTCCCATCGATTCCGAGCCTAAGGAACGTCGATGTGCTGTTGTATTTAGGCCTACCGAGAAAAAAGGTTCCACTTGAGGAAGAGTTGGCCTCTTGATATTCTAGCGTTAGGTCATAAGCATGACCTTCATCAGTTTCTGGGGCACTATTTAGTGTCACGAGGACCAATGAGTTCATCTGAATAGGAATACGTTGAGAAAATGAGAAGTAGAGTTGCGGTTTTGGAGAGTTGCTGCTTTTGTAGTACAAAGCCAACCCTTTGGGCTCCATCACCAAGCTGTAAGGTCCATCTTTGTTTTCTTTCTCGGATGCACGACTCACGAGCTTGCTTACCGCCCCGGCTCGCAGAGATTGACCCACGAGCAAAGTGTCTGTTGGGTAGTCAAAGCTTTGCCAAATAAACTTGCCCTTCGAGTTGTGAAGGACCATGTTGCCGTTTGGAAGCAACTTGAAGCCTACCACACCTTTGTTGGCGGTGTTGGTTTGCCAAGCCACTTTGCCATTGGCATGGGCCAAGACAAGGTTTCCGTTCGTACCAAATGTTAGGGTGGCATTTTCGCCGACCGGGTTTCCCCGGTTGGCTTCCCAAACCCACTGGAAGAGTGACTCCGACCGCCTCAAACCCATGCGTAGAGCAAGAGTGAAGGCATTTGGTGTGGTGTTGTAGAAAGCAAGTTGGAAGGGGGCGGCAAAGGGATCAAGCATACGATAGCTTGCATCATATTCTGTAATGAAAGGCCCAAATTCTCCTTCGTTGACGTAATTGAAAGTTTGATCCGCTGGAACTTGAGCTTGAGCAATGAATGCAAGTAGTGAGAAAAGAAAGAAGGAGAGCAATGACATGGTGCAGGTTGGGAACTGCCTTGTTTATGTTGTAGAGCAATTACATGGTGGTCTATTTATACTAATGGATGAGGGCTAACCATAGTCATTGAACGAGAGCTTATACTTTTACATAGATTTGAACTGAATGTGCATTTGGATTGTGACTAAGATGGTCCAAATAAATTCATCGAGTTACTTTGGAGTCTTCAAACGCCAACTTTGAACAATATGGAAACCCTATATTTCTTCATTAGCAGGCTACAATTTTGATATGTGGATAAACTTTCATTAGAGAGTGTGTGTGTAAATTTTAGGTCGTTAAATCTGTAACGGATGAACAATTAGTCACACATTTAACTTTTTATTTATTTAGTCATGATCTACACTAAAATATAATAAAAATTTCGTGAAAGTAAAAACTATACACAACTGTTATTTGGTCAATTATGTAGCAACTTGGGGATGGAATGACTGACCAACTTTGTCCTCAAGCAGGAAATTTCTTTGGTTGTGATCGGAATATAAGTGGTATACTACGTATTTTTATAGAAGTGATGATAAATTTTATTTTTTAAGTTATTAACTTTTTAACACACATATCCCACAATTTATATAATAACACATAATATATCATTTCGTCTATCGATCACACTGAAAAATTTCTCATACAAGGTCACTAGACAATTAACTCCAGCTACTAGCCAGGTACCAGCACACTGCATTAATCCATTTTCTTCAGCACGTGTCATAATTTCAAATAAAGGACTCAACCTACTAATGCATGCATGTATGACTCAGCGAACACAAAGTCCATATGCCAACCACTTTCCATATATAGAATTATATCTTATCCACACAAAAATCTAGAAATTGATACAGACAAGTTTGACAGATATTATATTTCAGTTTTAGCAATATGCACGAGATTCTGCTTTCAAAGGGATAATGGGATCTCAACCTACTAATGCATGCATGTATGACTCAGCGAACACAAAGTCCATATGCCAACCACTTTCCATATATAGAATTATATCTTATCCACACAAAAATCTAGAAATTGATACAGACAAGTTTGACAGATATTATATTTCAGTTTTAGCAATATGCACGAGATTCTGCTTTCAAAGGGATAATGGGATCTGGTCTTGCATCATGATTGACTCTTTAGTTTTAATAGTTGATTTATAAAATTTTGTGTTTACAATCAATGTTATTGATATTATATATTATTTTATAAAAATTAATTTAAAAGAAATATTTATTAAAATTACATTTTTTTAATTAATGAATTATAGCAAATAAAAATGTTAGTTTTATCCGTATTTGTACCATCAATTGAATTATTCCTCTATTTATTAGAGATATGATACAATGATGATACAAGTAGATAATACGTGTAACATTATTCTGTAGTAAATAAATAGATGGTTTGTAATTGCTTTACGGAGTTCATCCATCTGTTTTAATATATTTGAAGGATTAAATGGTCTCATATTTAAATGATTTTTGAAGAAATATCTTTACAGAGCA
Source organism: Pyrus communis (assembly GCF_041283825.1). Taxonomy (NCBI): domain Eukaryota; kingdom Viridiplantae; phylum Streptophyta; class Magnoliopsida; order Rosales; family Rosaceae; genus Pyrus; species Pyrus communis. Next base: position 29,071,542 of record NC_142575.1, read on the forward strand.
ATTTATGACATTAACCGTTCTGATCATAAACATAAAGTTCAGTATATCGGCGGCATAGTGAATTTAAGAAGAACTTCTCCTAAATCATTAAGGAGCCAAGTTAATTTCGTTTGTAAATTCAAATCCTCCTTAGCTAGCAAGTCGCATATACAATTAACTAGATGCCAACTTCAGCTTCTCCTCGTGGGTGGCTTTTCTCTTTGCCACTTGGTCCAACATCATACAGTTGTCCAGAGTGTTCACTGAATTTGTTGACGAATAAAAGTTGGACCAACGGATAGTGGATGAAGGTGGCCTCTAATGGCGTGCTCCGGTTAACAAGTGGAGATGTTAAGTAATCTACGGGAAAGAAAAGTATGAAGGGCACCATTTTGGTACTAGCAGAAGATTCTTTGATGCTCCATTGAACTAAGAGTGATTAAGGGGTCACGTGGTAGTGTTTAGGGTAGTAAATGGTAATTATATACCTGTAAAAGTTAATATTGGCTTTTCTGTTTTAAGAAATAACTTACATGAAATGGTTTATCGTTATTGTGATTCAATTCTTGTAATTTTCTGTTTGTGTAGTAGCAAAAGGAGCAAGCATACGATAGTTTGCATCATATTCTGTAATGAAAAATAAAAAATAAAAAATTATTTGCGCTGCAACAAGACATTTCTCGAAATTAATACCTTTATGCAAAGGCCTAGAGGCTATCTGAAAGTACATAATATTGTCATCATCTCCCAAAAGCACAAGGCTCTGACCCGATAACTAAAGGAGAAGGATTCTCTCCCTTGTTTTTTTTCCCTCCCTTTCCCTTCCCTCTTATTTGAACGGTCACAGTTAAACTACGTCAACATCTTATATTAATTTTTGTATAGAAAGAGAAAGACAAAATAGAGAATATGAGAGGAGGGGATGGAAGGAGATGGAAAGAGGAGGGGAGAAAATCCTAGTCCATTTTATTGGGTGACATGCTTTTGTATAAGTACTCTACATGTACGTTCCAAACTTGTCAATCAATAAAGTATTATTTCTTAACAATTTTTGTGTATTGTATTTTGATGTGCATATGTAGTTGCTAAGCATTAAATCATTTATTATTTTATTTTTTTATAAATTAGTTGTCTTCCCGACGAAACTAATTTTGTCAAGAGATAGAAGACTTTGCTGACGAAATATCCATGACGACAAACACATTTTGTTGGCTGAAAAGTATTATTTGTCAGCTTAAAAGGCCTCTATCGACGAAAATATTTGTCGGGGAAGATGTAAATGCTGACAAAAAGGCGTTTGTCAGGAAAAGTTGAACCTTAGCCGACGAAATACCAAATTTCGTTGGGAAAGTTCTTGCACAACATGCTTTGCCTAACAAAATGGCCGAAGAAAATTTTTCGTCGAAAAAGACTCTTTGCCGACAAATTTTGACTTTTGCCAACAAACTAATTTCGTCGGTAAAGCCAAAATTTTTAGTAGTGGCCCCATGTATGTACTTGTGTTCTCTTGGTAATGAATTTTACCTTTGATAAAATAAAATGTAAAAAAACAAAAGTTCCAGCAAATAAAATTTTCAAGTACATCAATGAAGAAGGAGAATTTGGGTAGCCTGACAATTTCTTGCATGATCTGTTAGCTCGACATGAATAATACAAAGATAATGGATTTCAGATCAATTTCTTAACGATTCAGGTTGTTATTAGGTCGCTCATTAAGAATCCGTAAACAAGTCGGATCACCTGTTAAGAACCCAATAAAATATCGTTTGCTAGATTTAGTTGTTAGGCTTGTCAATTTCTTACATGCCTGTTAATCCAACACAAAATGACATAACCCATTAACGAATTGGGTCACCTAATAAGAAAATGAATTTGACACGAAACGACCTGTTAAGGTAACGAGCATGACACGAAAATGACAAGAACACGACAAACATTACTCGTTTGTTAGCCTAACATAGTATGATGCAAGCTATCACATGCTTGCTCTCCCTATGCCTTCCTCTTGCACGAAAAAAAAAAAATTACACATGACATTGTATTATTAAGCTGAGACACTACAATAACAATAAACCATTCCATGTAAGTCATTTCTTAATAGAAAGAAAGCCACTATTACCATTTACTACCCTAAACACTAACCACGTGCCCCCTTAATCATTCTTAACTAACTTAAGCATCAAAGACTCATAGATCACTCTTAACTTAAGCATCACTCTTAACCATGTGCCCATTCCACAGTGAATTTCAACAATCCGAGTCGTTTATTTTGTAAGTCTTGATTCATAGATCATGCTTGCAAAAATTCAATTTAATCCGAAACCATTTGCCTGTTTAATTAATACGTTGAAATTTCATTGTTTCTTAAGAACAAAGTGTTCATCAATTTCTTTGAACTCATTTAGATACCTCCAATATTTTCGATTTAGCTAATACTTTGTAAGATGATCTATGAGGTACAACTTGAAAAATAAACGGTTTGGATTGTTAAAGTTTGATATCGTAAGGACTCAAAAAACAATGCCCATTTTTATAAATAAATAAATAAATATATATATATATATATATATATATATATATATATATATATATATAACAGACCTATCCATTTTGATTGTTTTCCAGATCTCACAATAAGTCTTTCAGACCCACATGTTTTAAAAGCTCTTACTCTTAATATCAAAACCTCCGGGACCAAGTCCTGGAAGGAACACAACCTTTGGCACTTATTTTTAGAATTTATTACAAAGTCACTGGCACAAACATGAATTTTCAAGCTTTGAACAAAAGTCCTCGCGACCACACTCTTTTAATCCAAACAACCCAAGAAAGCGCAAACATTAGAGTACCAAGAACCATTAGGTGGTCAGACATCAGTCTCCCCTCAGATTGGTGTTTAATTAATGAAAGTAAGCCGGTTTCCGTCCAAAACAGCCTCGTTAATCTCGACAACATTGAACAATATTTTGACGGCACAGTTAAAATCAATTTTGATCGTCCAGCAAGAAAATCTTGTGAATCAGTTTTGTCACACAAATCTTTTACTCCTAGCAGACAGTCTTTTTCTGGATCCACGTCAACCGATAGACTGGGTCGAGATCAAGATTTGATCAAATCTTTAGTAAACAAAAAGTTAAAAGAGCAGGAAGCTGCACAACAAGATCTAGTCAATGATTTACTCAAATTAAAGTCTGTCGACACCTCTTCACAAGTTGCACATCCTGTTTATCATCCTCCAAACCAAGAAAAACCCACTTCTCCAACTCCTTCTGATTTTGAAACAACATCGGTGAATCACCAATTACTTGTTTTAAATAAACCACATAAAATCCGATGGAGGAAGCTTAAAGCTGACATCGCTTCTGAGGAAAACATCCCCAGAAGAAATATTTTTAGAAAAAAGTATTGTGATGAAGAAAAGCTAGCCATATATGCCGAATGGAAAGCTTTTGTAGAACAATACCAATTTGAAATATCTTTCTTTGATTTTATTGAAAAACATTTTGAAACAAAAAATAAAGTTACGGTTGTTACCAAAGAAAATTGGGTTAAGGAAGACAAAACTTTGATTTCTTCCAGTCATCCTCCCAAAGAAACTATTTTGATTTCCACCGGTAATACCAACATCCCCGCAACCCCTTTTAAAATTCCAAAAGAAGATTCTGGTTTTAAACCTGTCATTGAACAGAATAATTTTACAAACCAAAGTCTTCATACCATTGGAAAACAGTTAGACAAAATAGAAACCAAAATCGACAAATTGTCTCAACCAAAATCTTCTCCAAAAGAAAAACCTTTAGTAAATTTTACTGATACTGCTTCAAGTTCCACTGCTTTAAAATCCATGACTACTTTACAAAGAATTGATCATATGCTCACTGAGCTCAAAAAGGAGAAAGTTGTTAATGTTTTGCAAAACAATGATGTTTTTGTCGAAGAAGAAAATACTTCTGATTCTTCTCAGGACACGGAAACTAGTTCTGCTATCCAAAATATTGAAAATATTTTTCAAAACATTGATCTTCAACCAACTTTTGATTTAAAACGTATTCGTACTCATCCGGTCAACCCTACTTCTCTCACAAAAAACTGGTATCCCAGGCCAACTCCTCCTGACCTTCAATTTGAAGAACGAAATATTCAAAATCAATTTTCAGTTTCTGCCGACAAACTTTATGAGTGGAACATAGATGGCTTGTCCGAACAAGAACTTTTGAACAAACTTCAACACATGTCCATGGTTGCTAATAGCTACATTTCAAATCACAATTTTACACAAACACAAATAGTTGATCTTCTCGTCACTGGTTTCACCGGGATGCTTCATTCTTGGTGGGAGAAGCACTTAACTTCTCAGTCCAGAGATGAAATACGTTTTGCGGTCAAAAAAGATGAGGAAGGATTTCCCATTTTTGACGAAACGATAGGACAGGGAATACCCGACGGAGTAAATACTTTACTTTATACGATTATAGAACACTTTATAGGAACACCCAGCAACGTTACTGCGCGTATTCACGACCAACTGAGTAATTTAAGGTGTCCAACCTTAAGTGATTTCAGATGGTATAAAGATGTTTTCATATCCAGAGTTATGCTTCGGGAAGATAGTAATCAACCTTTTTGGAAAGAAAAATTTATCAATGGTTTACCAAATCTTTTTGCTCACAAAATTCGAAATGTTTTAGTAAATGAAGAAGGTGTCATACCTTATCATACCCTTACTTATGGTAACATAGTTAATGTTATTCAAAAGGAAGGATTGAAAATGTGTATCGACATGAAGATTTCAAAACAAGTTCATAAAGATAAATCTATTGCTAAATACGAACTTGGAACATTTTGTGAACAATATGGTTTACCTCCAATCGCTCATTCGAGTAAAAAGAAAAAAGCCCAACAAACCAGCAAGTTTTCTAAACATCAATCCAGATTTTATAAAAACAAAAGATCTTCCAACAAACCTTTTCAGACAAATAAATTTTATGAAAAACCATCTTCAAACAAAAAACCTTTTCGAAAGTCTAAAAAGGATTTTCAAAATAAAAAGGGAAAATGTTACAAGTGTGGCAAATTTGGTCATTATGCAAATGAATGCAAGGTTAAAAAGGTTATTAACCAACTGAAAATCTCTGAAGAAGAGAAAGTTCAACTTATTCAGGCTTTAGAAATTAGAAATACCGACTCTAGTCAATCTGATAAAAATCCCGATTTTTCCGTCTCCGACTCTAGCAGTTCTAGCGACGTCTCCTCGCCAAACATTAAGTTTGGGTGCACGGACACTTGTTGTAACAAAATTTCAGTGCTTAATAAGCAAGAAGAACAAGAAGAGTTTTTAATGGAATTAATTAGTAAAGTTGATGACCCTGATTTAAAATCTTTTTATTTGAAAAAACTCAAAAATTTGATTTCTTCTCATGAACCTGGCACTAGTCAAATTTCTTCTCAAAAGATTTCTCTCAGTACCACTTTGGAACGTTTTAATAAAAACAAAAAGGAGATCACCCTCAAAGATTTGCAAAAAGAAGTTAATCAAATCAAATCGGAAATTAAGTTTTTAAAATCCGAAAATACCGAAATTCGTTCACAACTCAGTAGAGTACGTACGCAAGAACTCGTCCAAGAACAAAATGGTTCTTCCTCAAACTCCGATTCCGACGCTCACTCGGCTAAATCTTCTTCTTCAAAAGAACTTGTTTTAAGTCTTTTAGATAAAATAAGAATTCGAAAATGGTATTCTAAAGTTACGATAGTAATCGAAGATTTTCATTTAGAAACCATCGCTTTAATTGATTCAGGTGCAGATTTAAATTGCATTCAAGAAGGATTAATACCTACTAAATATTTTCACAAGTCTACGAAAACACTTAGCGCTGCAAATCAATCCCCGATGAAATTAAAATATGAAATTCCCAAAGCCCATGTTTGTCAACAAAATATTTGTTTTAAAACTCCATTTGTTTTAATCAAAAATATTTCTGATCCAGTTATTTTGGGACTCCCTTTCATTGCATTAATTTATCCTTTCAAAGTTCATCATAACTGTATTTCTACCAAGGTTTTTGGCCAAAAAATTACTTTTGAATTTTGCATGGAAACAGATCTTAAAAAGTTAAAACAACTTCAAAAAGATAATGTTTCGAAAACTCTCAACCAGATTACTGCAAAATCCCAACAAATTGCTTTTTTACAGGAAGAAATTCTTCACAAAAGAATTGAAGAACAATTAACAAACAAATCTTTATTAGATTCTATTCGCCAGTTTTCCGATAAGCTTACTAAAGAAATTTGTTCCGATCTTCCAAATGCTTTTTGGCACAGAAAACAACATATTGTTAAACTACCTTATGTTAAAGATTTTATTGAGTCAAAAATCCCCACAAAAGCACGACCAATTCAAATGAATCAAGAAGTTTTAGAGTTTTGTAAAACTGAAATTAATCAACTTTTAGAAAAAGGAATTATCCGTAAAAGCAAATCTCCATGGTCATGCCCTGCTTTTTATGTCCAGAAAAACGCAGAATTAGAACGCGGTGCTCCACGACTGGTTATTAACTACAAACCTTTGAATGATGTTTTAGAATGGATCCGATATCCAATTCCTAACAAAAGAGACTTGATAAAGAGACTTTCTCAGGCAACTGTTTTTTCTAAATTTGATATGAAATCAGGTTTTTGGCAAATTCAAATTCATGAATCTGATAAATACAAAACTGCTTTTGTAACTCCTTTCGGACATTACGAGTGGAATGTAATGCCTTTCGGCTTGAAAAATGCACCAAGTGAATTTCAAAATATCATGAATGAAATTTTTAATCAATACAGCCATTTTTCAATTGTTTATATTGATGATGTATTAATTTTCTCAAAATCAATAGAAGAGCATTGGAAGCATTTGCATGCATTTGTTAGGATCATTAGGTCCAATGGGTTAGTTGTATCGGCATCTAAGATTAAGTTATTTCAAACCAAAGTTAGATTTTTAGGTTACCATATTTACAGGTCTACTATCCAACCAATTGATCGAGTCATCCAGTTTGCTGATAAATTTCCAGATCAAATTATTGATAAAACCCAACTTCAAAGATTCCTTGGATCCCTCAATTATGTTTCAGAATTTTATCCTCATCTGCGTCAACAATGTAAGCCCTTGTTTGATCGTCTCAAGGAAAATCCTCCATCATGGTCACAAAATCATACTTCCATTGTCAAACAGATCAAAAATCATGTCAAGACTTTGCCTTGCCTTGGCATTCCAACTCCCGGCTCTCTCAAAATAGTCGAAACCGACGCATCTGAAATCGGTTATGGAGGTATCCTTAAACAAAAAATTTCTTCCGAAGCTCCTGAACAAATTGTTCGTTTCCATTCAGGAGTTTGGAATTCTGCTCAAGCTAATTATAGTACTATTAAAAAAGAGATTTTATCTATTGTATTATGTATTAGCAAATTCCAAGATGATTTATTAAATCAAAAATTTTTAGTTCGTGTTGATTGCAAATCTGCAAAACATGTTTTACAAAAAGATGTTCAAAATATTGCATCAAAACAGATTTTTGCACGCTGGCAAGCCATATTAAGTATTTTTGATTTTGATATTGAATACATTAAAGGCAGCCAGAATTGCATCCCAGATTTTCTAACCAGAGAATTTTTGCAGGGGAAGAATGGGTACTAATCCTACTCAGTAACGAAGGCTCCCAGCCACCCTTACCCAAACCCCAGCACCAGTAAAACAAGAGTCTATTCCCGACTCTTCATCGGCCCTCGCCATTACAAACAGATTTACTCCCTTAGGATCAACAGTAGGAAATATCCGACCAAATTACCAAACGGCCTTAGCCACCCCTTATGATCCTTACTCATCAGTTCGTTCTCCAGCTCCCTCACAACCAAAAACACCTAGCTATGCTAAAACATCACCATATGTCCAGAACCCTCATTCTGAAAAGCTTTTTAGCATTCCTCTTCATATTGACAAAAACCAACCCCCAGAGCGCATTGCCAAATTACTCCTTCCACCAAATTTTCATTTCTTACCAACTGAATCCTATAAAAGCCTAAAATATTACCAGGCTATCCTTTCAGAAACAGAAAGCATTGCTATTAAGCCAATTTACAGTACCACTCACCAAAACAAAATATTGTATCATTCACTCCATATTGGAAAATGTTGGAAGTATGCCCACAAAGCCACTCATTTGATGTAATAGCTTTTTTGGAATACTTATTGTGTTAAACTTTTATATGTTTAATAGAGGGCAAAAGCTTATTGTTAATCACTATTTATAGTATCTTGTGTTTAAGCAATAAGGGAATCCAAGGAATGTATTTGATCTAAGAGACAAGTGATTTAAGTTAGTTAAATTAACGAGACCTTTCTCTTATGTTCATTCCTAAAACGTTCCTAGCCATAGGATTGCCAATTGGGCATTGACAATCCGCTAAGGTTAGTATGTGTTATGTCGACTCAAGCGTGAGTATGAACTAGTCTCAAGTCATTTGGTGTTGGACACTAAGGCAAACACATAGGTGCTCGAAAGAGTAATCGAGTACACTGAACAACGATCAAACGAGAGTTCGAACATACATGTCATGTGAGAACTCAATAGTTGCAATATGCAAAGTAGTCCTTTGACCTGAGGCATCATTGATGTCTAATGGTTAGGTCCTTGATCTTTGATTATGTCAACGGCATTCCATTGGAGTGTCCACGGCATTGTTGGGGTCAAGCTATCTAGTCATGTAGGCATATGAATGCACAACAAGGGATCTCTAACCTTACTCTAAGATGATTCGAGAGTCTTTGGCCAAAGCATATGAATATGACTAAGGAAGGTTGTTCCAAATCTTATTCAATTGAATCATATAGAGAAATATCACATTGGATAGTAGACATGAAACAAACTATCACTTAAACAATGTGATTAAGAGTATTGTATTAGAGAAGGACCGTATTGCATTGTAGTTGTAACTGGATAGGTTCTCCAACCACTTCTACTTAGCTTGGGTAACCATGACATGCTGCTAGGCGTCACCCATGGTTTGTGGAAGCCCTAAAGATTAGCAAATACTAATTTTAAGGGAGAATTGAAATGTGGTTTCAATTCACAATCGATCGTTAAGAGTAACATCGCCCACTACCTCGCTAATTGGAACCTAATGGATCGTACACCGAGTAAGGATATAAGTGAAGAAATTATATGAAATGGATAAGCAATTAAATGGTTTAATTGAAGAATGGTCAAGATTAATTAAATAGTTAATTAATTATACGAAACGTTCGTATTGGGCGTTTAAGTTAGTTTTGGGCTTCGGGGCACAAAAACGTTTTGGTCCACAAGGCCCATTATGTTTAAGTTGTATGACAACTAAAACAAAATGGACAATTAAGCCCAATAACAACATATGGCCATAAGGGTGAGGGGTAGCAAACTTGTATTAATTACAAGTTTGCCACTCACATGAAATGAAGTGTAAAATCAACATTATAGCTTGGTTTTCACATTAGGGGTTTTCGAATAGAATTTGGGTGAAACCTATTCTCTCATTTTCTACATAGAGGCCGGCCACCTTAGGGGAAGAACATCTAGCAATCTTTCTTCCCTAAGTCATCCATTTCATCTTCACACAACATCTTTGGTGTGGAGACTTAGAGACACCAAACTTTTGGTGGTTTGGAGAACAAATCCTCAAATCCTCAAAGAAGAAAAAGGAGCACTAAAAGGGAGGAAAACACAAGGAAGATCCAAGGAGCAAGGAGGTGACTTGAAGGCCCTCCACTTGGGTGAATCCCTTGTGCAATCAAGGATGAGCTTCAAGGGTAAAGAATCTCTAAATTCTTATTCTCTTTAATATTGTTAAAGAGTCTTATGGTTCACCATATACTAGGCTTTGAAAGTCATGGGTTTTATGAATTGTTTTTGAATGCATGCCTACTTTAAAGTGTTATTAGTATGCCTATGTATTCAAATGTTCATGCATGTTCTTAGCTAGGACAAAATTTTTCCTTCAAGTGGTATCAGAGCCTAGGCCTAGTTTATGGTGGATCCTTTTGGGTTTTGTGATTTTTCATATTTTGTGATTTAAGTGTTGTAAATGTTACAAGCTTTGTTCTTGCTTTGAATATAAATTTTACTTGAAAATTTAGCATCTCAAATGTTGTAGATGTATTTCATTAAAGCATGAATAATGGAACTAAAAGTTGGTGCCAAGTGTTTTGGAATTTTCGGCCAAATCCAAAGGGTGATTTTTTGGGTTCATGTTAGGCTTGTTAAAATGGTTTTAAAGTGCTTTTTGGAACCCCTAAGTACCCTAGGATATTAACCCTCTTTTGAGTTGTGAAAATTTGAGTTTTTAGTGAAAGAAAACATCCATGGAGCTATTATGAGTTTTCATGTATGTTCTTCATATTTCTTGAAGTTCTTATCAAGAACAAAAAGTTTTGAAGTTTTGATTCAAAAGTTTTATGTTTTACATAAAGTTTTGATTATTAGTTGATGGGTGATGATTATTGGTGAGAAATGATTAAATGGCTTTAATTATGTCAAAAATATATTTTTGAATATTAGTTGATGGATGATGATTGTTGGTAAGAAATGATTAAATGGTTTTAATTATATCAAAGATATATTTTCTTTTCAAACCATCCCCACCATCTTTAATCTCACCCACCAAAATCCACTTACAAAATTCTTTTTATCAAAAATCTCTATAACAACTATCCTTGGCCGGCCACCCCTCTAGTGGGGTGCTTTTGTGCAATTAAATAAAGTTTTGATACTTTTGTGTATTTGTATATTGGCCCAAAAGTTTGTGTTTTTGCAAAATGGCCCAAATAAAATGAGAACAAAAATTGTTTTGTCTCTTTAATGAGAATTGGATTTTCATTATATTTAGTTCCATTTAAATCAATTCTATGGATCCAAAAACCAATTGTTTAAAGTTGTTTTCTTAGTTAATTTAGTTAATTAAAAAAAAGGGTGATTATGAACCAAAGGCCTCGATAATTGAGCTATGTGATTGGCCGATTTACATTATAAATGATTGGGTTTTAAGTAATGTAGATTTGAATGTAATTTGATTAATTCAAGTTGTTGTAAAGGGCATAAGCCCATTATTTGTTTTGTAAAAGGGCATAAGCCCATTATTTGTTTTGTAAAAGGGCATAAGCCCTTCTTATTATTTCATGTATTCCTCTTTGTTTATATGTATGCAAATTGGAATAGTTGGGTCCAACGCCCAATAGGAAATAACGGTTTAATTGGATTAAACGCGTAACTAAAATCAACAACTATCTACCTTAAACCCAAGGTCCAACACAAGGCTCGTGTTGGATCAAATCAAACGGTTCATAATCATCCTAAAACCTAATATGACTATATAGTCCATATGAGGATGCAATGCGTTCGTTAGTAGTTCCATATAGTCTCGCTTGTTTCAACGAAACAGTGGGAGTATTATATGCTACTAAATCATATTAACTTGGACCAATAGTTATGATAGGGCCATATTCTTTTAATATGATTAAAATGTTTTTTGATGTAGCCCAAAACTACTCCCTCAACAAACGAATATTAAGTTGATAAACGAGAGATGTTTTGAACATTTCTTCGTAGGCCTTCCACCGTGGTGGGCTCCAATCGTTTGTGACTCATACACCGGCTTCACCCTATAATGGGGAAGTACAAAGTATGGGCTTACATCCAGGAGGAGTCCATAAACATATGATGAGGTGAGTGTAGACAACGAGTATGACCAACATGATATAATTCTGAGGTTGTGCTTGAACCTCTACATAAACTAAGCATGGTGGGAATAACTTAACTAAGTGCAATGGTGCCAACATGATATAATTCTGAGGCATTCATTCTCTAGAGGCCAAACTAGATGGGTAATTACAAGAGTTGTAAATGACTAAAGTGTTATTCTCTCATCATTATTTTTGCTAACCAACATGATATAATTCTGAGGTGGGCTTGGTAATAGTGAGTCTCCCATACCCCGCTAAGAGTTCAACATAACTCTCAGATTCTATTGAGGGATATGGAATTTGCCAAAAATAGTGGGTGATACTATTTGATTCAAGACCCAATCAAGTAGTTAATCAACAATCTAATACGATTTCTGTTATGTTATGTAGTTAACGACATGCCTAAAATACTACCCACCATTATACTTGACAAAATGGCCCAAGACTTTTTCCTTGCATATCTCTCGGATGATTTCACTAAGTTTATTGTAAACTATAAAGTGAATAGATTCGATCATACTTTTAACGAGATGATTGACATGTGCTGTAAATTTGAAAAATGTTTCAAAAAGGACAGTGGGAGTGAGAATGCAAAAACAAGGAAAAGGTTACATAAGAAGAAGGCAAAGAAATCCAAAGGAACATGCTTTCATTGTGGAAAGGATGAACGTTGGAAGAAGAAATACAGGGTGCGCATTGCGAGCCTTATGACACGAACTTTTGAAGAGACTATTTCGGTCATAGAAAGTGCTTTTACAGTGAGCTCCAATTCCTGGATATTTGATTCAGGCGCTAGTCAACATATCTGTAATACGATGCAGGGACTAGTAGGGAGCAAGACACTACGCAATGGGGAGATGGTTGTGCGAGTTGGGAACGGCGCTAAAATCTCTGCAAAAGCAATAGGCACCTATATGCTTAACCTACCCTCTGGGGAAGTCCTGGAACTTAAAAAATTGTTTATATTTTCCTTCATGTATAAAGAATTTGATTTCTATCTCTAAGCTTTTACGAGATGGGCACTCAGTATTGTTTGACAAAATGAGTTGCTCTTTATACTTGAACGGTCGTATTATCTCTCATGGTAATATGATAGAGGGACTTTTTCACCTAGAGACGAATAGTGGGATGCACTGTATTGAAAGCGGGAATACCTCAAAACCCAAAAGGGCTAGAGAAGAAGTTAACCAAGTTAGACTTTGGCATCTTAAACTTGGACATGTAAACCAGGATAAGATTCGCAAGATGTCGAAAGATGGATATCTTGGCCCATTAGGTAATGACCTCATGGGAACTTGTGAACCTTGTCTACTGGGGAAGATGACCAAATCTCCATTCACTGGGAAAGGAGAGCGTGCCACTGAAATTCTAGGGTTAATCCACACTGACGTATGTGGACCTATGTCTACTACGTCGAGAGGAGACTTCTCCTACTATATCACATTCACCGACGATCACTCTCGGTTTGGCTATTTGTATCTTATGAAGTACAAGTCAAAATCCTTTGAAAGGTTCAAAGAATTCAAGAATGAAGTTGAGAAGCAAACTGGGAAACAGATAAAGACCCTAAGATCGGATCGAGGGGGTGAATATCTGAGTAATGAGTTCCTAGATTATCTCAAAGAGTGTGGAATTGTATCACAGTGGACTCCACCAGGAACTCCTCAACATAACGGAGTTTCTGAGAGGAGAAACCGAACCTTGATGAACATGGTTCGTTCTATGATGAGTTCCGCTGATCTACCAATATCATTCTGGGGATATGCACTACACACAGCAGCTTATTTGCTGAATGCAGTGCCTTCTAAATCTGTTCCACAAACACCATATGAGATATGGTATGGAAAGAAGCCAAGTCTTAAATATCTTAAGATTTGGGGTTGTCCAGCATACGTTAAGAAACAAGATGCTGGAAAGCTTGAAGCGAGATCCGTTAAATGCTATTTTGTGGGGTATCCTAAACAAACCTATGGATACGAATTCTATCACCCTGACGACCAGAAAGTCTTTGTTGCCAGAACTGCTATATTCATGGAGGATGAATTAGTTCTTAAAGGAACTAGCAAGATAGAATTGAAGGAAATTAATGAGATTAATGATGAACCACAAACAAGCACTCGACAAGTTGACAACCCTGTTCCTGAACCCCTAGCTCCACGTAGATCTGAACGGGTTAATAAGCCACCTAGGAGGTATGGCTTAGACAAAGACTTTGGGGAATTGTACCTTCTAGGTGACAATGACACAAAGGAAGACCCTAGAGACTACATTGAGGCAATGTCCGACATTTACTCAAAGAGATGGCAAGAGGCCATGAAATCCGAGATGGATTCCATGTATCAAAATCAAGTCTGGACTCTTGTAGACCCTCCAGAAGGTATAGTACCTGTTGGAAACAAATGGATCTTCAAGAGGAAAATAGGCGTTGATGGGAACGTGGAGACTTGTAAGGCTAGACTAGTAGCCAAAGGTTACAGGCAACGAGAAGGGATTGACTATGAAGAAACTTTCTCTCCTGTAGCCATGATTAAGTCCATTCGGATTTTGCTTGCTATAGCTGCGTACCATGATTATGAAATCTGGCAAATGGATGTGAAGACAGCCTTTCTGAACGGCTACCTAGAGGAAGAGCTTTATATGGCTCAACCCGAAGGTTTCGTGTCCAAGTCTGAAAAGACTAAGGTATGCAAGCTTCAAAGGTCTATTTATGGACTTAAGCAAGCCTCCAGGAGCTGGAACATTCGTTTTGATACTGAAATCAAATCGTTTGGTTTTACTCAAAACGAAGACGACAATTGTGTTTATCAAAAAGTCGTTGGGAAGCAGTTGTATTCCTAGTGTTATATGTAGACGACATATTACTATTCGGGAATGACACTGCAGTACTTTCTTCTGTAAAAGTGTGGTTGTCCAAAACCTTCCACATGAAAGATTTAGGAGATGCATCTTATGTACTTGGGATAAAGCTCTATCGTGATAGATCCAGAAAATTAATTGGATTATCCCAATCTATGTACATTGATAAGGTGCTAAGTAGGTTCCAGATGGAGCAATCTAAGAAAGGTATTCTTCCTGTAGGACATGGAATTCATCTTTCTAAGTCCATGGGACCTAAGACTCCTGAAGAGATACGGCATATGAATATGATTCCTTATGCTTCCGCCATAGGAAGTCTTATGTATGCCATGATATGCACAAGGCCTGATATCGCATATGCTGTGAGCATTACTAGTCGATATCAATCTAACCCAGGATCAGAACACTGGGCAGCTGTCAAGATGGTCCTTAAGTACTTAAGAAGAACTAAGGACATGTTCCTCGTTTATGGAGGAGCGACAGAGTTGCGAGTGGAAGGCTATACAGACGCAGATTTCCAATCTGACGTCGATGATAGAAGTTCCAACTCCGGATATGTATTCACTCTGAATGGTGGGGCTGTCAGCTGGAAAAGCAAGAAACAAAGTGTAATTGCTGATTCCACGACAGAGGCTGAATATGTCGCTGCAGCTGAAGCCGGCAAAGAAGCGTTCTGGATGAAGAAGTTCATCAATGAACTTGGAGTGGTTCCAACCATTACATCACCAGTAACTTTGTACTGTGATAATAGTGGGGCGATAGCTCAAGCCAAGGAACCCAGGGCACATCAAAAGAACAAGCATTTTGATAGGCGCTTTAATATCATTAGAAGATATGCTGCCGAGGGGAAAGTTAACATCCTCAAAGTTGCTTCAGCCGATAACGTAGCAGATCCACTAACGAAGCCAATGTCTCAAATCCAACTTGACCGTCATATGGAAAAGATGGGTATTAGATACATGGGAAGATGGCTTTGAGTGCAAGTGGGAGATTGTTGGAAGTATGCCCACAAAGCCACTCATTTGATGTAATAGCTTTTTGGAATACTTATTGTGTTAAACTTTTATATGTTTAATAGAGGGCAAAAGCTTATTGTTAATCATTATTTATAGTATCTTGTGTTTAAGCAATAAGGGAATCCAAGGAATGTATTTGATCTAAGAGACAAGTGATTTAAGTTAGTTAAATTAACGAGACCTTTCTCTTATGTTCATTCCTAAAACGTTCCTAGCCATAGGATTGCCAATTGGGCATTGACAATCCGCTAAGGTTAGTATGTGTTATGTCGACTCAAGCGTGAGTATGAACTAGTCTCAAGTCATTTGGTGTTGGACACTAAGGCAAACACATAGGTGCTCGAAAGAGTAATCGAGTACACTGAACAACGATCAAACGAGAGTTCGAACATACATGTCATGTGAGAACTCAATAGTTGCAATATGCAAAGTAGTCATTTGACCTGAGGCATCATTGATGTCTAATGGTTAGGTCCTTGATCTTTGATTATGTCAACGGCATTCCATTGGAGTGTCCACGGCATTGTTGGGGTCAAGCTATCTAGTCATGTAGGCATATGAATGCACAACAAGGGATCTCTAACCTTACTCTAAGATGATTCGAGAGTCTTTGGCCAAAGCATATGAATATGACTAAGGAAGGTTGTTCCAAATCTTATTCAATTGAATCATATAGAGAAATATCACATTGGATAGTAGACATGAAACAAACTATCACTTAAACAATGTGATTAAGAGTATTGTATTAGAGAAGGACCGTATTGCATTGTAGTTGTAACTGGATAGGTTCTCCAACCACTTCTACTTAGCTTGGGTAACCATGACATGCTGCTAGGCGTCACCCATGGTTTGTGGAAGCCCTAAAGATTAGCAAATACTAATTTTAAGGGAGAATTGAAATGTGGTTTCAATTCACAATCGATCGTTAAGAGTAACATCGCCCACTACCTCGCTAATTGGAACCTAATGGATCGTACACCGAGTAAGGATATAAGTGAAGAAATTATATGAAATGGATAAGCAATTAAATGGTTTAATTGAAGAATGGTCAAGATTAATTAAATAGTTAATTAATTATACGAAACGTTCGTATTGGGCGTTTAAGTTAGTTTTGGGCTTCGGGGCACAAAAACGTTTTGGTCCACAAGGCCCATTATGTTTAAGTTGTATGACAACTAAAACAAAATGGGCAATTAAGCCCAATAACAACATATGGCCATAAGGGTGAGGGGTAGCAAACTTGTATTAATTACAAGTTTGCCACTCACATGAAATGAAGTGTAAAATCAACATTATAGCTTGGTTTTCACATTAGGGGTTTTCGAATAGAATTTGGGTGAAACCTATTCTCTCATTTTCTACATAGAGGCCGGCCACCTTAGGGGAAGAACATCTAGCAATCTTTCTTCCCTAAGTCATCCATTTCATCTTCACACAACATCTTTGGTGTGGAGACTTAGAGACACCAAACTTTTGGTGTTTTGGAGAACAAATCCTCAAATCCTCAAAGAAGAAAAAGGAGCACTAAAAGGGAGGAAAACACAAGGAAGATCCAAGGAGCAAGGAGGTGACTTGAAGGCCCTCCACTTGGGTGAATCCCTTGTGCAATCAAGGATGAGCTTCAAGGGTAAAGAATCTCTAAATTCTTATTCTCTTTAATATTGTTAAAGAGTCTTATGGTTCACCATATACTAGGCTTTGAAAGTCATGGGTTTTATGAATTGTTTTTGAATGCATGCCTACTTTAAAGTGTTATTAGTATGCCTATGTATTCAAATGTTCATGCATGTTCTTAGCTAGGACAAAATTTTTCCTTCAGAAAATTCCTTACCGAACTCGAATGGGGAATTCCCCTTTTTCACACAAAACCCCTTCATACCCAGCATGTTCTCATCCCAAACAATCATTACAATTACTATGATTATATCCAAGCATGGACCAACATTTTTCTCCACCAGACAGAAGACTTTAGTCATTCATGGTTCATAACTTTTGATAAAAATTTCAGATTGCGGTTTCCTGCATGGTTTCCAGATTGGTGGGCTTCCCATGGCCCAAGCTCTTCCATCATTCCAGATGACCTTCGTCATGTACTCACAAACAACTTCCAGCCCAGTTTTGACAGAAGTCGTTTCGACAACAGAGTTACTATTTTTTCACTGCTCATGGCCAAGTACAAGATCCCATGGATTCTCAAATGGAACTTTGAAGTGGACACCGGTGGTATTTACAGAACCAGATGGGTAAAATGGTGGGATAAATTCAACCACCAAAAAATTATTGATCTTGTAAAAGTGGAATTTCCCCAGGCATCTTTTCAGGCACTGCCAATCAAAGTTTCATCTTCGTCCTCACAAGCTTTGCCTATTCATCAGCAATTTCCTGAATTACCAAAAACTCAGGAACCAGTTTGAGAGAGGAAGATGGACTAATGTCAGATAAAGACTGAACTGGTTCCTGAGTTTTTGGTAATTCAGGAAATTGCTGATGAATAGCCAAAGCTTGTGAGGACGAAGATGAAACTTTGATTGGCAGTGCCTGAAAAGATGCCTGGGGAAATTCCACTTTTACAAGATCAATAATTTTTTGGTGGTTGAATTTATCCCACCATTTTACCCATCTGGTTCTGTAAATACCACTGGTGTCCACTTCAAAGTTCCATTTGAGAATCCATGGGATCTTGTACTTGGCCATGAGCAGTGAAAAAATAGTAACTCTGTTGTCGAAACGACTTCTGTCAAAACTGGGCTGGAAGTTGTTTGTGAGTACATGACGAAGGTCATCTGGAATGATGGAAGAGCTTGGGCCATGGGAAGCCCACCAATCTGGAAACCATGCAGGAAACCGCAATCTGAAATTTTTATCAAAAGTTATGAACCATGAATGACTAAAGTCTTCTGTCTGGTGGAGAAAAATGTTGGTCCATGCTTGGATATAATCATAGTAATTGTAATGATTGTTTGGGATGAGAACATGCTGGGTATGAAGGGGTTTTGTGTGAAAAAGGGGAATTCCCCATTCGAGTTCGGTAAGGAATTTTCCAATATGGAGTGAATGATACAATATTTTGTTTTGGTGAGTGGTACTGTAAATTGGCTTAATAGCAATGCTTTCTGTTTCTGAAAGGATAGCCTGGTAATATTTTAGGCTTTTATAGGATTCAGTTGGTAAGAAATGAAAATTTGGTGGAAGGAGTAATTTGGCAATGCGCTCTGGGGGTTGGTTTTTGTCAATATGAAGAGGAATGCTAAAAAGCTTTTCAGAATGAGGGTTCTGGACATATGGTGATGTTTTAGCATAGCTAGGTGTTTTTGGTTGTGAGGGAGCTGGAGAACGAACTGATGAGTAAGGATCATAAGGGGTGGCTAAGGCCGTTTGGTAATTTGGTCGGATATTTCCTACTGTTGATCCTAAGGGAGTAAATCTGTTTGTAATGGCGAGGGCCGATGAAGAGTCGGGAATAGACTCTTGTTTTACTGGTGCTGGGGTTTGGGTAAGGGTGGCTGGGAGCCTTCGTTGCTGAGTAGGATTAGTACCCATTCTTCCCCTGCAAAAATTCTCTGGTTAGAAAATCTGGGATGCAATTCTGGCTGCCTTTAATGTATTCAATATCAAAATCAAAAATACTTAATATGGCTTGCCAGCGTGCAAAAATCTGTTTTGATGCAATATTTTGAACATCTTTTTGTAAAACATGTTTTGCAGATTTGCAATCAACACGAACTAAAAATTTTTGATTTAATAAATCATCTTGGAATTTGCTAATACATAATACAATAGATAAAATCTCTTTTTTAATAGTACTATAATTAGCTTGAGCAGAATTCCAAACTCCTGAATGGAAACGAACAATTTGTTCAGGAGCTTCGGAAGAAATTTTTTGTTTAAGGATACCTCCATAACCGATTTCAGATGCGTCGGTTTCGACTATTTTGAGAGAGCCGGGAGTTGGAATGCCAAGGCAAGGCAAAGTCTTGACATGATTTTTGATCTGTTTGACAATGGAAGTATGATTTTGTGACCATGATAGAGGATTTTCCTTGAGACGATCAAACAAGGGCTTACATTGTTGACGCAGATGAGGATAAAATTCTGAAACATAATTGAGGGATCCAAGGAATCTTTGAAGTTGGGTTTTATCAATAATTTGATCTGGAAATTTATCAGCAAACTGGATGACTCGATCAATTGGTTGGATGGTAGACCTGTAAATATGGTAACCTAAAAATCTAACTTTGGTTTGAAATAACTTAATCTTAGATGCCGATACAACTAACCCATTGGACCTAATGATCCTAACAAATGCATGCAAATGCTTCCAATGCTCTTCTATTGATTTTGAGAAAATTAATACATCATCAATATAAACAATTGAAAAATGGCTGTATTGATTAAAAATTTCATTCATGATATTTTGAAATTCACTTGGTGCATTTTTCAAGCCGAAAGGCATTACATTCCACTCGTAATGTCCGAAAGGAGTTACAAAAGCAGTTTTGTATTTATCAGATTCATGAATTTGAATTTGCCAAAAACCTGATTTCATATCAAATTTAGAAAAAACAGTTGCCTGAGAAAGTCTCTTTATCAAGTCTCTTTTGTTAGGAATTGGATATCGGATCCATTCTAAAACATCATTCAAAGGTTTGTAGTTAATAACCAGTCGTGGTGCACCGCGTTCTAATTCTGCGTTTTTCTGGACATAAAAAGCAGGGCATGACCATGGAGATTTGCTTTTACGGATAATTCCTTTTTCTAAAAGTTGATTAATTTCAGTTTTACAAAACTCTAAAACTTCTTGATTCATTTGAATTGGTCGTGCTTTTGTGGGGATTTTTGACTCAATAAAATCTTTAACATAAGGTAGTTTAACAATATGTTGTTTTCTGTGCCAAAAAGCATTTGGAAGATCGGAACAAATTTCTTTAGTAAGCTTATCGGAAAACTGGCGAATAGAATCTAATAAAGATTTGTTTGTTAATTGTTCTTCAATTCTTTTGTGAAGAATTTCTTCCTGTAAAAAAGCAATTTGTTGGGATTTTGCAGTAATCTGGTTGAGAGTTTTCGAAACATTATCTTTTTGAAGTTGTTTTAACTTTTTAAGATCTGTTTCCATGCAAAATTCAAAAGTAATTTTTTGGCCAAAAACCTTGGTAGAAATACAGTTATGATGAACTTTGAAAGGATAAATTAATGCAATGAAAGGGAGTCCCAAAATAACTGGATCAGAAATATTTTTGATTAAAACAAATGGAGTTTTAAAACAAATATTTTGTTGACAAACATGGGCTTTGGGAATTTCATATTTTAATTTCATCGGGGATTGATTTGCAGCGCTAAGTGTTTCCGTAGACTTGTGAAAATATTTAGTAGGTATTAATCCTTCTTGAATGCAATTTAAATCTGCACCTGAATCAATTAAAGCGATGGTTTCTAAATGAAAATCTTCGATTACTATCGTAACTTTAGAATACCATTTTCGAATTCTTATTTTATCTAAAAGACTTAAAACAAGTTCTTTTGAAGAAGAAGATTTAGCCGAGTGAGCGTTGGAATCGGAGTTTGAGGAAGAACCATTTTGTTCTTGGACGAGTTCTTGCGTACGTACTCTACTGAGTTGTGAACGAATTTCGGTATTTTCGGATTTTAAAAACTTAATTTCCGATTTGATTTGATTAACTTCTTTTTGCAAATCTTTGAGGGTGATCTCCTTTTTGTTTTTATTAAAACGTTCCAAAGTGGTACTGAGAGAAATCTTTTGAGAAGAAATTTGACTAGTGCCAGGTTCATGAGAAGAAATCAAATTTTTGAGTTTTTTCAAATAAAAAGATTTTAAATCAGGGTCATCAACTTTACTAATTAATTCCATTAAAAACTCTTCTTGTTCTTCTTGCTTATTAAGCACTGAAATTTTGTTACAACAAGTGTCCGTGCACCCAAACTTAATGTTTGGCGAGGAGACGTCGCTAGAACTGCTAGAGTCGGAGACGGAAAAATCGGGATTTTTATCAGATTGACTAGAGTCGGTATTTCTAATTTCTAAAGCCTGAATAAGTTGAACTTTCTCTTCTTCAGAGATTTTCAGTTGGTTAATAACCTTTTTAACCTTGCATTCATTTGCATAATGACCAAATTTGCCACACTTGTAACATTTTCCCTTTTTATTTTGAAAATCCTTTTTAGACTTTCGAAAAGGTTTTTTGTTTGAAGATGGTTTTTCATAAAATTTATTTGTCTGAAAAGGTTTGTTGGAAGATCTTTTGTTTTTATAAAATCTGGATTGATGTTTAGAAAACTTGCTGGTTTGTTGGGCTTTTTTCTTTTTACTCGAAGGAGCGATTGGAGGTAAACCATATTGTTCACAAAATGTTCCAAGTTCGTATTTAGCAATAGATTTATCTTTATGAACTTGTTTTGAAATCTTCATGTCGATACACATTTTCAATCCTTCCTTTTGAATAACATTAACTATGTTACCATAAGTAAGGGTATGATAAGGTATGACACCTTCTTCATTTACTAAAACATTTCGAATTTTGTGAGCAAAAAGATTTGGTAAACCATTGATAAATTTTTCTTTCCAAAAAGGTTGATTACTATCTTCCCGAAGCATAACTCTGGATATGAAAACATCTTTATACCATCTGAAATCACTTAAGGTTGGACACCTTAAATTACTCAGTTGGTCGTGAATACGCGTAGTAACGTTGCTGGGTGTTCCTATAAAGTGTTCTATAATCGTATAAAGTAAAGTATTTACTCCGTCGGGTATTCCCTGTCCTATCGTTTCGTCAAAAATGGGAAATCCTTCCTCATCTTTTTTGACCGCAAAACGTATTTCATCTCTGGACTGAGAAGTTAAGTGCTTCTCCCACCAAGAATGAAACATCCCGGTGAAACCAGTGACGAGAAGATCAACTATTTGTGTTTGTGTAAAATTGTGATTTGAAATGTAGCTATTAGCAACCATGGACATGTGTTGAAGTTTGTTCAAAAGTTCTTGTTCGGACAAGCCATCTATGTTCCACTCATAAAGTTTGTCGGCAGAAACTGAAAATTGATTTTGAATATTTCGTTCTTCAAATTGAAGGTCAGGAGGAGTTGGCCTGGGATACCAGTTTTTTGTGAGAGAAGTAGGGTTGACCGGATGAGTACGAATACGTTTTAAATCAAAAGTTGGTTGAAGATCAATGTTTTGAAAAATATTTTCAATATTTTGGATAGCAGAACTAGTTTCCGTGTCCTGAGAAGAATCAGAAGTATTTTCTTCTTCGACAGAAACATCATTGTTTTGCAAAACATTAACAACTTTCTCCTTTTTGAGCTCAGTGAGCATATGATCAATTCTTTGTAAAGTAGTCATGGATTTTAAAGCAGTGGAACTTGAAGCAGTATCAGTAAAATTTACTAAAGGTTTTTCTTTTGGAGAAGATTTTGGTTGAGACAATTTGTCGATTTTGGTTTCTATTTTGTCTAACTGTTTTCCAATGGTATGAAGACTTTGGTTTGTAAAATTATTCTGTTCAATGACAGGTTTAAAACCAGAATCTTCTTTTGGAATTTTAAAAGGGGTTGCGGGGATGTTGGTATTACCGGTGGAAATCAAAATAGTTTCTTTGGGAGGATGACTGGAAGAAATCAAAGTTTTGTCTTCCTTAACCCAATTTTCTTTGGTAACAACCGTAACTTTATTTTTTGTTTCAAAATGTTTTTCAATAAAATCAAAGAAAGATATTTCAAATTGGTATTGTTCTACAAAAGCTTTCCATTCGGCATATATGGCTAGCTTTTCTTCATCACAATACTTTTTTCTAAAAATATTTCTTCTGGGGATGTTTTCCTCAGAAGCGATGTCAGCTTTAAGCTTCCTCCATCGGATTTTATGTGGTTTATTTAAAACAAGTAATTGGTGATTCACCGATGTTGTTTCAAAATCAGAAGGAGTTGGAGAAGTGGGTTCTTCTTGGTTTGGAGGATGATAAACAGGATGTGCAACTTGTGAAGAGGTGTCGACAGACTTTAATTTGAGTAAATCATTGACTAGATCTTGTTGTGCAGCTTCCTGCTCTTTTAACTTTTTGTTTACTAAAGATTTGATCAAATCTTGATCTCGACCCAGTCTATCGGTTGACGTGGATCCAGAAAAAGACTGTCTGCTAGGAGTAAAAGATTTGTGTGACAAAACTGATTCACAAGATTTTCTTGCTGGACGATCAAAATTGATTTTAACTGTGCCGTCAAAATATTGTTCAATGTTGTCGAGATTAACGAGGCTGTTTTGGACGGAAACCGGCTTACTTTCATTAATTAAACACCAATCTGAGGGGAGACTGATGTCTGACCACCTAATGGTTCTTGGTACTCTAATGTTTGCGCTTTCTTGGGTTGTTTGGATTAAAAGAGTGTGGTCGCGAGGACTTTTGTTCAAAGCTTGAAAATTCATGTTTGTGCCAGTGACTTTGTAATAAATTCTAAAAATAAGTGCCAAAGGTTGTGTTCCTTCCAGGACTTGGTACCCGGAGGTTTTGATATTAAGAGTAAGAGCTTTTAAAACATGTGGGTCTGAAAGACTTATTGTGAGATCAGGAAAACAATCAAAATGGATAGGTCCGTTATAAAGACTTGATTCAATCATTCCAAGAATACTATCGTTAAAATCAGTAAATCGGGCGTCACGAAGACATAAAAGAATAGAGGTATTAAGACCTTTTCGTGTTAAAGGTTTAACAGCGATTTGAACTAAACCAATGTGAAGATAGTTATGACCGTTTTTGCGATGCGCTTTGATTTGTTCTGGAGAAAATAATTGACAAGTCTCATGTTCTTTGCTAAGAGCATAAGCCTTCTCAACTGTTTTGACGTGATGTTCGGATTTAAAAGAGGTCAAAGACCATTTTTTCTTGTAAATATTTTGGGTTGAAACTTTTGGAATGTTCCAGTCGGAAAAATCAATACTTTCGTCTGTTTGAAAATCCAATTTTTGTTCTTCATTGACAATGTCAGGTATAGTTCCTAAGGTGGATCTAGAGCTAGTGCTGGCCATTGAACTAGATCTAAATAATCTACTCATGAAATGCACAAAACAAGTATACTATATGCAAGACTTAAAAGATTCACCTTCCTCGTATGTCTAGACTCTTCCCCCGCTCATGCCTCTCCTGGGACTTATTGTTTGGACCACGTCTTACTGTTTGGCTGGAAGAAAGAAGAACTGAGGACCGACGATTAAGAAATGCAGATAAGATACAAGTATGTGAATAACAATGAACAAATTAGATAGATGCTAATGCAATTACCAACCACTTGGCTCTGATACCAAATGGGGCGGAATATATATATATATATATATATATATATATATATATATATATATATATATATATATATAGATCTCTTCCTTTAAATGCTTCCTATATATAAAAGCCTCCCATGAGGAGAAATTGAAATTGGCATTTGGTTAGTCGTATATGTTACTTGCTAACTAATGAGGATTTGAATTTACAAATGAAATTAACTTGGCTGCTCAATAATTGAGAAGGAATTCCTACTCTGTAAGTATCATTTTTGTAAAAAAATCAATTAAATATGAGATCGTTTGATCATTCATATATATATAAACAGATGAATGAATTTGATACAAGAATAGATTGACTAAATAAACTTAGTTTTAATTGATTTTTTTTTTTTTTTAGTGATGATCTTTATAGAATGATTTATAATATGAACGATTCCGATTATTAATATGAAATTTTGTAAATCGTTCGGCTAATAAATAAATCGAGGAATAACACGATGCAGGACCATCTCATCATTTCTTTGAACCCGGAATCTCGTTCATATTACTTTTCGTTAAAATGAACAATTTCGCAAGCTTTTCGTTAAAGTTCCATTCTATCTCGTCATACGTGCATGCATCAGTAGGTTTGACCGTTCGAGCCCTTTAGTTGAAATCATGCCCCATGCTGAAATGGATTGATGACCGTGCTGGAGCCTGGCTTGTAGCTGGAGTACATTATCTAGTAGCCTCCCCGTTTGACAAGAAAGTTGGTACGTCGGCCATCACATTATGCGCCCTCTGAGTAATTGCATCCCCAAGTTGCTACATTTTTTGTTTGGTCAAACCAAGTTGCTACATATTTGACCAAATAACAGTTGTGTATAGTTTTTACTTCCACGAAAATTTTATTATGTTATAATGTATATTACAAACTAAATATGTGATTAATGATTCGTTTGTAAAAATTCAACAATTAAAAATCTAAATATAGTATACTCTGACGCATAATAAAAAGCTTTAACATGAAAGTTTATCCACGTATAAGAATTGTACCCTACTGATACAGAAATGTAGGGTTTCCATATTGTTCAATTTTGGCGTTTACTCTAAAGCAACTGTTGTCCAAAAAAGAAAAAAGACTCTAAAGCAACTAGAAGAATTTTTGGACCATCCTTGTCAAGATCCAAATTCATATTCAGTTCAAATCTATGTAAAAGTTTAAACTCTCGTTCGATGACTGTGGTTAGCCCTCTTACACTACTATAAAATAATAGACCACCATGTCATTGCTCTACAACATAAACAATGCAGTTCCCAACCTTCACCATGTCATTGCTCTCCTTCTTTCTTTTCTCACTATTTGCATTCATTGCTCAAGCTCAAGTTCCAGCAAATCAAACTTTCAAGTACGTCAACGAAGGAGAATTTGGGCCTTTTATTACAGAATATGACGCAAGCTATCATATGCTTAATCCTTTTGCCGCCCCTTCCAACTTGCTTTCTACAACACCACCCCAAATGCCTTCACTTTTGCTCTGCGCACACTACTAGAAATTATAATTTTGCCTTAAAAATGAGCCGACGAAATATAAAGATTTGTCGAGAAAGATCTTGCGCGACATGCTTTTAGCGACAAAATTTTTCATTGGAAAAGACTCTTTGCCGACGAATTTTGACTTTTGCCGACAAACTAATTTTGTCGGCAAAGTGGAAATTTCTAGTAGTGGTATGGGTTTGAGGCCGTTGGAATCGCTCTTTCGGTGGGTTTGGGAAGCCAACAGGGGAAATCTAGTCGGCGAAAATGCCACCCTAACATTTGGGACAAATGGAAACCTCGTCTTGGCCCATGCCAATGGCAAAGTGGCTTGGCAAACCAACACCACCAACAAAGGTGTGGTTGGCTTCAAGTTGCTTCCAAATGGCAACATGGTCCTTCACAACTTAAAGGGCAAGTTTATTTGGCAAAGCTTTGACTACCCAGCATACACTTTGCTCGTGGGTCAATCTCTGCGAGCCGGGGTAGTAAGCAAGCTCGTGAGTCGTGCATCCGAGAAAAAAAACAAAGATGGACCTTACAGCTTGGTGATGGAGCCCAAAGGGTTGGCTTTGTACTACAAAAGCAGCAACTCTCCAAAACCGCAACTCTACTTCTCATTTTCTCAACGAATTACTATTCAAGACTCACTGGTGCTCGTGAGTCTGAACGGTGCCCTGGAAACTGATGAGGGTCATGCTTACGACCTAAACCTAGATTATCGAGTGGCCAACTCTTCCTCAAGTGGAAACATTTATCTCGGTAGGCCTAAATAAAACAGCACATCAACGTTCCTTAGGCTCGGAATCGATGGGAATGTCAAGCTTTACACTTACAACGACAAGGTGGATATCGGTGCATGGGAGGTGACCTTCGCTCTTTTTCGTAGAGATAATTTGATATGGGAAACTGAGTGCCAATTACCTGAGCGATGTGGGACATTTGGCCTTTGTGAAGACAGTCAATGTGTTGCCTGCCCTTCTTCTAAGGGACTATTGGGTTGGAGCAAGAGTTGTGTGCCTGAGAAGCTGACTTCATGCGATGCAAAGAGCTTTCACTACTATAAAGTTGAAGGGGTTGATCATTTTCCGAGCAAGTACACTAGTGAGCTGCTCTGAAAGAAGACGATTGTGCTAAGAAGTGCACTTCGGACTGCAAGTGTTTGGGCTACTTTTTCAAGCAGGATACATCAAGATGTTGGATTGCTTATGATTTGAAAACATTGACCAAAGTAGCCAATTCAACTTATGTGCGTTACATCAAGGCACCTAACCACTAAAAGTGGGTTATATGAAATTTTAAGTACCGCCTTGTATGGGATAGATCAATTTATTATTGTATTTGCATTTGGTCCCTTTTAGTTATGGACTAGGATTCTCTCCCTCCTCTTTCCATCCCCTTCCATTCCCTCATCTCACATTCTCTATTTTGTTTTTCTCTTTCTATAAAAAATTAATATAAGATGTTGACGTGGCTTAACCGTGACCGTTCAAATAGGAGGGGAGGGAAAAAAAAGAGGGGAGAGAATCCTTTTCCCAATAAAATTATCCTACTGTCATTCTTCAAAATTGGCTGCCATATAGCATCACAACACATCTTGCACCTTGCCCCTGCATATAATCACAACCGTCTAGCACTAGCACCTGCACAATCACAACCATCCTGAACCTGCAGCATACTTGAGAGCAAAGAACTTGTAACAAAATACCCAACAGGGAAGATTAATACCTATATCACATATGACACAGCTTCCTAGCCAACAAACACATTGCCAATATACTAAGAAAAGTACTGTCTACAATTAATAATATCTCTGATGTGTATAATTTGAAGATCATTTCAAGTTACTAGTCATCAATTACCCAGATGAATCTTCAGTTATTCCACCAAAACCTTATAAATCCTTTCATGCAGCTGTAGCTCATAAATCCTAAATGTGAACCATCCACTCTATTTAAAATTCAAAATGTATATGGCTTAGCTATTTGTGATGAAGTTAAATAAAGATAAATTTATTGAATGACTACATGGTGAATAAAGGCTTTCAGCACATAGTAGTAGTTGTTACAACATGCTCCAAACCGACACATACAATTGTACAATAGCATTTAAGGGTTCAGGGATTTGAAATTAACCTTGATTGGTGAACGCATTCTTTGTCCATGATAACAAGCCTTTCCCTCTACTACTACAATTTAGTTTGTCACAAGCTGCCAATCTATGAATTTTTGTCAATGAAGAGAAATAAAACTTGGAAACTTTCAAAGAAACACTTTCAAGTTTGCAAGGAAACTTACATCCTTGGATTCATTCTGCAACTTTAGTATTGACAATTGTATGAAAAATTTGCTACTTCATTCTCTTCGTAAGCAGTTCCTATAAAGGTATCTATGTTGCATAAATAAATAATTCATATTCGAATAGAATTAAACTAATCAAAAGTTTCAAGGAAGAAAAATAATCACAAAATTTCAGCCACATGAACACATGTTGCAAAAAAAAAAAAAAAAATGGTTAAAGTATGTATAAGCATGGATATTCAGTCAACTATTAAATCATGAGCAAACAAAAGGTTTGCAGTTAGGTACAAACAAACCCATTTCACCAAAATGCCAAAACAATACTAAACCACATTTTTTTAATTGATAATAAAATCACAAACTTACATTTGTTCACTTTTGAATAGGCATGACATTACAGCCTGCTCAAATTGGTTAAGAATTTAGAAACCAGAAAAGGAGCATTCCCAGTTTTAAATCAAATGGCCAGCACAAACAAGAACACAAACTACGACATACTTAAAAATAAGAATTCAGCATCACAAGGCACTTGTAAATGTAAGAAGCTGTTATCAAGCATATGGTTGCCATTACTCACACCACCCCCATCAACGCAATTTCATTGCTCTTAACATTTTGGGACCATTTTTCTTGCTAATTCAGTTTCAATGTCAAGCTTGGAATTAAAAATAAATAAAAATAAATAAATTGTTTCTCTAGAAACAATTTATATGTGGCTATTTTCGTTATTTTGATTTTGTGCATGGTGTGCATGACTTGTGCATGAGTGATTTGTTCTATTTTGGTCCCAAGATTAAGAAAATGGGTCATGTTTATCTATTTCCCTTCGTTTTTAGACATTGTTTCTAGAGAAAGCAAATTTCAACTCCGTTTAAGATAGAAGAAGATCCTAAAATGGTGTATTGTCATGACTTTCATGAAAAAATAAAAATAAAAAGAGAGCAGGATTATCTCCTCTCCAAATTTACTCTCCTTCCCTCTCTTCCTTTTTCACTTTTCTATTTGTTTTTTTTTTTCTTTCTATAAAAAAGTCAACACAAATCGTTAATATAGCACCATTCAAATAAGAGGAGAGAGATTTGGAGGAAAGAGAATCATACTCAACAAAACAGCCGCTATATTCCAACCTGATAATTAAGATGAAAAGCATTTGTACCATCACCTTTGAAACAAATAAACAACCAATTTCCAAAATTCAAGATTATTTTCAAAATAAGTATTATTTCTGCTGACATGCATTACAAATGACATTCAAGTTGTCCATTTCACCAAATTATAATCAACATGGAAGAAAATACACAAAAAAATACCACTAGATTGCCATTTCACATTCTACTTTCTCTCTGTGGCTTTATCATCTAGTGGTTAGGTGCTTTGATGTAACCCACATGAGTGGAATTAGCAACTTTGGTTAGGGTTTTCAAATCATAAGCAATCCAACACTTTGATGTATCTTGGTTGTAGAAGTAGCCCAAACATTTGCAATCCAATGTACACTTCTTAGCACAATCACTCTCTTTGATTGAGTCTCCCTTTGTGTACTTGCTCAAGAAATGATCAACCCCTTCAACTTTGTAGTAGTGGAAGCTCTTTGGATCACAAGAAGTTAGCTTCTCAGGCTCACAAGTCTCGCTCCAACCCAATAGTCCCTTAGAAGATGGGCAAGCAACACATTGGCTGTCCTCACAAATGCCGAACTTCCCGCATCGCTCTGGCAATTGGCACTCGCTTTCCCATTTTGAAGTTTTATCGAAAAGACTGAAGGTCACCTCCCATGCACCGTAACGTAATATCCTATAGTAAGTGTGAAGCCTCAAATTTCCATTAATTTCCAGCCTAAGGAATGTTGATGTGCTATTGTATTTGGGTCTAGCAAGAAGGACATTTCCACCGGTGGTGGAGTTTCCCTCAACGTAGTCCAAGCTCAAGTCGTAAGCAAAGCCCTCTTGAGTGTCCGGCGAAGCTTTCAGTGTCACATGGTTCAGTGAGCCCTTTTGAACATTGATCCATTTGGAGGATGTGAAGTAGAGTAATGGTCTTGGTGAGTTCTTGCTTTTATAGTACAAAGACAAACCTTTCGGCTCCATCACCAAGCTATAAGACCCGTCTTTGTTTTCTACCTCCGAGGCCCGACTCACAAGCTTGCTTACTCCCCCGGCACGCAGAGATTGACCCACTAACAAAGTGTCTGATGGGTGGTGAAAACTTTGCCAAACAAAGTTACCCTTTGAGTCATAAAGTACAATATTGCCAGTTGAAAGCAACTTGAAGCCTACCACACCTTTGTTGGCGGTGTTGCTTTGCCAAGCCACTTGGCCATCGGCATCGGCCAAGACCAGGTTGCCATCAGTCCCAAATGCGAAGGTGGCATTTTGGCCGACTGGTTTTCCCCGATTGGCCTCCCAAACCCAATAAAACCCCGATTCCGACCTCCTCAAACCCATGCGTAGAGCAAGAGTGAAGGCATCTGGGGTGGTGTTGTAGAAAGCGAATTGGAAGGGGGAGGCAAAGAGATCAAGCATGCGATAGCTTGCATCATATTCTACAATATTAGGCCAATATTCGCCTTCGTTGACAAACTTGAAAGTTTCATTTGCTGGAACTTGGGCTTGAGCAATGAAGGCAAAGAGTGAGATAATGACTATGGAGGGCAGTGACACGGTTAGTGAAGGGGAAGACATGTTTGGGTGGTTTATGCTGTAAAGTATTTGGGAGCAAGCAATTATTTATATTGAACTATGAGGGCTACTTTAGTCATTGACAATTTTGATTTCGATTTTAATCGTACAATTCTGTTTAACTATCTCCAATTCAAGAGATAACCTTAATCGGACGTCAGCACAACTTGGTATGAGACCATGTTCTCCAGCTACCAGCATTCATTCATGGCTTGCTAGCTGGGCAGCACCAACTCTCCGCTGAGAAGATTACTGTGGTCGCTAAGTGTGGTCGGGTAATGACTCTAGACTTTTCAGAGGTCGAGAGTTGGTGTGGAAACTTCAACTTCAAATTCTGGGAACTCTTGGAAAGGCTTTTCTTTCAAATTTTAAACTGTTCGCTTGTATACCCCTTGTTTCTAGTGGATAAGATGGTCCTGTATCTTTAAGTTGTCTCCCCAGCTGTCCTTTATTGAATTGTCATCTATTAGGTATATACCCTAAACATTTAGAGCATCCAAGAAGGCATCGATTTGTTCAAGTTATTTTCGCACTCCTGTTTTCTCACATTCGATTGAACTAGCATTCATTCGTGGCTTGCTAGCTGTGCAGTGCACCAACTCTCTGCCCGGAAGATTAATGTGGTAGCTAAAAGAGTAAAGTGTGGTCGGGTCATTACCATAGACTTTTCAGAGGTCGAGAGTAGGCGTGGAAACTTCAACTGCAAATTTAGGGACTCTTGGAAAGACTTTTCTTTCAAATTGTGGAATGTTCGCTTGTATTCTCTTTCAGTTCACGTTGATAAGTCAAATAAAGAGATATAGAGAGAAGGTGTTAAAGCTACACACGTTTTATGAAAGTCTCTCCGAAAGAAACAACCGTGGGAAAGGGCTAAGGCAATATACAAAGATTGGAGTGTGCAACACCAAGATACATCTAGTTCGTTTGACTGAGCAAACAAAATATACAACTTATTGCTAGTGGATAAGATGGTCCTTCTTCAATTACCTTCTCTCCCTGAAGGTGTGTACCCTACACATTTAGAGCATCCAGAAGCATTGTTTTATTTAACGATTAAATTTGGTGATCCCCGCCTTATTGAGATATTCACACTAGAATTGCCTATATATAATCCTCCACAAGAACGAGTAGCAAATATCACTAAATGGCAACTAAAACTTCACATTCAGCTGTTCTCCTACTCTTCTCCCTCATTGCCTTCCTGTTTGCCATTCCCATTCAAGCCCAAGTCCCTGCAAACCAAACCTTCAAATTCATCAACCAAGGCAAATTAGGAGACGGAAACATTGAATATCATGCTACCTACCGCGTGATCCAAACAAATTCCCATACTTTCTATACAAATCCTTTCGGGTTATGCTTCTACAACACCACCCCAGATTCCCACATATTCGCCATCAGAGCCGGTGTTCCCAATGATGAAGTACGGTGGGTCTGGGATGCAAACCGGAATCACCCGGTTCACGAGAAAGCCACTCTCTCTTTTGGTAAAGAAGGAAACTTAGTCCTTGGAGAAGCAGATGGGACTGTTGTTTGGCAAACAAACACAGCCAACAAAGGTGTTACGGGCATCAAGTTACTTGAAAACGGTAACTTGGTCCTCCATGACAAGAATGGAAGATTCATATGGCAGAGCTTTGATTACCCTACCGATACTCTTCTAGCGGGGCAATCAATCAGAACAAATGGTCGTAACAAGCTTGTTAGTCGCAAATCTGATACTGATAGCTCTGATGGGCCATACAGTATGGTTCTTGACAAGACCGGTTTCGCTATGTACTTGAACAACGCTGGCCAGCGTCTTATATATGGCGGGTGGACAGGAACTGACTATGGAAGCACTGTAACCTTTGATTATCAGACTACGAATGGTTTCGAAGATGCCATTGCTTACGAGCTTGTGTTCAATGTAAACCAGGACATTAGTGCTCCACCACCACCACCACAAAGCAAGAGGCGC
The DNA here is from genome assembly GCF_041283825.1 of Pyrus communis. Taxonomy (NCBI): domain Eukaryota; kingdom Viridiplantae; phylum Streptophyta; class Magnoliopsida; order Rosales; family Rosaceae; genus Pyrus; species Pyrus communis. The sequence continues at coordinate 29,104,894 of NC_142575.1, forward strand.
CTCCTACAAGTTCGTCCCGTTGGCAGCGCAACACAGATCAACCTTAACAAGCTCAACTACAATGCTACGTACTCATTTCTAAGACTCGGGTCCGATGGCAATCTCAAGGCCTATACTTATTATGACAAAGTGAACAGCATGAACTGGGAAGAGAGCTTCGCATTCTTTTCGAGCTATTTCATTAGAGAATGTGCATTGCCATCTAAATGTGGTTCATATGGGTACTGTAGTAGGGGTATGTGTGTGGGGTGCCCCAGCCCGAAAGGGCTTCTGGGTTGGAGCAAGGGCTGTGCAGCCCCAAAGTTGGGACAGTGTAAGAGTGGGGCAAAAGCGAACTACTACAAGGTTGCGGATGTTGAGCACTTTCTGAGTCCTTATTTGGATGGTGGAGATGGTCCAATGAAGGTCGGAGAGTGCAGGGCCAAGTGTGACAAGGACTGTAAGTGCTTAGGGTTCTTTTACAGGGAAGATTCCTCTAAGTGTTTGTTGGCACCAGTGCTTGGGACTCTTATAAAGGACGTGAATACTTCGGCCGGTTACATCAAATATTAAAAGTAGAAATTTGATAATTTTATTGTGCGGTTTCTTCTGTTATTGTTCTTAGTATGTTGTTTAAGTAACGGCAAGGGCAGTGAAATCTCAATCTGTCATTAGCATTTCATTTTAAGCCTTAATAAAGAAAAACAAATGTGTGCTTTTAGAATTTCATATGAATTTTTATTTTTGTTTAATAATTGATATGAAATTAAGGTTTCGCTGTCATCGTAATTGTTCTCCTTTTGAGTTTTAGTATTCTCCATTTCGTATGCAGAAAATCGACAAGAGATCTGTTGAAAAGTCAATAACCATTACCTAAAAAAGGCAGAACAAATTAAAATAGATAGGTGTGTTGCAGTACAACTAGAACAATTCTTTCATAAATGGTGCATAAACTACACCAGCCCTTAATTTAGCAGATTAGTCGCAATGAATCAACTAATTACCTGACTACGAGCGTCAAATATACAGTTCAATCAGAAGAATGTAATGCTACAAACAATGTAAAGAATGTACTGCATTTTCTTTACTAAAACCATCATATTTTCTGAAATGATCCAAATTTGATGGTATACATGATACAGAAGCAGGGGAGAACATGTACCACTTGTATGCGTTGTAACTGCCAAAAGCAATAAGACATCAAGCTGTGTCACTCGCAAGCAAGGAATAAGTGATGGGTAATCTCGTGTGCACCATGATGAGACGGCAGATTTCAAGGTTTTCTCTTTTTCATCCAGGATCAGTGATGAAAGTGCGCAATTTGCAAACTTCAGAACGAGTCAAGAAACTTCCCTCAACTTTTTGTAATCTTCAAGGCTTAACAGCGAATCCTTGACTTTGAGCCAATCTGCTGGCTTTGGCATGATAATGGCAATATATCCTTCTCTATCTGCCTGGAATGGGAGGAATAAGAATGAAGAATGTGCAACCAGGCTACCAATCGCAGCAGTAGTATAAAGGAATGTAAAAAATGACGCTGTGTGTAAAAAAGAAAATGCAAAACAATAAATGCAATGGTGTGATGCCCTGAGGGTATCTTTAGATGTAAAAATCAAGCATGTATGAGGGAAGAAGCTTGCAGTATCTTTTCAATTCCACAAGTTCAAGTTACCTAGGAATTCTAAGCCTACATACATCACCACTACCATCAATGCAGTTCTTAATCAATCATAGGGTTCAGAAACAATCCCAATACAACTGATCATCTCAAAACCTTCAGATACCTTCCGTATGAACTCTTAGATAACTGACCAAAGGATGCATTCTACCAGTAGAAGTAGCGTGCGTTGACCCAGATCAAACAAAAGCAACCCAAGGTATGTTCAAACGCAAAATATGTGTTAAAATTAAAGTGGTTTTCCTAGAATGACTTCCCACATACCCAACAACTTATATTAATTCCTTAATTATGGGTGTCTTGGGAACCCGCATGTTTTCATGGTGCAGAGGCACTCTTATATGTTTTGGTTTTCTTTCCAGACAATAGCTTTTAATTGCATTGATAACTAGCTGCTGCTTATCCTTTTTAGTTTAGTTTTTCATCTTTCTTGTTGGTTGCATTGTTCATGCTCTTGGTGAGAGTGTTGTAACTTGTAAGCTTATTTTCCTTGCTAGTGAAAGTTGATTCATCTTCGTTGAGTTCCATTCTTTCTCTTTACTGTTGGTTGTAAGTCTTGGGCTAGTGTGGAGTCTGCACTAACTGAGAAGCAATACTCTGGAGTTTGGAATATTGTCTTTCTCTACATGGTACCAGAGCTACAGGGGAGATAGCTTCTGTAGTCAAGTTTCCCTTGGTAAAGAAAGAGTGTGATACTCAAAGATGGACTCAAACCGCAGCTCTGGATTAGGTATTGATTTGTTGAATCAGTCAAATTTCAAGGTATGGAAATCTTGTATGGAATCCTATCTCTTGGGTGAAGATTTATGGGAGGTTGTTGGTGGAGATGAAACTGCCACTCCAACAAATACACAAGAAATTCCAGACGCTTTGAAGAAGTGGAAGGTGAGGAATGCTAAGGCCGAATTTGCCTTGAAGAAATCTATTTCTCGTGAGCTGTTTGAACACATCACAGATTGCAAATCCGCCAATGCGATATGGACAACTCTTGATGGCTTATTCAACAAAAAGAATGAAGGAAGGCTGCAATTGCTGGAGAATGATCTAGCAAATTTAACCCAAGGTGATCTTTCTATTTCTCAGTTCTTCTTGAAGGCAAAAAATTTATGCTCCGAAATTTCGTCTCTTGATACGGAAGGACCAATGTCGGATGCACGAGTACGAAGGCATATTATCCGTGGACTCAAACATGAATATGTTCCTTTTGTTACATCAATACAAGGATGGGCAAATCAACCGTCTTTGGTAGAGCTGGAAAATCTTCTAGCCTCTCAAGAGTCTTTGGCTAGACAAATGGCTAGTTGCTCTGTGTCATCTTCGAATGGTGATGGAAGTGCCTTATTTACTAGAAAAAAGAAGTTTGAAAAGAAAAAAACCTACCAGACCCGTGATTCCAACTACCGAAAAGATGAGAAGAGGGAAAGATTTACCAGTGAAGATGTGGATAAGCAATGCCATCGCTGTGGAAAAATGGGGCATATACGGAAAAATTGTAAAGTGAAGATGCAAGTGGGGAACGTGGCTAAATTGAAAGAACCAAAGAATGAGGAAAATTGGGGGAAGTGCTTTGTGGCTGAAACTACCACTATAGATGCTTTGGCCTCAATCAATTTCAAAGAAGACTGGATTGTTGATTCTGGTTGCAGCCATCATCTCACAGGCAATGAGTCAATGTTCTCTTCCTTCCGAAAATATGAAGGAAATGATGCCATTGTCACAGCAGATGATTCTGTTCATCCAGTTAAAAAGGAGGGAGTTGTTACAATTGACAACGGCGATGATCGTATTACACTGAATAGTGTTTTTCAAGTACCGGGTATGAAGAAAAATCTGTTTTCGGTGGCAAATACGGTTGATACAGGTACATATGTTCTCTTTGGACCTGAAAATGTGAAGTTTTTACGAAATTTGAAAAGCATAGATGCTGATATTGTTCATACTGGTAGAAGAGTTAAAGATGTGTTTACTTTATCAGCTACATCTAGTTCTTATGTTGATAACATGAGTAAAAATGATAGTCCTACACTTTGGCATGCTAGATTGGGGCATCTGAGCATGGCTAAGTTAAAGGCTATGGTGCTGAAAAATTTGGTTGATGGGTTGCCGAAGATAAACTCATTTGTTTGTGATAAAGTTTGTGAAGGTTGTCAATTTGGGAAGGCACATCGTCTTCCATTTCACAAATCTGATTCAAGAAGCAAGGTTTCTTTGGAATTGGTTCATAGTGATCTTATGGGACCAACCACTACACCTTCTTACACAGGTTGTAGGTATATGTTACTGTTTGTAGATGACTTTACAAGATTTACTTGGGTATATTTTTTGAAGGAAAAATCAGAGGTCTTTTCCAAGTTTCAGGAATTCAAAGTAAATGTTGAAGGGGTTCTTGAAAGGAAAATCAAGTGTCTCCGCACTGATAACGGTGGAGAATTTACTTCATCTGAATTCGTTAAATTTTGCATGGAGCATGGTATTCGTAAGCAGCTCACTTGTGCTCACACACCGCAACAAAATGGTGTGGCGGAAAGGAAGATTAGGCATTTGGTGGAGACTTGCAAGAGTTGGTTATTTGCAAAGAATTTACCGAAGGCCTTATGGGCAGAAGGTATGGCTTGTGCAACATACGTGATTAACCGAGTTCCTCTTAGTCCAATTGATTTGATGTCTCCATATGAGAAATTGGCTGGTGAAAAACCAAATGTCAAGCACTTCAAAGTTTTTGGTTCCATTTGCTATGTTCATATACCAGATTCTCAAAGGACCAAGCTAGATGCAAAAGCCAAAAAGTGCATTTTCGTTGGTTACGATGAAAGGAAAAAGGGTTGGAAGTGCATGGAACCTGATACTCACAAAATTACAGTTTCAAGGGATGTTGTTTTTGATGAGATTTCCTCTTATTTTGACAAGAAAGATGCTTCGGCTGAAATCGGGTTGGTAGAGTCCTTGCCTGTTCCATTAGTGAAGGAAATCAGCCCCTCATCATATGATCAAGCATGTGAAGAAACTATGACTCAAGATGATTCTTTTATGGGGGAGCATGCAAATGGGGGAGCTGAGACTTGTCATGTTGAAACTGAAAGCGACGAGGAACTTGTAGCTGAACCATCTCTTAGAAGATCCCAAAGAACAATTGTGAAGCCATCTCGTTTTAAAGATTTTGTTAGTCTTTATTCTTGTCTTCTTGCTGGACCATTTGATGATAATGAGCCATCTTGCTTTGATGAAGCTCATGGAAAAAAGGAATGGGATGAAGCTATGGATTTGGAGATGAATGCTCTAATAAAAAATGAGACTTGGGATCTTGTTCCAAAACCCCAAGGTGCAGATCCAGTGACATGCAAATGGGTTTATAAAATAAAGAGGAAAGTAGATGGAAGTATTGACAGGTTTAAAGCAAGACTTGTTGCCCGTGGTTTCTCTCAAAAATATGGGGAAGATTATGAAGAAACTTTTAGCCCCGTTGCAAAGTTAACTTCAGTCCGAATTATGATATCATTGGCTGCTTGTAGAGGATGGAAATTATGGCAGCTTGACGTCAAAAATGCATTCTTGTATGGCGAGATTGACAAAGAGATATATATGGTACAACCACCTGGGTTTGTATCACAAGAGCATCCAAATTTTGTTTGCAAGCTTAAGAAAGCGCTTTACGGCTTGAAACAAGCTCCGAGAGCTTGGTATGGTAAGATTGCTGAATTCTTACTATTCTGTGGTTATGTTGCTTCAGATTCAGATGCAAGCCTATTTGTCAAGCGGAATGAAAGCTCACACATTGTAGTTCTCTTGTATGTGGATGACATGATTGTGAGTGGGAATGATGAGAAGGAAATTGCAAATCTTCGATCCGAACTCTCAATTCGGTTCGAAATGAAAGATTTGGGTGAACTAAGTCACTTTCTTGGTTTGGAAGTGGAAAATTTAATGCATGGAGTTTTTGTATCTCAAAAGAGCTATGCTGGAAATCTTGTTGAAAAGTTTGGATTATCTACAAGCAAAAAGTGCTACACTCCACTGGATGCAAATTTGAAGTTAAGGAAAAATCAAGGCAAGCTTCTTCCAGATTCTCGATCGTATCGTGCATTGGTTGGTAGCCTTATTTACTTGACCATCACAAGGCCAGATATTTCATTTGCGGTTGGGCTTGTTAGTCGATTTATGCAGAATCCTCGGAAACCTCATCTTGATGCAGCAAAGCAAATATTGAAATATGTTTCTGCAACTCTTGACATGGGACTTATGTTCAAGAAAGATGTTGATTTTAAGTTGTATGGTTTTACAGATGCTGACTTTGCTGGTGATTTAGATGATCGAAGATCGACATCTGGCTATGTTTTCTTTTGTGGTTCAGCATGTATTTCTTGGTGCAGTAAGAAACAAGACTCTGTCTCTCTTTCAACAACTGAGGCTGAATATAAAGCCTCTTCTTTTGCTGCTCAAGAATGTGTTTGGTTGCGTCGGTTGATTGGGGATGTTGATTCACCAATCTACAGTCCTACGGTTATACATGGTGACAACCAAAGTGCTATAAAGCTTGCAACAAATCCGGTGTTTCACGCGAGGACCAAGCACATTGAGACTGAGCATCACTATATTCGTGAATGTGTGCTTAAAGGAAGAGTCAAAGTTTTTGAAGTTCGAAGTAGTGCAAACGTTGCTGACATCTTTACAAAGTCGCTCTCCAAAGGACCGTTTGAAGGCTTCCGTGCGCAGCTTGGTTTAACATCTAGAAAATCACTTTAAGGGGGAGTGTTAAAATTAAAGTGGTTTTCCTAGAATGACTTCCCACATACCCAACAACTTATATTAATTCCTTAATTATGGGTGTCTTGGGAACCCGCATGTTTTCATGGTGCAGAGGCACTCTTATATGTTTTGGTTTTCTTTCCAGACAATAGCTTTTAATTGCATTGATAACTAGCTGCTGCTTATCCTTTTTAGTTTAGTTTTTCATCTTTCTTGTTGGTTGCATTGTTCATGCTCTTGGTGAGAGTGTTGTAACTTGTAAGCTTATTTTCCTTGCTAGTGAAAGTTGATTCATCTTCGTTGAGTTCCATTCTTTCTCTTTACTGTTGGTTGTAAGTCTTGGGCTAGTGTGGAGTCTGCACTAACTGAGAAGCAATACTCTGGAGTTTGGAATATTGTCTTTCTCTACAATATGTTCATGGTATTTCACTTTCAAAGGGATCCTAACCCCCCACCTGTCTCTCTCTCTCTCCTCTCAGCGTTATTTACCTGACCAAGCACATTAGCTAGCTTCTAGACACTAAGCGACCTTTTTCCGGATACAAACATATGGAAATATACATGTCACAGTTAAAGACGCCAAATAGAAAAAGATATATGCTTAACCCCTACCTAAGTTGATTCCATTTGACAATAGTGACTCCAGACACAGTAAAAAATCTGCAACTGCCAAGAAAAGGGTATTAACTGATTCTTACTGCTGAATTAAGGAAATCTGGCTGCTTGGTTAATCTACCATTCACTTCCAATAGTGAACCTTTTACGCAACACCTGTCAAAAGACTACAAATTCAAACCTCATACATCAAAGGAGTTGAATGGAAAATCATGAAAATTTAAAGACTAAGAAAATATAGACGAAAAAAGGTTTCTACCTCACAATATAAGTAGCATCATTGGTGCAAACTTTACACAAGGCTGAGTTGGATTCCTAGTGTTGTGCATTCTGCATAAAAACAATTTTCATTAGAAAACTACAATATAAGAAGTGACACTATGGCGTGCTAAATATGTGTGTGTGGTGTATTAAATATGTGTGCGCGTGTGTCTCTGTGTGTGTGTGTGTGTGGGAGAGAGAGAGAAAGAGAGAGAGAGTTTAATTTCCCTCTTTGGGATTAGAAGGAGAGATACCTTCTTGCGCTTTCCAGTAACCTTTATCCCAATCCGATCAGATTTCCCAACATTGAAATCAATGGCCGTGATACCCCCTTCTTCCTTCAGAGCCACAAGTGTTGGAGCCAAGCCAATCACACACAATCTTGCATATAAAGTTACGATTCAAAAAACAATCAACTTCACTGTTGAAAAGTTCACAAACACATATGAAACAGAAATAAAGGGTTTGGGTTTGTACCCATTGGCGTGGCGATAAATGTACTGGTCATGTCTTGGCTTCATAAAATCTGGAAGGACAAAAAAAAACAGATAGTTTAGGATTAGACAAATAGTTGTGTTATTTTCATGTTAAAAAATCAAATGAAATCAAATGAACACATTAGGAAGAACCTGGAGCGAAATAAGAGACGAAGTTGGATTCAACAGAAGAGGGAGGGATGAGAGGCAGATCTTCAGCATTCGGTAAAATAAGCTTATGCAGCTCAGGGTCTTCTATTTCATGTTCCTTTTGTTCTTGTGCATGGTTTGTTTCATCACCGATGTATTCGTTCATTTCAATCTAGCACGGCAAAGAAAAATGAGGTTAAGAGATTCAGGCATCTGCCTAACTACTACTTCAGTTTGCATTATAACTATCAGATTACGATTAACAATAACAGAGCCCATACTAAAACTGCAATCGATTGTCTTAATAACAAGAAAACATGAAGCAAAAATTTTAGCCTTGTAACTCAACAATAATAACCCAGAACTCAAATCACATGCAACTAAAGTAAAAGGGGTATATAGGATTGCACAAATTTACTTACAAAAAATAAACACAAATTTTCATCTTACCTTCTGAAAAGTGAAAGATATGAAGCACTGAGTTAATGGAAGACTTGGCGCAAAATCGAACACAGTAGCGTTCTAGGATTATACAGCCGATCGACTTAGTAAGATAAGGCTTGGTTGTTGTTGTTTGTTGTTGTTCTAAAAATGAGTGATGTCTCAAAGTATCATTATCTAGTGATAGGGTAGATTTTATTTTCCTTTTTACTGATGATTTCTTCTTCAACTGCACTGATACTTTTAAAATGCCAATGTGGTTACATATGCACAACTATATTAGCTGTTGAATTGAGGCGAAAGTTAGGAAGCATTGCGGAAAAGTTTGGGTTTTTCACTAAATAAAATCTCAGAAAATCCAAAACAATACTAAAAGAGATTAACTTTTCCATTAATTGGAATTTCTAACGAACAGCAAAGTTATCTATGAAGTTATATATGAATCAATATATTATTCTTGCCCGGAGAGTTTATATTGGAAGAAAGCCTATACTTATATTTTATATTCTACGCTACCCAAAAAAATATTAATACAAAAGAAGCCAATTAAATTCGGAATTTACAGAATGGGGAGAGAAGATTATCCTTTATTTTTTTTTCCCCAAGAAACGGGGCGCAGCGCCGTTGTTTAATAGCGTATACCCGACCACTTTCTTGGTGTTTTGTACGACGGGAAGTACTGACTTCTTTCAAGCTTTGGTTTGGGCTTCTTGATTAGGTCATTAGGTTTTAATCATGTCGGACTTGGGCTCCTTGATTTCATTAAGTTTGTAAATTTCTTTTTTTCTTTTAACAAATGATATTAGCTTTACTAATATGGTGGAGGTGTGGGCTAATAATATGCTAGTTATAATATGGTTCAAATTTTTCTCTCGCGATAATTGAACATAAGACGTTTCGTTTACAAGTAAAGATGAATATCACTAGACTATAGTACTAAAACTTCTAAATTCTTTGTCTTTGAGTTTGAAAAAAAAATTATTGTGTACTCCGCGTATTTGAACCGTTCCTTGAAGTCCTTGAAAAAGCACTTCTTAAAAAGAGTACCCGACAAATGCTTCTTGAAAAAAAAAAAAAATCAAATTGTTTGTTTTTATAACTAACAAAAATATTTTAAACTTGTTTTGTCAAAAGTAATCTAAACATGTTTATTATTTGAAAACATAATATAAAACAAGCCAATAGAGTTCAATGTTTATGTGTAATGGCAGTACTAGAGTTCATACAACCTAGTGAAAGAGACATCAATTTAAGTGTTTGAGCCGAGCCTTGTCGAGTTACGTATGGATTAAAAACGACAAGGATTCGTTTTCTGAAAGTTGTTTAATGAGAATTTATAAAGAAATCATCAACGGACATAAGATAAGCATGTCAAGTGTAATAAAGATGTTATGCTCGCTAAAAAAAACCCCACACAATTTTATGATTCCAAATTCATCATGAAATTTAATACAACTCATCAACCATCGGGAATGACTCATATATCTAACCAACAAGAAGTTTACGTACAGTTCATCTCATACTACTCATTGTTTTCTTTTGATCCAATACCTGATACAATACCAAATCAGTTAATCTAGTATTTTATCATCATTATAAACAAACTTATTATTTCACATAATGAAAGAAAGTACTATTGCTGTCCTGAGGACGTAGGCACACCTGCCGAACCTCGTAAATATTGTGTCGTATTTACTTTATGTTCCACTGCACATATACCGTCGATTTTATAACACATTATCAGCACGAGAAGCTCTCGCCTAAGTGGAAAATGCTACACATAATCCAGACCCAAAACAATGGTTCAAGATGACATCATTCTTAGGTATGTCCATTTTTTCATCTATTTTTCATCTCTCCCACCGCGCCAAAAAGGGCCCACCAAATTTCAGTGAAAATTGAAATTTACAACAACCTGTAGTCATCACGAGATGAGAAAACCCGTACTAGACAACTGGTTTTCAGAGATCCAGAAGAATCTCATCAAACTTGGAAACGCAGATAGCGTCGTTCTCAACGGATCTCGAGAACTCGCAGTAATTCTAGCTTTAAGTTTTATGCTGCTCGGCCTTGCCCCCTATGGCCGCCCTTTTTTTTATGGCATTACAGTCCTCTGGTAGATGCCAACATCTTCGTCGTCCCCAATTTTGTGACTCCCCGTCTAATATCCAACTCCGGAATCGTTCTCACCATTCTTTTTTTGTGAAGAGATCAACGACGACAAAGGTTCTTTTTATTTGGGATTACCCTTGCTGACCAAAGGGCTTAAAGCCCATTACCATACCTAAATAAATAAATAGAATAAAAAAATAGGAACCAATGGGAGAGGTGTGGTTCTAGTTGTGCACAGAAAAAGAACGAAAAAAATGAATGATCAATCATTCACGTATGAAAGAATAAAAAGGGAAAATGGGGCTAGACTTTAGAAATGGTGCATTGCAAATTGCACCATATGAAAAGAATAAAAAAAAAAAGAGCAAAGGCTAGGGACTTAATCATTGCCTTTTCTGTTTTAGCATATTTATGTTTATGGTGCTGGTTTAAAGCTCTATCACAGGTTTTATTTATTTAAAGCAATTTATTTACAGTGAGTAGAGTTATTACCCTTTGCTTTAAGCTTTGATATTTATGTGAATGGTGCTGAATCAAAGCCTTTGTCACAAGCTTTATTTACTTAAAATCAATTTATTTACCATGGCTGGAATTACCGCTTATTGCTTTAATTTATTTAGTGTACTACATTTTGTTATGATCAGTATAACAAGGACCCCAAGTTCCTTGATTAGACTAGAATAATGTCGATTTTGAGAATAAATTCCAAGTACAATTGATACCTCTATAAAAGGAGAGGCAACACAACCACTTGTTCAAAAATCAAGACATTGCTCTCCGAATTTCAAAAGCCGGATTTTCTTGCATAAAGTTCGTCAACATTTTCTCAAACGCAATTTCAGCTTTCTAGATATCAAGGACAACTCTGGCAAAGTTAAAACGTATAAAGTTCACTATTCAACAACACCGCTGTTGCCGACAAGCGTGTGTGACAAGGCCACATTTGCACCACCACCTGCTATTGGGGAAATCCCTATACTCCATGGCAAGGCACACCTTCAAAACGCCTAGCTCATTTTCCTTGTTGAGAATGCATCTGTACCCAAACCTCTCAACATTTTCAGTTTTCATTCTCTATGAAAATACTTCTTCAACCAAGTCTCTCAAAATGCCAAACTCATTTTCTTAGCAAGAAATATTTTTGATTGAGAAGAGTATCTCATATCATCAGCATCAAAACCTTTTACTGTCTTTCTTCAAGAGCAAAAGTATCTCATATCATCAGGGTCAAGAGTAAGAGTATCTCATATCATGTTTTTTCCCTGTCTTTTCCTTCGCCCTTACTCTTACCTACAAGGCAAAGAGCAAGAAAGCAATCAGTCGAAACCTGAAATCAAACTTCCGGTCAGGAACCGACTGCCTAGAACCTTTCCTGATTGCTTACCTTGCATTGCTTTCGAGTAGTCATCTTCAACTATTGTTGGTAGATCTCAAGTCACCAACACCGCAGAATAATTGGTACGTTGTTGACTCTTTACACCGAAGTTGCTAAGCATGGACGAGTCACTGAGAAGTGATGGACCATCCAAGGGCAAATGTTGCACACCACTTCTGCTGGGCAAGAGACTAAAGCAGAATGATCAACGATGAGGCAATAGAAGTCCAAAAGGAGAAAATTGGTGGTTAACTAAGTGAATGGAAGACCAAAGTTCAATGATGGGAATCCTGTTCACAGCCCCAACAAACACTACCAGCTTATATAATTCACGTGATGTACAAAAAGGTAATGAAAATTACTAATTGGTTACAAGTTACAAAGATGTTGTATGGATTGAAGTCTCAGTCAGACTATACATAGACTTGGCACTACTGGCCTGTTGCATACCCGAAGCATAACAGTCATCGCATGGATTCAAGTTCCACAATGGAAGATCCATGGGCATGGCAATTTTAATATATTTCGTGCCTAAAGCATGATCGATGTGTAGATTCCAATGATTCAATTCCCCATAAGTGGAGATTAAAAATCCAAGCTCTACAACGCTCTAGAGGAAGTTATGAACCAAATTCTCAAACAATTCATCTAATAAGAGATGACTATCCTAGAAGAGACAATGTAAAGCCCATGAAGAGGCAAAGATATCCAAAGTGATGAAATACTAATAAATATGCATGCACATGCACATGAGAATTATGGGATCACGAATTGATGATTAGCAATGTTAATTTTGGTTTTACAGTAGCTACTAAATTCATCAATGAGCTGTGTTGATATTGAGCCACGTTCTTTTGTTCGTCGACAAAAAGAAAAAAAATTTGGCCAAAAATGGAGAAGGGCAATTCCATTACAATTGATTATGAACGTGGAAAAATGAACCTCTAGTACAAATCGCCAAATGATGTTGAACCCAGAAGGTTACATATAGGCATTTGTAATACAATGAAATACACTCACATGATATGACAGAAGATTTCCAATTGAAACCTAAAATTGTAAACATGATCTCCCATTGTAAAGCTTGATCATTTAAGTGGAGAAGTATATATATGCCCAAAGCATATCTCCATAAGTAAATTCCTTCAAGTATACATGAGCAAATTGCTCTGTATAAGTTCTAAAAGGGTAATGTGTCATGAAGTGTAGAAAATCCTTGAAGGATTCAAATTGCTTGAAGTAAGCCCTAAACGGATAAAGCATAAATTATGTACTCAATACCAACGGATGGTATAAATTGCCTTAGTGAGTATTATCATTACAATGTTGTTGCAACATACTAAATCTCTTGCAAGAGTTGTTAATATTAGATTGGAACTCTTGAAGAGTCTAGAAAGGTTATAAAGTGTTGAAAGGAATATTGTCTCGAGCTACAGATCAAACAATATGCCAACACAAATCCTATCCAAAATGTTTATGGTATTAAAGGACCATATGGATTGAAGATCATGAGTTGAACACTCAAGTAGTTAATTAATATTTAGACACTAAGAAAAATCATTCATCCTCATGAGGGAAATGATGAATTGATATTTGGTCTAGAAGTACCATATTTTAGTGAAGTATGTGCCTTACTGTATTTAGCACAATACATTGAATCAGGTGTTACACTTCATGTGGAACATAATACCAACAAATGGGTATTGCAATGAAATAAAGTTTATTTATAGATATCTCCAATAAATTATAGATATGTGCTTGTTCTATTCCAGAGAACTTACAAATAGCCATGGTCTTATTGGGCAAACAAAATTTGAATACCTTTATAGCCTGCATACAAATCGCTCTCATAAAGGATTTGTACTTACATATGGACATAGATTGACTCTGCAATGATCAAGGAAGTAAGGATTCATTGCTGGATCTTCATATCTCTCATAAACACATCTCCATGACGCTAGTCATGAATGTATTTGGTTAATACTTGGGGCCATTTAAAATTTGGAGAGCCTGTGAACCACCTTCAGAAGCTAACACTCCAACTGTCATGCATGGTATTGGCTTACATCAACTTAGTAATCAACTAGATTGAAGAATTCGAAATCAGGGGGCGTCCAAAACCGATCAAGATTTTAACGAGGTAACCGAAATTGACATATGGTCATCCAAGGAAGAGTATTGTAATGTATTGACATATGGTCATCCAAGGAAGAGTGTTGTAATGTAATATGTGGATGGCCCACATGAATAGTTTGTTAAGAAAGTGAGAGCATACGGAGGAAGAAAGTGAGAGCATACGGAGGAAGAAAGTTTGTAAAGCAAATAATGTTGCTACAGTAATCTTTGCCTGTAAAATGAGAGCATACGGAGGAAGAAAGTGAGGGTGAAAGAAAAGAAGAGAGATACATAATAAAATATCAATGAGCTGGGCTAGAGAAAAGAAAAATAATAGTGAGAGTTATCTTTGTACTTATATTATTTCACATAATGAAAGAAAGTACTACTGCAGCCCTGAGGACGTAGGCACACTTGCCGAACCTCGTAAATATTGTGTCTTATTTACTTTATGTTTCACTGCACATATAGCGTCGATTTTACAACAGAGGAAAAGTTTTTGGTTTGGTTGGGGGGCGGGGGAAGGGGGTGTATTGGTGGGAGGCGCTAGGCCTTTTTTTTTTTTTTTTTTTAATTTAATTCTCTAGTCCTTATCATTAAATAAAATTATTAGGTGCGTTTTAGTTAAAATGCAAAATTTTGAAGTTTTTTTTTATTAGTTTTTCTTTTTTGATATCCAAATTGACTATGTTAAATATCTTTCGAGCTTGATTATTGAATGTGGTCGGTTATCACATGAGATAAAAAAATAATAATATTAACGTGCACCTCAAATTCCACACATCAAACGCTAAGGAATCCTAATCTTAGTATAAATAGGAAACCAAATCAGTTGACTGAAAATCTTATGTGGTACCAAAGATACATTATCCTAATTAATTAAGTGGTTTTATTTTTAGTATCTATAGTGCACTAAGAAGTATTAAGGGATAGTTTAGTTGCAGTATTTGGTTATAAACTAAAACCTTATGCATTTTAATTTTTTAATTGAAGTCTCTCTCCTACCACATAAATGACATAATAATAGAAGAGATGCAATAATACCAATAATGACTCAACCGTTTTTTTGCTTTCATTTACACTACCAATTTAATTATTCAAAATTGCTTATGGGTTTTGTTATAAAAAAATAAAAAAAATAAAAAAAATTGCATATGGGTGCATTCTAGATTATAAAAAAAAAAAAGAAAAATGAGGGGATTTTATTTTATTTTTATAAAATATGAGTGCATTTATATAATAAAATTTGGCTAAATTTTACATATAAAAAATTGGTACATTTATATAAAAATATGGGTACATTTTACATACAAAAAATTGATACATTTTATGTCACATCCCCGCCCGGGGCGGATCACTTCCTGGGCCCACTCCACCACCGTAGCATGATATTGTCCGCTTTGGGCTTACCATTCCCTCACGGTTTTGTTTTTGGGAACTCACAAGCAACTTCCCAGTGGGTCACCCATCATGGGATTGCTCTAGCCCCCTTTCTCACTTAACTTCGGAGTTCCTACGGAACCCGAAGCCAATGAGCTCCCAAAAGGCATCGTGCTAGGTAAGGATAGGAATATACATTTAAGGATCACTCCCCTGGGCGATGTGGGATGTCACAATCCACCCCCCTTAGGGGCCCGACGTCCTCGTTGGCACATACGCGGACAGGGTTAGACTCTGATACCAATTGTCACATCCCAGCCCGGGGCGAATCACTTCCCGGGCCCGCTCCACCACCGTAGCATGATATTGTCCGCTTTGGGCTTACCATTCCCTCACAGTTTTGTTTTTGGGAACTCACGAGCAACTTCCCAGTGGGTCACCCATCATGGGATTGCTCTAGCCCCTTTTCTCGCTTAACTTCGGAGTTCCTACGGAACCCGAAGCCAGTGAGCTCCCAAAAGGCCTCATGCTAAGTAAGGATGGGAATATACATTTAAGGATCACTCCCCTGGGAGATGTGGGATGTCACATTTTATATAAAAAAAGGGGGCACGTTTTATATATAAAAAATCGGTACATTTTATATTAAAAAAACAGATTTTACATTAAAAAATGGGTACATTTTACATAAAAAATGGTGCTTACAAAAAAAGGATACATTTTGCATATAATAAAGTGGTATATTTGTAAAGAAAAAATGGGTACTGTGGATCCAAAAATAATCAAGAGGCGACACATGAATTTTTGGATTAAAATGACAAAATTACTCTCAAGGCACACCGGAATTCCTACGAGTGAGCAGTGGACAATCATAATCAAGTAAAAAATGCCCAAATAGGTATTTATTTTCAAACCTATTTCATCCATTCTCATCATATCTTCTCCACAAGATAACCCGCAAAACATTCCATTTAAATTTATGTTAATTGGTCAATTAATAGATTTATTACCTAATTAATCTATTAATTGTCAATTAAACTACCAATTACACCCAAAAAACTCCCAAGAGGCCAGTCACCTTCTCTCCCAAAGGGACCGGCCATGCACTATATATTCAACCTCATTTCCTCTAAAAACCTAGGTCTTGACTCTTGCTAAACACTCAAAAATTCCCAAAACACTTTTCTCTCAAAATTAATTTTGGCATTGGAGGTTCTTCGGCCAAAGCGCCCCCCCCCCCCCCAAATTCATCGTGGGCGCGTGAGGCTTGACCTTGACCAAATGTGTTATTGTTTTGTAGATGCAATTTTGTCTAAGGTCAAGGAGGAAGAAAATTGCATACACAAATTGGTGCTTTCATTGAGAGTTGAAGTACACACACTCGTAGAAGACTCACATAAAAGGTTTTTCTTTATTTTTTTCTTGTCCATTTTTCTTGTATATTTTTCGTACGTTCTTATTATTAGAATGTTTTATTTGCAAAGATTCTTTGATAAAATGTAAAAGAGAAATACAATGGCTAGAAATTTAGAAAATTCCACAACTGAAAATTCTAATATTCAAGAAATGGGACCGCGGCGATCCACGAGGCTAAATGTGATCATAGGTGGAGTGGGGACCACCGCTACAGGGGCTCTACCGTGGTGGCCACCACGGCCACCACCAGTGGCGAGGTCCATGGCACCACCACCATGGCCCGAGCCGTGCCATCCAAGGCCCACGACACCAAAACCACTGCCCAAGCCATATCACTCCAAGCCCAACACGAGCCTAATACGTTGCTAAACCAAGCCCTAGCCTCGCACCCATGTGCGCCACACGCTGAGCAGCCCACTCTCGTGGCTCAACCTGCTCTCGCCGAGCAGCCCGCTCTCATGGCCCAACCTGCTCCTTCCGAGTAGCCTGCTTCCGTGGCCCAGCCTGCTCCTCTGGCCCAGCTTGCTCCCGAGGCCTTCCAAGTAGCCCAAATCAATCCAAGATTAGTTCAACGGTCTCGACTCTAAATTTTCAGACCAACGATCGAACTATGAGCATTTTCACCACTTTTTTTCTGCAGATTTGACATTTCCTAACTCAAATCTTACTCCCGGAGTCTACCACACTTCCACTGCTCAAGGAGACACATATCTTCCAAGATATTCCAACGTAAATGGAGAACAACACTTGTCTCGACAAGTCATAAAGTTGACGAGCGCCCTTGCACAACAAACGACCTTGGTGAACCAGTTCTTACAGCGTACCGAGATGCAACGTGCCCCAGACGAGGTGTCCCGAAATAGGACAAGGGTAGACAAAGAACCTCTCCAGCAGCGTCTCGACAAGCTGCCACTTGACCAGCCACGAACTGACTATTCAGGTAGTGTACACTCCCGATTGGGCCCCTGAGATAGCGTATACTCCCGTCTTAGCGCACGGATGAGAGTGCACTCTCGACTAGGCCCACGGACGAGCGTATATTCACGGTTGAGATCACACTCTAATAGTCAACATGAGTAACCTTCTAGGCGAAGTGTTCATTTGCGGCTAAGCTCGCAAGGAGCATCCTTCACCTTACATCAGAGTAGGCAGCACAACAGACGGAGAGAAACAATCACTCAATTCGGCTCAAGCTCAACCGGCAGCCTGCGAAAAACTCGTTCACCTGCTAGGAACGCACCACACACACCGTATCCGAGGCATAGACGAGCAAAACACATGGAAGAGTATCCTAGACCAGCAAGTCATGGCTGGGGGCAGCCGAGAGCTCCGTTACCCCAACAAATGCAAATTCAGGAAGAAGTAGAGAGACTTTTGACTAAGCGATTGCGTAATTTTCAACACAACAAGGTTGCTGACAAGGCACTACAACGGAACATGACCAACATAAGCAGGTCATCCTTCACACACGAGATCGAGTAGGCAGAGCCTCTACGTGAGTTCAGCATTCCACATTTCACATCTTTCAAAGGGGATGAAGACCCGGAGAGACACTTAAAACACTACCAAAACGCAATGACCCTCTATCGAAACAACGACGATCTCATGTGCAAGATATTCGCCATCACTTTACAAGGCGATGAGCAAGATTGGTTCTACACCCTGCCGCCACAATCTATCCGAAGTTTCGACAAACTTTCTTTAGTTTTTACCAAAGAATATTTATCATATCGCTTGATCAAAAAGAAGTCCGACCATTTGTTCAACGTCAAGAAGAACCTAAAAGAGTCGTTTCGTGACTATGTGAAGAGGTTCAAAGCAGAGAAGCTAGAACAACCTTCCAAAAAGGACTTCCAGCAGACTACCCGCTATTCGAAAAATTGATCATGAAAAAAGATCTAACTCTAGCAGACTCTTTTGTTTTGGCAGAGAAGCATGCACTTTAGGACGAGGCTAGCCAATGCACATTTAAGGACTTGAAGAAGTACTCGACATCACCTCCCTACTATCTAAACCAAAAGTAGATGAAGACTTATTCACATGTTTGACGATATCTGAAGCAACAATAAGCTCTACCATCATATGAGAAGAGTTGAGGGCACGACTACCTGTATTCCACAGTTCAAAAGCTCTTCCCGATGCTATTAGAAATTCAAAAGCTAATTTTGGCGGTAGTTGTTGCAACCTGAAAGCTCAAGCTTTACCTTCAAACGCACGGAGTCATCTTCATGACGCATTACTCCGCCCAATCTAGACGCACGATGATAAAGGCGTAGACCTGAAAGGATGCAAAGTTTTCTAACGAACTCAACAACTCGGCCCAAAAGACACGCCAATGGCAGACGAACACTGGAAGGACACATTCAGAAGCAAGTTTTGTCTTCGTCACCCCAAAAGATTTTACATAGAAGCAACATGTACCGGCAGTTGAGCACTACCTCTTGCTGCACGTCACACGGCCCTAGCCGACCCTTGCTCCATAATTTAGCTTTAGAATGGTCCAATACCGGCAGTTAAGTATCTCATGCTACGTGTAACATGGCCCCAGCTCCACGACTCCCTACCATGCATTTACAACGTAATAGAGCGGCCCAATGACGCCCCGAAGGTATCTGAGCACGTTCTAGACGCACCTGCTCTACCAAATGGAGACTTCTGGCATTTGCATGTCGACGACTCATCCAACTACAAAGGTTCGAGAGTAGGCATAGTCCTTGTCACCCCAGATGATTCGATACCCGAACAGGTGATCATTCTAGGCTTCAAAATACCCAACAACGAAACAGAGTACGAGACCATACTAGCAGGCCTTCGAATGGAAAAAGACTTAACTGCATATAACGCTCACGTGGACGCACTAGCCGGCCTAGGCTCTGCCTTCGACCACCAACTCAAATGCTCTATCCCGGAGGAATATCTAGACAAGCCAAACATAGAGGCAAAGCCAGCAGCCAAGGTGTCATAGGTTTGTACAACTCCAAACTAGCAAGATTTTATTGTAGTCTACCTGGCCAATGACACATTCCCCACAGAAGGCAGCACGTTACTATATGTGGAATAGTATTCTTATCCAAAGATTTTACAACAAACCACATCTCTATGTCTAACGCATTCCAATGACTTGAAGGTTCTAAGCTCAATCCACGAAGGAGTTTGTGGAAATCACTCCGGAGGTCGATTCTTAGCACATAAGGCTTTTAACGCATGCTACTATTGGCTTACCGTGCACCAAGATGCTAAGGAGTTAGTACAAAAGTGTGACTGCTGCCAACACTACAAGCTGATACCAGCACTGTCTGTCAGTGAGCTACACCCACATACGAGTTCTTGGCCGTTCATGCAGTGGGTAATCGACCTAGTAGGACTTATGCCACATGCTACTGGGGGCAGAGGCATGATGATTGTGGCAACCGATTACTTCACCACATAGGTAAAAGTAGAGCCCAAGACGACCACGACTCAGACGAACATAGAGCATTTTATATGGAGGAACATCATTTGTCGATTTAGCATCTCTTAGTCCATCGTCACCAACAACAGCCAACAATTCGTGGGTAAAAATGTGGCGAAGTTCTTCCAAAAGTATGGCATCAAGTATCACATGTCCACGCTGAGATATCCTCAAGGCAATAGGCGGGCCGAAGCATCCAACAAGATGATCCTCGATTACCTCAAGAAATCATTCACCAACAAGAAGGGAAAATGGCCAGACGAACTCCCTGGATGTCTATGGGCATATCGCATCACCAAAAGACAAACAATCGGTGAGACTATTTTCTCTTTGGCATTTGTCTTAGAAGTAATCATTCATCCCAATATCATCAAGCTAAGTATCATCGCTCTACTACCAAGCATTGAGCAGAACAGTAAGGAGATAGCCACAAGCTAAGATCTGGCGGAGGAGAAGCGCAAGCAAACCATCACCCGCATCGCAGCCTACCAACAACAGCTCTTCTCCAGCTACAACAAAAGGGCCAAGATCTGACAGTTCCAGCCTAATGATCTAATCCTAAGAAAAAACTTCATCACTGCCCACAGAGAAGGCTTCAAAAAGATGGATCCCATCTAGGAAGGTCCGTACAAGATCAGCAGAGTAGGCAGCAAGAGTAATTACACCCTCGCCACCATGAAACGACAAGAAGATCGAAAAGCAGTGGAGCGTCTACAATCTGAGGAAGTACCATGTGTGACCTCCCACTACATCAAAGCCCGAAAACTCAAACAGCTTGACGAGCACCACCTCACAAGCCGAGGACTATCCAGTTGTTATATAGTTCCTACCTTACAGCTAAGCTCTCGTTTGTTTCACTCGTTTTTTAATGAGGAATTCAGAAGTAATCACAACTTGGCTCGACTGCATGCTTACAACAACTGATCACTCATACACTTCAAAAGAAGACCACTCCCTTCTTAGGGACTCATCGCAGGAATTACGCCCCCTGAGGGACCAACCATGCTCTCCAGTGCAAGAGGGTAAACTAATTCCCCGACACCCACATGGGTCAGCTCTCCAAAATGGGAGGATAAACTCTACATTCCAAATATCCAGACATGGATGAGCTTGGCTACCCTAGTATAACTAAATGCACGATGGCTTGCGTCGGGATTCTTAGAAGTAACCACAATGGTCTTTTTCAAGGCTTAGCTAATTGAAGGATTTTGGGTCTCTTGGCCTAATTTGTGGGGAACCAGGCCCTAGAGACGGAAGGGGCACATTACGCAGTACTTCCGATGAATGGCTGCCCTGGAACCCTAAAGCTGCTACCGAGTGCACTAAGGTAACCTACGATTTCCAGAAGACTGTCTACGGCTTGCCCTTTGAGCAGTAAAGCCACGCTAGACTTATACAACCGCACATTCTTATGAAAGGTTAAACAAGCTAGTGTACATATACGAAACTTTATCCATTGCTGACATGTTACGCAGTCGATAAGCTTCACCTCTGCCAAGTGCGGAACAACTCACACCAAGTCCTAAAGTGTTGTGATACTTGCTACACAACTTACGGAATTAGAGAAAGCCAAGGTTAACAGCCAAGTGGTTACGCGGACTTATCTGCTTCTATAAGTAAGGCATCCGGTTGCCAACCCTATGGCTAACAACTTTTCAAAGTTCTACACCAACACCTACGACTGCATAGGCTACGTGGGCCTGTCTGCTTATAGAAAAGTAGCACGCCTGCAACTGGTCTATAAAGTCTAAAGGTTAGGGCATGAACAAAAGAAGGGAAGATGAAGAAAAACGAAGGAAGCATGTTTATAAACAACTAGCAAAGGCCGAATAAGTTCAAGGAAAATAAGAGCTACAAGGAAAAACAAAGAAAATCCTAAAGGCAACTTGGATATCCCACGACTACTCGATCGCCACACCTTCAGCAGCCGTGATGCTCTTAACAGTAGCATCATCCAGCGCTTCACCCCCGGTTTCCCTAGCCTAGGCACCAACTTCTTCAACTTCTTCAACTACTTCACCAATTGAAGCCTCAAAAGTAAAAGCAAGCAAGTCTTCCGGAGAAATAAAGAAAGTCTCGAAACCTCGAGCCCATCATTCTCACCTTTCAGCTGTTCATTCTCCTCGAGCAGACCAACACAGACGCGTTGCAGCTCATCCACTTCTTTCTTCAGACTTTCGTTGATCTTCAATACACCTTGAAGTTTCAACACTTGGGGTTCAAGCTTATCGACGATTCTCTTGAAGCGGATCACTTGATTATAAACAACAATCAACTCTTCATCCTTTGCATAAGCAGCAAAACGAAGCTCAGAAACTATAAACTCAAGATCTTGAATCTGAGGTATGTAACATCCAATCTCATTTTCTGCACTTTCATATTTAACTTGGATCGCGTCAAGCCTAGTCTTCAAGTCAACAATCTCTTGGTGAGTGATCTCAGGCTGCAGAGAAATGGGGGCAGAAATATTAGACCTCTTCAAAACAATAAGCTCAAAATCCAACCTCTTGATCTCCTTGGCTGAGGAATAAGCTTCAGCTACCATAGTCTTCACTACCTCCTTGGCAGCCTTGCTATATATGCATCATAGCAAGCAGAGCAGTCCTTCTATATTGGGTAGTATGCTTCACAAAGGAACTTGGGCAAAAAAACCTTTCTAACGCCATCAATAAACTTGTCACAAACGTCCATGTCTTCAAGTATATCTAGTTTCAAGAGCACACAGATCTCAATAACCTTCCTAGAAGTAGGCTTAGTGGATTTTTCACAGCTGCCCACGCAAGCAGTCTCCTTCTTCCCAGCAGGCGAATCAGTTTCAGCAGCAGAGGGAGTGGGCCTTAGCGCCACTTTAGCAGCAAAGTCCACTTTATCGCTCTTCATAATAGCAAGTTTTTCCAAAAAAGAACCAGACTTATCTCCTGACGAATGTCTTGGCACAGACTTCGACACTAGGGGCATGACAAGACCTCTACACTGAGCAATGTTATCAACAATCGAATTAGCCATTCTCGACATAGCAGGCACCATAGGCTCAGATCTAGCAGCCTCATTTTTCTTCCCATTGGAAGAAATCATGTCAATCACATGCCTCTCGACAGCAGGTGGACCCTCACAATCAGCGGATGAAGTCTTCAGCTTTTTTCTTAACTAGCATCTCTTGAGTAGACAGGGAATATCTCTTCTTTCCACCTTCATTCACAATAGGCTGCACGACAGCGATCAGATGAGCCAAAGTATCTGCCTTGATCCTCTTTACTTTCTCTCTCGGGAGCAACCCACATTTCTTCTGACAAAAAGAACTAAGCAGCCAACGTTATTCACAGTACTCAGCAGGGGAACTCAACCCATATTAGCTTTTTCCTCATTTGTTCTCCCAAACCAACAGGCAGGAGGCTTGCATGCCCAGCATTCCAGCAGCCCATGAGGCCATCGACCTCCTCATCTCTCTCAATCACCGGCCTGGCCCCCATCAGGTTTAAGAGCCCAAAGGACATAAGTCATGCGGCTCGCCTAACACTGCCTCAACGCTTCAATCCGCAGCCCCAGCCACACAAGCTGCCCTTGGCTCTAGCCAAGCTGAGTAGCTCAAGCAGTGGTCCCTGCCACAACACCTCATGGCCCCTACCAGCCGACATGCCACACCATCTCGACAGTTGCCCCGCGACAGCACTATCTAAGAAGAAGACAAGGAAAATTAATTTTTCTTACCTCAGTGCGGCGCGGAGAAGACGAAGAAAGCAATGAAAACGATCATTTGCACTGGCAAGATGTAGAAGATTGCTAGAGAAGGGGGAACAAATATCCTCTAAGCTATTTCTCTCTTGTAGGGTAGAATAAATCGCTCTCCAAAGTTGATTTAATAACCCACTTAAGGTGGACTTAAATAAGCTTTGAGAGAAATTTATTTCCTTTTTCTAGAAGGATCTAATTTCCTATTAAAGAGGGAATCAACATAAAAAAAAGGAAGCAGTTTTAAGTTTTCTAAAGAAAGAAAATCTCTACACCTGTTGCCCTTTTCTACAGCAGTTCAACAGGTGTGGGGGGATTTGTGGAGCCAAAAATAATCAAGAGGCGACACGTGGATTTTTGGGTTAAAATGAAAAAATTACCCTCAAAGCACATCAGAATTCCTACACGCGAGCAATGGACAATCATTCTTCAATCAAGTCAAAAAATGCCCAAATAGGTATTTATTTTCAAACCTATTTCATCCATCCTCATCATATCTTCTCCACAAGGTAACCCCCCCAAAAAAATTCCATTTAAAATTATGTTAATTGGTCAATTAATAGATTTATTACCTAATTAATCTATTAATTGTCAATTAAACTACCAATTACACCCAAAAAACTCCCAAGAAGCCGGTCACCTTCTCTCCCAAAGGGGGCCGGCCATGCACTATATATTCAACCTCATTTCCTCTAAAAACCTAGGTCTTGACTCTTGCTAAACACTCAAAAATTCCCAAAACACTTTTCTCTCAAAATTCTAAATTTGGCATCGGAGGTTCTTCGGCCAAAGCCCCTCCCCCCCCCCCCCCAATTCATCATGGGCGCGTGAGGCTCTTGGCCTTGACTAAATGTGTTATTTGTTTTGTAGGTGCAATTTCATCCAAGATCAAAGAGGAAGAAATTTGCATCCACAGGTACAGTATAAATAAATTATGGGTACATATAAAAGGTTAAAAAAAATTATGAGTACAAATAAAAGTTTAAGAAAATAATGGACAAAAAGAAATTAATATATGGGTACAATTTAAAATTTAAAAGAAAAGATGATACAACTTAAAAAAGAAGGTTGCAAATTAAAAATGGCAAACCAGAAATAGAAATATATGATAAAATTTAGCCATAAATATAAATATATCAAATGTAACGTTTCAAACACTAAATGAATATATTTGGAAATAAATTTTAATTATCTTGACAAGTAAATAATTTATTTTTTAAACAATTAATGACGTTTATTAAAACCAAGGATCTTGATCAAAAATTAAAAAATAATAAGATTTTGAGTAGAAAAAGTAGAGATCGTAACCTAATTTATACCTCCGTATCAGTTGGTTTTGGTTTTCTAGGTCTAAACCGAGCGCCATGAAAACTGCAATCAAAAGAAGCTACAGCGGAATATCCCAGTCGTCCCATGGAGCAGCACCCGCCCCTGATTTTATCCATCACTTAAAAAGATCAAAATTAATGAACCATTCTATCAGTATCGATGATCTTCCTCTGGCTGTATTGGTTGAAATCCTTTGTCGGGTTCCTAGTAAGAAATTTGTTTTCCAAAGCAAATGTGTGTCCAAGAGTTGGTGTACTCTCATCTCCAATCCTTATTTCGCTAAGTGCTTTGGAGGATCTGATAAGTTGGAAAGCCAATGAATTTCTTACTAGAGTATCATCGGGGTTGTCCAAGCCGCTGACTCCGTTGTTCAAAAGGCTCATGAGTTTCCACTATTTGAAGGAAGAGCCGATTGTGGTAGGGACGTATAATGACCTAGTTTTGTGTTGTGCAAGCTTGAATTATCAACGCGATTACTACATCTGCAATCCATACACCAGGCAATGGGTTGCTCTTCCTCCCACCCCTAATTGCGTTAAACAAAATGTAGCAGTTGGATTCATCTGTGATACTCCCTACTATGATGAAGACGACAGCGACAAAAATGAGATCATTATCAATGCTAACTATAGGTGCAGGATTGTGAGATTAATTCTTGTTCCAGGGAAGACATTTTCCTCCGAATTCAGCGTGGAGATATTCTCTTCCGAAACTGGTGAATGGAGAAAGTCAATTGTATCGTCCCCACAAGCCTTTGTGTTTATATTTTCTAGCCATTGTGAGATTAGTTATACTTACAATCGAATGCTATACTGGATGGGTGATTGCCTAGACGAAGATTGTGAGAACAATCTCATTGGGTTGGATCCATTCATGATGGACGACAACAATAAACAACAGTATGAATTTCATTTCGTTCACCTTGATGACCAATTTTTGAGAAAATATGATCCAGTAGGACCAATACTTGAATGCTATGGCGAGCATGGAGGGTGCCTACAGATGTGCGACTATGTCGGTGGATGTGTATATGTTTGGGACTTAAAAGAAGGAGACGAAGATGAGACAGCAACAGCTAACAACAAGCGGTACAGTTTGAAAGACGTGAGGATATATTCAGTAGACGAAGAAACAGTTCCAGTTCTGGACGACGACAATGAGTTTGGTGTGCTAGGTTTCGACCCAAATAATGAGGAGATCGATCATGTACACAAAGGGACCTGACGGCATGTTCATGTGCAACACTCGCACAGAAAAGTGGACAAAGATAGATGCAGAGTCTCAAGAAGGTTTCGCATTCTTCCCATATGTGCTCTCATGGTGGCCAACACCAATTCCTAGATTACCAGTACCAATTTCTGGATTACCACTACATACATGATGATGCCCATGTGGTTATGTCCACAACTAGTACATTGCTTTACTATGCTTATTTGTTCAGTAAAGACAATTATAGTCAATTACCTTTAAGGGGTTGCTATTCAAATGAAACAAAAAACAAAAAAAAAACTGTATAGACTGATACGACTCTACATAAACTACAGATAAATGCAGTACTTTCAACACTTCCTCATACTGGATTTGTCCTGCAACATTTAGCTTATCTCTGAAACAATAGAACCTATCTCTTGGAAGTACTTTTGTGAAAACATCTCTGTAATTTGTTCATCCATCCCACAGAAGTTCAATTCAATCTTGCTGTATTCAACTAATTAATTTTTGACAAAATGATGCCAAATTTCTATGTGGTTTGACCTGCTATGATATCATTTGGAGTGTGTTGCTTTTGATGAAATATTCTTCTAATTCAAACTGCTTCACATGCTGCACTTGTGGCTAAAATATACTCCGCTTTGGTTGTTGATAATCTCATTAATGTACTTTGCTTCTTAGACGACCACGATAAAACACATGCCCAGATTATGTATCCTTCTACCATCAATTTCACCATCCCAATCACAATCCGTGAACCCAACTAAAATGCTTTCTTTCTCTTGAGTATAGATGATGATATATCCTTTGGTTCCTTGCACGTATCTTAATATTATTTCACATCAGCAAAACGATGATTGCTTGGATGATTCATGAATCGACATACTACACTTACTCACAAGAACCAAAGGTTTGGAATTTTCTTTATATTATTGATATGAACAGGAAAGTAAAATATATACAGAGATTATAATGATTAACTTCATGAAAGAAGGAGTTGACTTCCTAACTAAGTAAATATACATAAGGTAAATATACAACAATCAGGAATTTGATTCGTAGATTTCTCAACACTCCGCCTCAAGTTGGAGAGTGAATGTTGTGAAGTCCCAACTTGTTTTGAGAGAATTGAAGTTATCTCTTCCTAGTGCCTTCGTGAATATGTCAGCCAATTGAATTCATGAAGGAACATAGGAGGGAGAAATTAATCCAGCTTGTTGCTTATCTCGAACAATGTGGCAATCAATTTCAATATGCTTTGTGTGCTCATGGAAAACTGGGTTCGCTGCAATGTGGATAGACAATAAAGGGCAATTGGTTTATCTTGTAAAACATTCAAATCACGAAGTATGTATTGCAACCAAGTTAGCTCTAAACATGTGGTTGCCATTGCCCGGTATTCTGCTCCGGCAAAGGAATGAGAAACATTTCATAGTTTCATCGACTTCCAGGAAATGAGGGCATTACCCATAAACAGACATAATCATGTGACTGATTTCCTTGTTGCCTTACACCCTACCCAATATCTAAGTCACAGTAGGCTTTTAAAGAAAGGTCATTAGTAGCCAGAGATAACAATCCTTGACCTGGACTTCCTTTAATGTATCGCGAAACCCGCAAAGCTGCTTATAGGTGAGGCTTCTGATGCTGATGCATATATTGACTTAAGGTTTGAACTGAATAAACTATGTCTGGTCTAGTAATTGTCAAGTAGATTAATCGACCCACCATTCTTCTATACTGGGTTGGATCATGAAGTAATTCACCGTCATCAGGGGTAAGCTTTAAGTGCTGCTCCATTGGAAAAGTTTCCGGCTTTGCACCTAAAAGTCCTACATCTTGTAAGATATCCAAGGAATATTTGCGTTGAAATACAAATATACCTTTTTTAGAACATGAGAATTCCAATCCCAAAAAATACTTCAAGTTTTCAAGGTCTTTGATGCGAAATTTTTTAAGGAGAACGGACTTCAAGTGCTCCATCTCATGAAGATTGTTTCCTGTGAGAAGGATATCGTCAACATATATGAGAACCACAGTGAAAGAACTACCGCAGGTTTTTGTAAATAATGAATAATCTGCCTTGGACTGTTGAAATCCAGCTTGTTGAATAACACTAGAAAACTTGGAAAACCAGTTACAAGAGGCTTGTTTGAGACCATACAAAGACTTGTTGAGCGGACACACCAAGTGCTCATTCTGTCGGCAAAGTTCGGGAAAAAGGTCCATGCACACCTCCTCGTGCAAGTCGCCATGGAGAAAGGCGTTTTGAACATCCGAGCTGATGAATATTCCAATTGCGAGAACCAGCGACTGTGAGAATACAACGAAGAATGGTGAGTTTGGTAGTTGGCGAAAACATCTCAATGTAACCAACGCCTTCAACTTGGGTGTAGCCCTTTGCCACGACACGAGCTTTATAGCATTCAATTGTCCCATCAGACTGATATTTAATGCGATAAACCCATTTGCATCCAATGGGTTTATACCCCGCATGTAGAGGAACCAACGTCCATGTATTATTCTGTTGCAAAGCATTGAGTTTGGCAGTCATGGCTTGCTGCCAATTGGGGTATGTAGCAGCTTGTGAATAAGATGTGGGTTCTTTGTGGCCTGAGACAATAGCTAAAAAAACATGATGTTGCATAGATAGTCTTGAATATGAAACAAAACTTGATAATGGATATTTCGTACCTTTAACAGAAGTTGTAGTAGAGTGGGACAACAGCACTTGGGTAAAAGTTGTGTTTGACATATGGTAATCTTTATGCCACGATGGCGGTTTGTGGGTTCGAGTAGAGTGTCTGGTAGGAGCAGGCAAAAGAGGAGATGATGGACTGGGATCGGTTGAATTGTCATGTGGAAAGTTATGAATGGTTGATTCATGGAAAGACGGAGGAGAAGTGGTGGAAGAGTGGGTGGAGTCCATATGGGTGGTAGCCACTAAATCATGAGATAGAGGTGTTGGTGTACGAGCGGAAGGTGAGAAAATAATGTGTAGGGTGGTGGCCTCTGAGTCATGAGATGTAGGTGGTGGTGGATAGGTAGAAGGTGAGGAAATAATGGGTGGGGTGGTGGAGCCCACATATTGACTAGGAGAATAAGGGTGAACTATGGGTAAAACAATTTGTGAGTTTTGATGATGGTCTTCTGGAGTTAAGATGCATAGGAAAAAATATTTTCATGGAATTTCACATCTCTACTAACAAGAAATTGTGTTGTCCTCAAATCATAAAGCTTATATACCTTTTGACCTGTTGGATAGCCAACAAAAATACAACAACGGGTACGTGAATCGAATTTTTGTAATGTATGAACAACAGTAGCATAACAAAGGCACCCAAATACCCTGAGATGATCGAGCTTGGGGGTTCGATTGTATTACCTCTCATAGGGTGACTTATTTAGATAGTAATGGAGTGAGTAGCCTATTGATAAGATAAATTGCAGTGAGAACACACTCCCCCCAAAAACTAAGTGGCAAATTGGCTTGGAAGAGGAAAGCACGAGCCACAATGAGAATGTGGCAATGCTTGCGTTCAACTACTCCATTTTGTTGTGGAGTGTAAACACATGAACATTGAAGTTCAACCCCATTACCAAGGAAAAAAATATCGTAATGAGAAAAATTTGGCTCCATTATCAAACCTTATTGCTTTGATGATGGTACTAAATTGACTACAAACAAATGTGACAAAGGATTTCATAAGGGATTGTGTTTTGTACTTATGGGTCATCAAAACTATCCAAGTGCACCTGGTGTAATCATCAACAATGGTAAGAAAGTAACGTGCCCCAAAAGTAGATTTAAGTTTGTAAGGACCTCAAATATCACAATGTAATAAAGCAACGGCACATTAGAAGAGATGGAACTTAATGAAAAAGGTAATCTTGTCTGTTTAGCCATGGGACAAACATCACAATTATGTTCAATAGAAACAGTACCCAAAGGAAGCAAATTGGAAAGTAATTTAAGTTGATCCGGTGATGGATGACCAAGGCGTCGATACCATGTACTAGATGTGTGGGAAACATGACATGAAAAGGGGGTTGTGGGGGCTGTATTTAGTGGTGACATGTAACAAAGACCTCCTCGCCGTTTACCCTAGCCAATTATCATCCCCGTAGCCAAGTCATGTAAAACACAAAAGTCAGGAAAAAGAATGACACAACAATTTGAGGATTTAGTGACTTTGCTGGCAGACATCAAATTAAGACGGAATGAGGGAACACAAAGAACATTGTTCAAAGTGATATTCTTATCAAAAAGTATTGAGCCAATTGAAGAAATAGCAGCAGATGAACTTGTGGGTAAATTAACTAAAGGCATGGAAGAACTATGTGTTCGAGTGAAAAGAGCAGAGTCGGATGCAATGTGATATGTCACTCCATTATCCAAAATCCATGTATTAGAAGATACAGAATTAATTGATGGAAACTCACAAAAAAACCCGACCTGCCGTATTTGCAAATGCATTGCAATTTTCTAAGTTTTGTAATTTTACCATGGATATAGCTGTTATAAGTTGTTGGAGTTGTTATGGCGTGAGCCCAGCAAGCAATTTGAAAAGATGCGTCTGCTGATTGGAGATAGAATTGGAGTTGATGTTTGAATTTTCTCTCATTCCCATGATTAAATTGTGATTCAAGGCAAGGGAAAAAAAATGTCTTGCTCTTGAAAGCTTCAAAAGCACATGAACACAAAAAGGAAAATCAGGAGCCACCACGAAGGGATTCTGATACCATCATAAGAACCAAAGGTTTGGAATTTTCTGTATATTATTGATATGAACGGAGAAGTAAAATATATACAGAGATTATACATGATTAACTCCATGAAAGAATGAGTTGACTTCCTAACTAAGTAAATATACAACATTCAGGGATTTTTGATTCGTAGATTTCTCAACACTTACTGCATGATTAATATCTAGCCTTGTAATACTTCTATACATACATGCATCAGCTCTTGGTGCTCCATGTTTACTTGAAGCTTAAAATTAATTGCCACTGGAGTATCATGTGGGATCATGATTTTTGGATCACCAGGGGTACAGGGGTCGGAATGACCTGATTAATTGCTAAGGTCTGGGTATGCAACTTAGTCTGGATCCATCCTCACGACCTGGGCAGAGCATGTCACCTCAATAGACACCAGAAAGGTAAGCGGAGTCTGCTCCGTCCAAAACGAAATACTTGTCCCTTAAGTAATCGACTCCTAATTGCATCCCAATTAAGAGGGTATCTTGGGAATTCACATCTAATCGGGATTGGTTTGCCTTGCGCAATTACATTCTTAAGAAAAAAGGGAATTACTTCCTAGATTTCTTTTAGGATTCTCCTGACTTAACAAGGATTATTGTCCTTACAAGGACTCTTCTAACTACTATAAATACATCTCATACGGTTTATATCAAAGGCATCCCACATTTCTGCTGTGTAACCTACTGCTTGAGTTTTAATCATTAGAGAGTTCCTGGCCGATACCATAATGTTGTCTAGGTTCATAGAGTTCTTGGCCGGTACCACAATGCTGTCAAGGTTCTTTATTGTTGTTTGTTAATCTTTGCAGTTTTTCGAGGATCGCTTAGCCCGTCCGGAAATTTGGATCGAATCCATTGGTTTGAAATTCAAAATATTAAACCGTTTTAAGAGGTTTATGCATACTTTTCCTGACAAATAAAAATTCAATAGACAATAAACTAATGTCAACAGAAACCGAACAGTTTAACAAAATGTATAAAGATATAACACTAGAATATGTCCACACACAAAGTGTGCGAAAAATTTTACTTTTGTTTTTAAAATTGAAAGAGAGGAAGAGAGGTTTTTTTTTTTTTTTTTTTTTGTTTAAATTAGATATTATAAAATCACCAGCATGTGAGGCTTAAACAAAAAATAGCAAAATTTTATTTTGTAAAATTACGTTACTGTCCTAACTTTTTGTTGTGATAGAAGATAAAACTGTTTTTTTAACCTTTTTTGTTAACAAAGAGAGTTTCATTAATATGTAGTTTAGATTCTACTATAAGAAAATGTAGTACATTGTAATAGTAAGATCACATGAACAAAAAAGAAAAGTCAAATCGAAATAGACCTACTTGTTGGGTAGTCAGAGGCTTGCATATTAAATATCTATCTATTAGGATTCAACTGTCTATAAATCAATAAACCATCATCGGGTCCTTGATCTCTGGTGAACAATGCTCATCTCCAATCAAAGTTCTAAAAGGCGCTAGTTTCGAACGGGGGGGCTGGGCCTAGTAGTTAGGTGGAGATCTAGGCGGATTAGGCAGATTTATTTAATTTTATTATAGAACACATAAGTAGGTGCCTACTTACAATATTGTAAAAAACTATAAAAACCTAAATCCCAAAACCAAATTTGAAAATCCAATAATTCATAATCTAAATTGACATCCTCTTTCTTAAAAAATTGATCAATGATTCAATAAATCAATATATGTAAATGGGGTCGTGCATCTAGAATTCAACACTACTCAATTGCAATATGAAGAAAATTAAAGATTAAAATCTAAAAAGAACAAAAAAATTGAAAACTTACTTGCAAAGTTTGAGCAGGCTACAGAATAATATTAAGTGATGGCAAGCGCAGGTCTAGGTGACAAGAGAAAAGACAAGAGAATACATTTGTGCGAAAGAGACAAGAAGAAGAGAAACACGAATTGGCTAGAGAAATAATATGAGTTCTTTTGGGTAGGCTACCCAGAAAACCCTTTGACTTAATTAAAAAAAAATTAAAAAACCATAGAATCCTAAATCATAAACTGATTAGCTCGCCTAAGCAACCGCCTAACTCCCATCCAATTTTTCTCTACGTTTTGGATTAAATCATATTGGTGCTCCACCATCAATCGCTTGGACGGCTGCTTAGGCCGATTTTTAAAACAATGTCTCCAACACAATATGCAACAGTGAAATTTATTTGACAAATATTAAGTTGTTTGTCTGGACTAAAATTTAAATATTTATAGAGGATATTAAGGAGTAGGCATCTTTTCAGAACTCAGATAACCTTGAGAAATAGTTGAAATCAGTAACAATTCGATTTCAAAAATGGAAAGTCCTTTTTTTTTTTTTTTAAGTTAAACTGGTTGTTTTAAAAGATTTTTTTTTTTTTATCAACACCCTGTTTTAAAAATTACAAAATACTAGGTAATTGTTGTGGCCTATATTTAACTGACAGAGAGAAGGGGCTGGCGACACAAAGAAAATATATATACAGAGAAAGAGATGTGTTTGTAGGGTTGTGTAGATGATGTGTTCTCCTCTAAGGAATACAAGTCCTAATAGGGTAGAATAACTAGAATCCAATATAATCTAGAATTTACACAATCACACTTAAATAAGAAGTTTATACCACTCCCCCTTGAGTGTGGATCAGATAAGTATTCTGCGTCGCCACGGTTATGTACCATTTTCAGGGGCCGAGAAGACTCACAGAGGCATTTCAGCCTCCTGATTACAGGTCTAGCTTCCACACCAGCAATGTCTATTTCTAGTTAGCTAAACACTTTTTTTTTCCTTTCAGAACTTTGGATTTCAATCTGATTCACATGAACTTTGGTAATTTTAGGATGGGATAGAACAAGCCCAGATCTGTAGTACCCTTAAGGTAACAAAAAATGTCTTTAACCCAGTCCAGTGTCTGCATGTTAGTGTGTTACTATATCTTGCCAAAAGATTAATAGCAAAGGAGGTGTCAGGTTGAGTGCATTGAGCTAAGTACAATAAAGTGCCTATCACACTTAGATAAAGAACTTCAGGCTCCAAAATCTCTTCATCATCCTTCTTCAGACGGAAGGAATCTCATTTTGCATCTAGCGATCGAATGACCATACGAATACTCGAAGGCTTCGTTTTATCTTCGTTAAAGATGCGCAACACCTTCTGGGTGTAGTTCGATTGATATACTAAGATTTCAACCGAACGGTGCTCTGTCTCGAGACCAAGACAGTATCGAGTCTTTCCTAGATCTTTCATCTCAAATCCCGACTTCAGGTGAGCAACAGTTCTCTCGAGCTCTTCAGGAGTTCCGATGAGATTTATGTCGTCAACATAAATTGCAACTATTGCAAAACTGGAATATGACTTCTTAATGAACACATAAAGGCATAGTTCGTTGTTCACATATCCTTGACTAGTTAAATACACACTTAGACAGTTATACCACATTCTTCCCGATTGCTTTAAACCATAGAATGAACACCTCAGCCAAATTGAGAGCGTGTTCCAAGGTTTGGAAATATTTGATCTAGTCAATGTAAGTTATTCGGGAACTTTCATATAAATTTTTGTATCAAGATCCCCATAGAGATACACAGTTACTACGTCCATCAGCTGCATACTCAGTTTTTCGAAAACAACTAAACTAATAAGGTAGCGAAAAGTAATATATCATATCC
Source organism: Pyrus communis (assembly GCF_041283825.1). Classification (NCBI taxonomy): domain Eukaryota; kingdom Viridiplantae; phylum Streptophyta; class Magnoliopsida; order Rosales; family Rosaceae; genus Pyrus; species Pyrus communis. The sequence continues at coordinate 29,139,782 of NC_142575.1, forward strand.
ACAACAGGTGAATAAGTTTTTTCATAGTCAATCCCAAGGCGTTGTGAGAAGCCTTGAACAACAAGACGAGCTTTGTAACACACAATTTTGTTCTTCTCATTACGCTTTCGAACGAAAACTCACTTGTTGATAGGAGCATATTCATGCGACTTAAATAGCTTGTTCTCGTGCATTTATGTTATGTTTCTTTAGTTATTTTAGTACTTTAAGCTATTTTCGTGTGTTTGTAGGTCCAAAGGGCTAAAGGAGCAAAAAGATGCATTTTGGAGACTTTTGGAGCACTTTTGGGCTAAGGATGGATAGCCTATGCTTGGAGCCAAAGTGTTGGACGAAATTGAAGACCTAATTGAAGACCAAAGTGTTGGAACCTTGTTCCCTTTAGTTCTAGGACATTTAAAAATTTCCTTTATCCTTTGCACATGCATCTCCATAAACCATCAACACATTCACACATCACCCATTCACCTTTGTGCCGTGACTTCACTCCTTCATCTCAGCCACACCTCACACATAATCATTCAACCATGCACTCCACATGCATTTCCACCCTTACAAGACCCTAATCATTCATCCACCTTTCTCCCTTCATCATTAGTCACATGCATTCATCATAACCATGCCGTGCATCCCCTTTACATTTCAGCCATAACACATGCATCCACTCACCAAGAAATCATTCATTCCACATGCAACCAGAAATCAACCAAAACCGTGCATATCATTCCCCCTTTAATCAACACATGCATCCATAATCATTTCTACAACCTTGCCGTGCACTCCTATCCCATTTCAGATTGCATTTCATTCATTTCACATGCATTCCATCCTTTAATTCACTCACATACACTCATAATCATTCACATTTTGCAATCACATGCACTTCCTTTAATTAATTCATCCTAGCTGTCAAAGCACATGCACACTCACCCTAATCATTCACATAGCTTTAATTCACATGCAAACACATTGCATTACCATTCACCACAGAAAAACACCATCATTGCCGAGCCTAATTCCCTTTGCATCCATTCCACATGCATTCACTTCATCATTGCAGCCACATTTCCACCCACATCCATTTAATTCACATGCTTTCACATGCATTTTCAGCCATGCACATTCACCTTGCATTTGCAGAAAATCCACTTCCTTTGCACATGCATTCATCATCATCACTCTAGTTTTAATTCACATGCATTTCATATTTCATTCCATTCATTCCACCCTTTAATCACATGCACTCCATCTTTGTTCCAGCAACCCACATGCACAATCCACTCCACAAACAACCCATGCCGTGCACATTCATACACATTTCAGTCACAAACTCTTCCATTTTCAGAATGTAGACATCAAACCACAACACCCTTGCCGTGCCTCTCCCTTACAATCCAAACACCATCCTTCCATTTCCACCACTCCCCAAACCATTCACACCATCAAACTATCCCTAGACCTTGTGCTACAACGAAGAGGAAGAGAAGAGTGCCTAAACGTTCATACAATTCAAGTTTGAGTTGTTGGAATGTTTAGGTGTTTCTTTGATTTCAAGGTTTAATTTCAATACTCTTTGTTTTGTACGATTGAGGAATGGAAGATAAGAGGGCCTAAACGTTCATACAATTCAAGTTTGAGTTGTTGGAATGTTTAGGTGTTTCTTTGATTCTCTTTGTTTTGTACCATGAGGAACTAAACCCCCCTTGGTTAGGGGGTGATTCGAATATATGTTTATGCTTGCATTTTGATTTCAATACTTCTAATTGCGTTTCATAAGTTGTGGATTCAATTCGTTTAACTGTTTGATTGATAACTTATTTATGTATGTTTATTGAGAGTGCACACTTAATTTTCATGCATGAATATGACGCTAGAATATAAGTGAGTTTCACCTAATCGTTATGAACTTATATTCACAAGTAGTGGAGGTTGCTTATAAACAATAGCGTTAAACGAATTCTTGGCATAAGTTTCATGCGTATTCCATAGTAACGAATGCCTCGTCAATACTTATAATTTTCATAGAGTGTAATGATTCTTGCTTGTATCTCTATTATGCAATCATGTAGGGGACTTGTGGGGAATGTTTTGAATTGTTGTATGCGCTAACCCATCCAATTCAATAACGTTAGAAAGATTTGAAGGTTAATTAGTGCATCACGGTTAACTTGGGGTGTTGAGAGGTTTATTGAAATGCAAATGGAAATCATTTTATTATGCAAGTGTAACATATGTGAAGATGAACCCCTTAGCTAGCATTCATTCATTTCAATTTCATTCATTCTATTTCAATTTCATATTTACATTCTGTCTAGTTTATTAACTTGTTTATGTTTTCATGTTTAATTTAACTTGTTGTTCAATTATGTTAGACATGTGAAACTAATTTCTTTTTAGTTAGAGGCAAATTTGAAGCCATGGACATATGTTGGTTATGATTTGATTTACTCCAGTTATGAATTCATGAACTTTAGATGTGGGTTACTTTTCTGTTTTGATTAAGAACTTGTTTATGTATGTGGGTTGAGGGTCGACACTTAATTTGCATGCCTAAACTTGATGCTAGGATATAAGGGAATTTCACCTAATCGTTATGAACTTATATTCATGAGTAGTAAAAATCGCTAGTCACGATTGTGTTTAGTAAACCCTAGGCTGGATTAACATGCGTATTCCATAGTTATGAATGCCTAGTCGATGTTTATGATTTCCGTTGAACTTAATGATCTTTGTTGAATGTCTCTATCATGCGTATTCCATGTTAGGGACTTTGATTAGGAAAAATTTGGTTGTAATGCGTATCCCATTCAATCCAATGAATCTAGGGAAATCTGAAGGTTAATTTAAGCGTACCTAATTAACTTGGAGCATTGTCATTCATCGTTTGTTGAAGTCATAACTGGGAGTCAAATTATATGCTTATGTTCATGTGTGGATAAGGAACCCTCTAACTAGTTTTTCTTCATTCTATTCCATCAATTTCGTTTGTACAATCTGTTTTGTTTCCAAGTTTCTATTTTAGTTTAATTTCATCCAAAACCAATCCCCCATTTATTTTAAAGTGTTAGATTAGTTAGAAATACTTTTAGTTTGTGTTTATGAGTGTTTTGATTCATTTTATTTCCCAATTTCGTCCAAATTCACCAAAGTGCTCAAAACTGCCCAGAAAGTGATTTTAAGGCAGTTTTGAGTGTTTTGGGTGATGTTTGAGTCTTTTGGTTTGTTTTAGTGTTTTTAAGTTTAGTTTTGCATTCTTTGAGTCTAGTATAGTGTTTCATATTGTTATTTTACGTTTTTGAGTCAAATCCAAGTGGTTAACAATCCCTCCTAATCCCCGGTCTAGAACGATCCCTACTTATACATATACTACAATTTGACGAAAAGAGGGTTTAATTTGTGCGCGTATAAATCTCGCATCACTTGTAGCCAATGAGCTTCAATGTAGAGGAGTAGGAGGTATAGGTCCAAACACCATATGTATCACAAGCTAATTGAGTTCGGCTTGGATTGCTTATTTCCAATTTGACCAATCAATTCTACGTCGACATTCATCTACGGAACGGGATTCAATGTCATTGCTCAACATGATTTTAGTAGCTACTACATATGCTAATACATTGTCGACGATCATCTCATTTCTACACTAAACATCATCCAAGCTAGCATAATAGACCAAAATATCATGATTCTCGAGATTCGTCTCTTTAAGGACACTTCCGTAATCTAGAATTTCCTTATAGGTTAGATAGAATGAGTAAACGATAGTCGGATTCATGGTAGGTTCTTTAGGGGCCTGTGCCATGGGTTTCCTCTTCTGGAAGTGTGAAACCTTTGAACCAAGAGGTCTACCACGCTTTTGTGTAGGGGCAAATGATTGGCTAGCCGCTAATGTATGTGGATCGGCCAAAGTGGCATCCCGGGCCTCCAGAAGGGAAGTATGTCATACTTTTGGTACATCTATCTTTGCAGGAACATTCGCAATTGGAATATGTGATCTTGTCACTCACGCTAGATCAGTGAAAGCATCTGCCATGCTCTGAGTTATGCTCTAAAGATCTAATATGCGTTGCACTTTAGTCTCAAACTAAGTGGGGCGGGGATCTAAATGAGACAAAGTGGGAGTCATCCATGATAATTCGTGTTGTTCATTAGGAACGTTGACGTTCTCATCTCCCCCTAACGACGGGAAGATTGTCTCATAAAAGTGACAATAAAAAATGAGCGATAAACAGATTGCCTGTCAAAGGTTCTAAGTAACAAATAATTGAAGGAGAATCATGTCTGACATAGATTCCCATTTTTCACTGATGCCCCATTTTTGTACGTAAGGGCGGCGAAATCGGCACATAGACCGCACAACCAAAAACGCGTAGATGTGATATGTCGAGTTTTTATCCGGTAACCAACTTAATGGCGCTATATGGTTAGATTGCAACAAGCCTCTGGCATACCAACATTGCTGCGTGCATTATTGCATGGTCCTAAACAGTGATTGGGGGCTTGGTACGTATGTGAAGGAAGATTTGTGAAAAACAAGTTCATTTGAGCAACATCAACAACATGCAATTAACAATTAAAAGGCGGAATCATGTTTATATGCACTCAAAAACAAAACTTAACCCATGAACTTCAAAGCCTAGTAGATAGGTGAACCAAGACTCAACTCAAAACAAAGTGAGTTGAGAAATCAATACCTTTGTAGATTCCTCTTTGCATAAGCAAAGGCTAATCACCCAAAGAGAGGGCCTTCATTCCTTGCATCTTAGATCCATGGATTTGGATGGATGAAAAGGTTTCTCCAAGTTCCCAAAATTGAGAACCTCTAAGTCTCCACACCAAGGCATATTGTAGAAGAAATGAGTGACCTTGGAGGAGTTTGATTGCTAGATGATCCCTCCAAGGTGGCCGGCCTCTTTGAGAGCAAAGGGAGGTTTGTGTTCTCATCTTTACTCCTAAGAAAAACCCTTAGGATGAAATGGCTATAAAGATGTCTTTATACCACCTCACAATGGAGTGGCAAACTTGCAATTAAGCCAAGTTCACTACCCTCCTCTAAATGGCCGGCCTAAGGGGATTTATTGGGCTATTTGGGCCTTTGTGAATCATTATTCATTAAGTTGTCATACAACTTAAGTCAATGGACTTGATGTTCGAAGCCCATTGGGCCTTAAGGTCCAAAACTATCCCGAGGTCTTTAACGAACTTATTCGTTTGATTAATTAACATATTAATTAATCCTTGCCATAAATAATTAAACCATTTAATTATTCTTACTCATCTTCGTTGAATCTTCAATCTCTACCTTACACGGTGTACGATCCATTAGGTTCCTTTTAGCGAGGCAGTGGGCGATTCAAACTCTTTCAAATCGATTGTGAATTGAAACTTACTTTCAATTCTCCCGTTAGTGATAATACACTTTTAGGGCTTCCACAAACCATGGTTGACGCCTAGCAGCATGTCATGGTTACCCAAGCTAATCAGAAGAGGTGGAGAACCTATTCAGTTTTAGGATTACAAATGCAATACGGTCTTTCTCTAATACAATACTCTTGACCACATTGTTTGGTTTGAGAAACTTCCTAGCATCTCTTGTCTATTTTAGGGATTGATATAATCCAATTATATCTTGAAATATATCATTATAGATTTCCATTCCATTATATAGACTATATCTTCCATATACATTCTATCGTTATAGAATAACTTTAACGAAGAAGTACTCTTTTCATTTCCAAAAATTAATATATCATATATATATATATATATATATATATATATATATATATATATATATTTAAATTTAGGAATACGATTAACTCCCACTAATCTTTTGTAAACCTAGTAAACAAAAGATTCATTTACATCTTTATGAGAAATCAAACAATTGATCTTTTCTCATAAGACGCTTATAACTCCTACTAGCTTGCTAAGATCCATGATGGATGGATCTCTACAACTAACATGTCTTGTGATTTATAGTTTTAGACATATATTATCAAGACTATCTTAATAATGGTTTCGGAAACCCATATTATGTTCAAACATTAAATCACCATTTAGTTGTAGCTAGCAATCTTCGAATTAATTGAAACCAAGACTACGTCAAAGATGGTTTCTTCAAAGTCAACCATTCTCTTTGAGTGTAGTCACCTTAAGCTACCAATTAGCTGTGAAGGTTTCATTATTTCGGGTCAAATGGTACTTTACCATTTCCTTGAGTATATATCGTATATACACTCAATGTAGTCATAAGGATTTTCATTCTTATTTCTTTCGAATTAAGAGGTGCAACTCTATGACATAGTCATAAAGTTCAAACCATTCAACTGAGACGGTTTATAAATCCTTCTGGACTACCTTGGAGCTTGTGGTATAGGAACTAGGTTGTCTTAGAAGTATATATCATATATATATATGGGTAATTGATAATGTCCAACGAACTAAATCTTATTCATGTTCATTCTTCTCCTAATGGAGAAATTCATTATCTTACGATGCTACTTTCCTTGATATTTTTCAAGGAAATTAATCTAAAGTGTTACTTTTTCCTTGGATCAAATCTAAGGAGGTAAATACTTTAGACGTCTTACTCATCTACTTACATTTCTTGAATTCTTTGAAACCTTTTGCAAAGTATTCGGACTTGTGTTTATTCAAAATAAACTATAGTCCAACCGAGAGTGATCTTTGGTGAATGTCATACAACATGAGTAGTATTATGTTGTGGACAAGTGCCACTAACATCTAAGTGAATTAACCTCAACAACTTTGTGATTCTTTCTTCTTTCCAAAAGAATAAAGATTCGAACATTTCGCCTCTATACAATTTTAACAAGAAGGTATTGGATCCGGATCTAACGATCCAAAGCATCCATCTATGACCAACTCGTAACTTATGTTTTAGAGGTATCACAACTCAGTTGGGATTAGTCACTACCTTGCAACCTTTTGGGTTTTAAGCATCATCGTATTCTAAACAGTTAAACTACCACATCATCTCTACTATAGAGACAACCAATTTAAATTACAATAATCTAATTATTGATTAATAAAGAACAATGTTTTGTCAAACAAAACATTTATCCATCTCTACTATAGTGACGGATTTAAGTTCCTTAAAATTGGAATGTAAAGACAATCTTTAGTATTTTCCAATTTCTTTGGTAGTTCATATGAGGAAGTAAGTACAATCCGCTTTCGCAGAGATCTATATTTTATTCACTTTCCGAATGTGAAGTACTTTCTCTTCTCTCATTAATCTTCTACTTTTTATTAGCACACTTTTACAACAATTGTAAAACATAGTTACTAATACGGAATCAAGCATTCAAGTAGAAGAACCAACTGTTTTGAACTATTTCAAGAACATATTACAACACCTTCGAAAGGTGTGTTCTTGACACTTGCAAGACATTTCTTGCAAATACCCCTTCCAATGTCCATCCTTTCATAAAGAAAGTTTGTTCCCTTAGAGTTATTTTGCCTTCTTCATTTGACTTCTCCTTTGACTACAATAGTCATGGTCCCTAAACTCCCACTATCTCTCTTGAAACTTATTTCAATTGTGTTATACACATCAAACAATTTGGAGAGTGTGTGGTTATTGTTCACTATATAGTTTACAATAAACTTAGTGAACCATTAGGATAGGGACACAAAAGTGAAGTCCTTGCCTAATTTCCGTCTCGTTAAGTGGTTTAACACTTCAACACTCAATGATTCAAAATCATCATAAGTCCATGTTGATGGACTATTTTTGTCAACCAACCATTATGTTCTAAACATAATTACAAACTTTCAAGAGTTGTTCAAGGCAACTCTCATTTCTTCATACAACAATTTGTATTTGAAGAATTATGACATTAAAAGTGTTGTCCTTCTCATGTTAGACTTATCTAACATATTCTTCCAATGATACATTATCAATAGGAAGATTGTGAGGATGAGACTACTTAGTTACATCTACAAGCCATTAAAGACAATCTATGGGATTGTAGAACTAAGTCCGGAAATTAAAGCATTCGGCTTTTCTTTGTCAAGTTTTGGATAGCGGTTGCAAATATATTGGTAAACAAATACATAACGAATATAAATTGATTGATTTTAAGCCATTTGATTCGGGTCTTTAAATCAAATAGCACCACCCACTATTTTTGGCAAATTCCATATCCCTCATCGGAATTCGAGAGTTATATTGAACTCTTAGCGGGGCATGGGAGACTCACCATTACCAAGCCCACCTCAGAATTATATCATGTTGGTTAGCAAAAATAATGATGAGAGAATAACACTTTAGTCATTTACAACTCTTGTAATTACCCATCTAGTTTGGCCTCTAGAGAATGAATGCCTCAGAATTATATCATGTTGGCACCATTGCACTTAGTTAAGTTATTCCCACCATGCTTAGTTTATGTAGAGGTTCAAGCATAACCTCAGAATTATATCATGTTGGTCAAACTCGTTGTCTACACTCACCTCATCATATGTTTATGGACTCCTCCTGGATGTAAGCACATACTTTGAACTTCCCCATTATAGGGTGAAGCCGGTGTACAAGTCACAAACAATTGGAGCCCACCATGGTGGAAGGCCTACGAAGAAATGTTCAAAGCATCTCTCGCTTATCAACTTAATAATGGTTTGGTTGAGGGTTTTAGGTCTCATCACATAAATATACATTTTAATCCAATTAAAACATTTTGGTCCTATTACAACTATTGGTCCATATGATTGATTTAGTAGTATATAATACTCCCACTATGCTTTTAAAACGGTTTTTAAAGCAAGACTATATGGTACTACTAACATAAGATTTGCATTCATTGATGGACTATATAGTTGCCTTAGGGCCTTAGGATGACTATGAACCTTTGATTCGATTCAACACGAGCCTAGTGTTGAATCTTGGTCTAGGGATGGTGATTGATTTTAGTTACGCGTTTAATCACATTAAGGCGTGTTGTCTTATTGGGCGTTGGACCCAACTACTCCAATTTCATGCATATCGAATAAAACAAGAAATGAGTACTTCAAAGTAAATAAGAGCTTATGCTCTTTTACAACAATTGATCAAATCAAATTACTTTAAAGTAAAGAAGAGCTTATGCTCTTTTACAACAATTGATCATATCAAATTACAACCAAAATTTAATCTACACATTCCCATGGTTCAAACAAATTTGAAACGGCCTTTCACATAGCTCAATTATAGTAGGCTTAGGTTCATAATCACCCTTTCTTTAATTAATTAACGCTTTAACTAATTAAACTTGAATGCAACATTTTCATTTGGTTTTTGTATCCATAGAATTGATTTAAATGGAGCTAAATGAAATGAAAATCCAATTCTCATTTAAAGAGACAAAACAATTTTGTTCTCTACCTAATTTGGGCCATTTTGCAAAAACTTAAACTTTTGGGGTCACTTTGTAAAAACACAAAAGTCCACTACTTCATGTAATTACAACTAGAACCCAAAAATTTCCACAAAAGCTAAAACTTCATTAAAGGAGCAAAACAATTTGTCCTTTTAGTGATTTTGGACCTTTACGTAAAAACGTAAACTTTTGGGTCAAAGTACAAATACACAAAAGTATCAAAACTTTATGTAATTGCATAAAAGCCCCACAAGGACCCTAATTGAGTAGGGTGGCCGGTTTTGAAGCAAAGTATTAAAAAAAAATTCAAAGTTTTTGTAAGTGGGGTGTGTGAAATGGAATAAATCATTACACACCTACCCACTAAAATTTCTTTAATTTTTCAAAATAAATATCTAATATATTTAAACATAAGAAATATTTCAAAACAAAACTTTATGAAATAAATCAAAACTTTGAATCAAAACACCAAACCTTTTGTTCTTGGCTAGAACATATCAAGAACAATGAAGAACATTCATGAAAAACCCATAAGAGCTCCATGAACATTCTTCACCCAAAAACATCCCAAAACCACTCAAACTTAAGGGAAATAACATACAACCATACTAGGGTATATAGGGGTTCCAAAAGTCACTTTAAAACATTTTTAACAAGTCAAACAAGAACCCTAAAATCCACCCTTTGGATTTGGCCGAATTTCCCCAAAAACATGGCACCAAAATTTAGCTCCAAAATTCATGCTCATATGAACTACATCTACAACATTTGAGATGGCAAATTTTCTAACAAAATTTACATTCAAAGAAGCAAGAATAAAGCTTGTAACAATTACAACATTCAAATCACAAACTATGAACTACAAAACCTAAAAGGATTCACCAACTACTAGACTTAGGCTCTGATACCACTTGAAGGAAGATTTGTGAAAAACAAGTTCATTTGAGCAACATCAACAACATGCAATTAACAATTAAAAGGCGGAATGCTCTGATACCACTTGAAGGAAGATTTGTGAAAAACAAGTTCATTTGAGCAACATCAACAACATGCAATTAACAATTAAAAGGCGGAATCATGTTTATATGCACTCAAAAACAAAACTTAACCCATGAACTTCAAAGCCTAGTAGATAGGTGAACCAAGACTCAACTCAAAACAAAGTGAGTTGAGAAATCAATACCTTTGTAGATTCCTCTTTGCATAAGCAAAGGCTAATCACCCAAAGAGAGGGCCTTCATTCCTTGCATCTTAGATCCATGGATTTGGATGGATGAAAAGGTTTCTCCAAGTTCCCAAAATTGAGAACCTCTAAGTCTCCACACCAAGGCATATTGTAGAAGAAATGAGTGACCTTGGAGGAGTTTGATTGCTAGATGATCCCTCCAAGGTGGCCGGCCTCTTTGAGAGCAAAGGGAGGTTTGTGTTCTCATCTTTACTCCTAAGAAAAACCCTTAGGATGAAATGGCTATAAAGATGTCTTTATACCACCTCACAATGGAGTGGCAAACTTGCAATTAAGCCAAGTTCACTACCCTCCTCTAAATGGCCGGCCTAAGGGGATTTATTGGGCTATTTGGGCCTTTGTGAATCATTATTCATTAAGTTGTCATACAACTTAAGTCAATGGACTTGATGTTCGAAGCCCATTGGGCCTTAAGGTCCAAAACTATCCCGAGGTCTTTAACGAACTTATTCGTTTGATTAATTAACATATTAATTAATCCTTGCCATAAATAATTAAACCATTTAATTATTCTTACTCATCTTCGTTGAATCTTCAATCTCTACCTTACACGGTGTACGATCCATTAGGTTCCTTTTAGCGAGGCAGTGGGCGATTCAAACTCTTTCAAATCGATTGTGAATTGAAACTTACTTTCAATTCTCCCGTTAGTGATAATACACTTTTAGGGCTTCCACAAACCATGGTTGACGCCTAGCAGCATGTCATGGTTACCCAAGCTAATCAGAAGAGGTGGAGAACCTATTCAGTTTTAGGATTACAAATGCAATACGGTCTTTCTCTAATACAATACTCTTGACCACATTGTTTGGTTTGATAGTTTATTCATGTCTACTATCCAATGTGAGTCTTGTGCTTATATGATTACCTTGAATGTGATTTGGAACACATTCCTAAATCTCATTCATACTTTGGCCAAAGATTCTTAATCATATCATAGAGTATTCTCCCTCAAACAGTTTGAAGGTTAGAGATCCCTTGTTGCGCATTCACTTGCCTCCATGGCTAAGTGGCTTAACCCCAACGATGTCGTGGACACCCTCCTGATGGAGTGACTTTGACATAATCAAAGATTAAGGACCTAACCACAAGACAACTGTGATGCCTCAGGTCAAAAGACTAATTTGCATTATCCCAACCATGAGTTCTCATGTGACATGAATATGAGAACTCTTCGTTGATCGTGTTCAGTGAACTCATTCTCTATTGAGCACCTACGTACTTGTCTTGATGTCACACACACCAATGACTCGAGACTAGTCACTCTCCCTGAGAGAAGACATAGCACATACTGATCTTAACGGACTGTCAATGCCCAATTGACAATCCTATGATCAGGAACGTTTAGGATGTGTCAACGAAAGAATGGTCTCATGAATCTAACTTCTTTAGATCGCATTCTTCCAATCACATATTCCTTGGACTTATCGTTTAAGCATATAACATTTATATGAGACGGCTCAAACAATAATGTTTGCCCTTAATATTAAACTAGATTAGTTTAACATGTGAAATGTCCATAAAGTATCATCATATGATTGGTTTTAGGGCACATTTCCAACAGTATGACCAACAATCGAGCAATCATTTGTATGCACTTGATGAATGGCTCTGCCAGACCATTGTGTGTATGAACATAAGGTACTCGATGTTCAACTTCAACCCTAACAGACATGCAATAGTCATCAAAAATTTTAGATTGAATTCTCCAGCATTAGCCAATCAAATAAATTTGATTAGATAATCAGAGTGGTGAGCCCTGAGCTTGTTAATCTGAGCCACCAATGTGGAGAAGGTAGCATTTCTTAGGGACAACAAGCACATGTGTGACCAATGTGTGGAAGCGTCAACCAATACCATAAAATATCTAAATGGTTCGCAAGGAGGTTGAATCGATCCACAAATGTCTCCATGAATCCTTTGTAGAAAAATATGAGGATTTGAGCGAATCTTGTTATAAGAAGGCTTAATAATAAGTTTTCCCATATAGCAGGTTTGACATGTGATTCCTTGAATCAAACCTAAACTTCGGGTTAGTGGATGCCCGTGTGAAGATTTGAGGATACGGAGCATCGCTATTCGTCCAAGATGTCCCAAACGATCATGCCAAAGTGTGATTTCATGAATGGTCCCAAGGGTAGGGCCAGCCTCATAATGGCTTTCTATAGGGCGTATAGTCGTAATATACAGACCACTCGGGATACGCTTCATCTTCTCTAGAATACGCTTTTGGCCATATTTGTAGGAAGTTATGCACATAAATTCAACTCCATTTTATACATAGGTTTCAGCATGGTAATTATTATGTTGTCTTGAATATCATTAATGCTCAATAACGATCTTCCAAAACGTGGAGAATTAAGTACCTCTTTAATGGTCAAAATAGTGCCATGGGACAAAATTATACGGGACTTTCTGTATCATTCAATTAGGTTCGATGAACCTAAGAAGGTTTTCAAAGGTGCATTCTTAGGTATGAAGTTAGTGAAATAGATATGTCCATGCAAAATGGTGTGCGTGGTTGCATTATCTGCCAAACTAACTTTCTCACCAGTCATACCTAGAAATAAAAATTAATTTGAATCGATCACATGCATAAAAGTTCTAAAAAAAAATATCCATTCAAAATAATTTAATTATTCAACAGTGGTAATTAATAAAACTTAATATCAAAAAACAAATCACCAACAAATAATCCAAACATAAAGGAAAATTGTGCAAAATTAAACCCAAAAGAAATGGGGGGTTCGGCCACTATGTCGAATTCGGCCCCATTATTGTAAAATTTAATTAGAAATAGTTCATGTCTAACATTCTGATCTTCCATAAGGGTGGTATCCTCCTGAAGGTTAGAAACCTCCATCTTGGTACTTTCCTATTCATCCACTTGCACAAAATTTGATTCACACTTCTTACGACGAGAATGATATTCAACTACAATCTTTTGGGGAGCACGGCAAACACGAGACCAATGGTCATTTAAACCACAACGATGGCACATGTCCACATTCATGGTTTTAGGTGCTTTGCCCTTATTCTTGAAGTTTAGGGCCTTGGGAGTGAGGTTAGGGCACTTTTGGGCTCGATTTCCTCCCTTAGATGGGCCTTGGCTCTATTGACCTTGACGGGGTGGTTTCTGGCCACCCCTACCATGCCTATGTTGTTGTTTTGAGTGTTGTTTTGTGCTATAATGTGCTTCAGGCATAGCAAGCACCCCAGTAGATTGAGCTTAATGATTTTTCATTAACAACTGATTTTGCTTTTCAGCTAGAAGTAAAACAGAGATTAAATTTGAAAACTTAGTGAAATTCTGAACCTTATACTGTTGTTGTATGACAATATTAGTAGTAAAGAAGGTCAAATAGGTTTTCTCCAGGAAATCCTCTTCGGTCAAGGTCTCGTTACAGAACTTGAAAAGTGATCAGATTCAACAAACTTTAGAATTATATTCATTCATAGACTTAACATCTTGGAAATGCAAATATTGCCAGTCATGTCTTGCTTCCAGTAAGAAAATGTCCTTTTGGTGATCAAAACGATCAACCAAAGCAACCCAGAGTGCTCTTGGATCCTCATCAGCAAGGTACTCAGTTTGCAGTGCATCATGAATGTGTCTTCGGATGAAGATCATGGCATTAGCTTTTTTAGCTTCGCCAACCAGGTTGTCCATCTTATCTTCAATGGCAGGACGCAAATTCTTTACAATGAGGTGAAGTTTCACATCTTGGACCCACTTGAGGTAGTTCCTTCCAAAGACCTCTAAAGCGCTGAAGTCAAGTTTGTTCAAATTCGACATGTTCATATAACAAAATAAATGGACAAGGTGTAGTTAGTATAATGCAGAAAAAAAAAAAATCAATCCATTAACATAGAAGTAGAACATTCAGGTTCTAATATACATGTATTGGTTTAAATTTACATGAAAAAGCTTCGGGTTTTCATGGGTGATGTTTATAAGGAAGACTTCAGGCTTTCAAACAAGGCATGTTTCTAGAAACTTCAGGTTTCGAAATAATTATGAACTTCAGGTTCATATGTTCTTGTAGACAAACACAAATATGTATACAAAAATATGCAACAAAAAAAAATGCAAATTAAATCTTCAAGGTCTTTTATAATAATTGAATTAATTATTTGAACTTCGGGCCAAAGATTAAAGTGTAGGTGAAAACTTATAAAACCCATAGGGCTATAGTGTCCATACACCCATGGGCATGCGGAACACGAATGCACTAGCACGTAGCTGGGATCCAGTGCATTGTGGGGGTAGGGACACTATAGCCCTATGGGCTGGTGTTGCACTTTGGGTCGAGCCGTGAACTTGGGCCGCATCAGGCGAGCCTAATCTAAACAAATTTCCTTTGCAAACTGAGAAGGCCAGCCCAATTGGACTTGGGTTTCAGCCAAAAGAACACCCTAGCATCGCTGGGTGTGGTTAAGGGTGGAAAAAAATACCGAAAATCCCAAACCATACCGAAAAATCTCAAACCGAAAATCTCAAAAATTTTGATACCGATCCCAAACTATTCAGTACAGGAATCGGTCTCTCAATATGATCGGTAATCCCAAACTGAACCGAAGTTAAAATATATATAGTTTTAGATATTATAAGTCATTGGATTGGTTAAGAATTAATCTCCGCTGTTATTCAAAATGAAACCTTTTCTCAGCAACCTCACTTCACTTTTAGACTACCGAGTCTGAAACTCTCTGCCCAAACCCACCTTCACTCCTTAACTCTCTCTCTCTCTCTCTCTCTCAGCCTTCACTCTTTTCTCTACATTCGATAATCAATACAGCCACCTCTGCTTCCTTTTACCTCTCTCTTCATTAAGGTAATCTTCTTGTCTTCATCAGGTAATCTTGATGTGGTAAAGTCTGTTTATGGCTTCAATTCATTTTTAATTTGGGCATTTGAATTCTAGGGTTTTGGATTTGAGGGTTTTCAATTTCATGTTACATTTCGTTTGAAATTTATGATTTTTAATCATATTGTTCTTCTATAATTCGTTTATTTCCTCCTCAAAGCTAACAGACCTGAGCTCATTCGCCTCCTCCTCGAACTCTTTCTGTGAAATCGGGACTTTTAGCCAAGCATAGAGAGGTGATACAACAATCAAAGGTTTCAAAACGACAATCCATGGAAGGGATTTGGGAAATACCTAAATGTACCGAAATCCCGAATAATTTTAGAGAATACCGAATTCTTGGTTCGATTTTGGTTTTCAGAATCTTGTCCCAAAAATTTTCGGTTTGGGATTACCATTTTTTGTGTGGGATCCCATACCGAAGCAACCCTAAGTGTGGTCATCGAGGACGAAGGCTAGAGTCGCCGTTTCAAGTGGTCGTGTTATGGTCAAAAGAACTTGGTGCGAGTCAAGGGTTTGTCATGGAATTCGATGGTGTGATAGGGAAAAAAGGGAAATCTTGACGTCGATAAACCAAAAACCCTAGGATTCGAATTTGGGGTTTTCAAATCCATGGAGATTCATACAAATCTAGGCCAAAATCAAAGTCGATGACAACTGCAGGTCATCAGGGATGGCAAGGCATGGCTATAGGCCATGTGTGGGACGCCGTGATGGGTGTTGGAGTTTGGCAATTGGACGATGTCGAAACGACATCGTGGGTTTGGGTTCCGAATGCATGGAGCTTTTGGCTCCGGTGTAGGATCGGGTCATGGGTTCAAAGAACCCTAAAAAATTTCGATTTTTTTCAATTAATTCAATGCATATTTAATTAAATAACTTAATGAATGAACATATATAGGATTCAATTCATGACAATATCAATTCACATAATTCAACAATTATGGATATAATCCATACTCAATTTATGTAGAATCTAAAATTCGAAAAACGTAAAGTTGGGTCATGCATTATGGTGAATGTTCATGTTATCAGGATTGCAAAAAATATCGAGATAAAAACAGTTGTTTTGAAAAAATCTAATTGCGTGATGATATTGGTGAACTAGTTTATGCAGAAAACGTCCACGTCAGATTCCTAAGCCCAGCGGTAGGAGCATGCTGATAACGTGTTGTGGCCTATATTCAACAGGCAAGGAGAGGAGGCAAACAGCACAGAGAAAATAGAGAGAGAGAGATGTGTTTGTAGGGTTGTGTAGAGGATGTGTTATTTCTCTTACGTGGTGCCTTTATTAGGGAGAGAAGAAATCATTCTCCTCCAAGGAATACAAGTCCTAATAGGGTAGAATAACTAGAATCAAATCTAATATGGTATTTACACAATCACACTTAAATAAGAAGTTTATAATTGACTTTCTGTAAAATGTGGCTAAGACTAAAATCCAGAATATTAGCCTCACGCTCAAGGACCAAGTTTTAATCTTAAATATAAAGCTAGGTACAAGACGTAGCCCTTCTGCTTAATTTAGTCCAGTCTTCTTCAACTTATAAAACCTATGTACATATGAAAACGTTTTCACCATTGTGAGATTGCGAGGCTGTTTAATTTGCTTTCGAAGTCCAAAAGTTATGTGTGTGTGTGTGTGTGTGTGTGTGTGTGTGTGTGTGTGTGTGTATCTCGACTTTAGGACAAGAATAAGGAATAAAAAGTTCTCATATAAAGACTGAAGTTTGGCAATACTCACAAGCACAAACGAAAACTAAAATCAAATAGATCCTTGAAACGTAAGTCGTGAAAGAGTTCAAAGATCATAGAACCAATTAAGCCAAATCCTTAAAATATAGGGAATTAATCTTGGAGAACACACCTCCTGAGCAGACGTTATGTCCCTTGGGCCTCGTCTTTCAGTTAGGTTTCACAGAAAATTAAACCCATAATTGGTGAGAAACTCAAAGGGAATTTGAAAGGTTACTAGATTTAAAAAACAAATGTTCAAGGTTTGGGATGTGGAACATTTGGCCCCATACCAGTTTCTGATAAAAGCCGACAGATCAGGAAGGATAAGGGAAATAACAAAAACATCACTAACACTAGCTCATTGTTCAGATATTATTTAGTATTTCATCACTAAGCAATATTATTGGTAGTGGTGAGTGGTGACGGTATTCCTATTATAGTAATCTCACAATCCAAACCATTTATTTTTCAGGTTCTCACTTATATATCATTCTTGTAAAAATTCATTAAAATCGAAAATCATTTAACTATTTAACTATTATTATTATTATGAACATTTCATTAGTTATCAACAACACAAAGTTTGTTCTTATTTTACTAGGGTGCACTATGATAATTAGACGATTGACTTAAGTAAACTTTTGTAGGAAAGATATTTTAGTATGACCTAAAACATCAGCGGTTCAAATAATGAGATAAGGTTTATATTATGGTTGAGTTGAACATTTAGAATAGTTAAACCAAGTTGGGTAATGATAATTATTAGATGCTATATTATACTATATAATGGTTTGAGGGTCAACCTGCTCATCTTAAATGCCGATTGTTATATGCCCTTCCCCCAAAAGAAGTCAAAAATGGAACTGTTGATCAAACTAGCTAGGAGACCCAGATAGGACTGAGTTCAATTTCAGTCATCGAGTTTTGTTTCTGTAGCATTTGGAGGACTTACCATTGCATAGAAGAGTTAAATTTGGAGTCATTACAAAAATAAATACACACACAAGCCGTATTTTCAAGAAATTGAACTGATGAAGTCCATGAAATTCTAGAACTTGTTCACAAGTTAAATGAACTCACCTTGACCAAAGCTTAAGCTAATATTATTGCAAAATTCCAAGGATTTCATGCTTCATTAATGGTACATTTTCATCATCCAGTTTGTGGCTTCCTATGTGACATCCCACATCGCCCAGAGGAGTGATCCTTATATGTATATTCTCATCCCTACCTAGCACGAGGCCTTTTGGAAGCTCACTGGCTTCGGGTTCCGTAGGAACTCCGAAGTTAAGCGAGAAGGGGGCTAGAGCAATCCCATGATGGGTGACCCACTAGGAAGTTGCTCGTGAGTTCCCAAAAACAAAACCGTGAGGGAATGGTAAGCCCAAAGCGGACAATATCGTGCTATGGTAGTGGAGTCGGGCCCGGGAAGTGGTCCCACCCGGGCCAGGATGTGACAATTTAGTATCAGAGCCTATCCCTGGCCGGAAATGTGCCGACGAGGACGTTGGGCCCCTAAGGGGGGTGGATTGTGACATCCCACATCGCCTAGGGGAGTGATCCTTATATGTATATTCTCATCCCTACCTAGCACGAGGCCTTTTGGGAGCTCACTGGCTTCGGGTTCCGTAGGAACTCCGAAGTTAAGCGAGAAGGGGGCTAGAGCAATCCCATGATGGGTGACCCACTGGGAAGTTGCTCGTGAGTTCCCAAAAACAAAACCGTGAGGGAATGGTAAGCCCAAAGCGGACAATATCGTGCTATGGTAGTGGAGTCGGGCCTGGGAAGTGGTCCCACCCGGGCCAGGATGTGACATCCTAAATTGGTTACTGCATGCTAATTGAACTAAACCCCAAGCTAACTAGTGTTACTCCTTAGTCACCGGGGTTTAAACCATAGTACTAATTACGCTAATAAAGTCGATAATCATTGCTTTGATGATGGAAGCACAATAATAAAAATTTAGAAAAAAAAATAAAGTATTATTAACATTAGCTAATAGTACCATTAAAGCAAGAAAATAATGTAAGAGAGGAAGAAAAAAGAGGAGCTAAAGCACTTTCATTGGTCCCATACCATGTCTCCTCACTGCTAGCCCCCTTTGATGTGATCTCTTGTTCAATATTATTATTATTTTCTTTTTCTTCTCTCCCACTGTAAATTTGTTTTCTTCTCCTCCCAAATTCCTTTCCAGCTTCTCTCATACTCAAAGAAATACTAAAAAAAACAAAACAAAGTTATCACTCGTCACGATGTCTACCAACAAAGGAAAAGATGTAGCGGAAGGATCGTCGTCTGCTTCTGCTACTGATCATCGGCAACAGAAGCAGGCTTCGCAGCCGGCTCAACTGAGCCGGTATGAATCGCAGAAGAGGCGAGATTGGAACACTTTTGGGCAGTACTTGAGAAACCAGAGGCCTCCAGTTGCTCTCTCACAGAGCAACTCCAACCATGTTCTTGATTTCCTCAGGTACTTGGACCAATTTGGAAAGACCAAGGTGCACTTACAAGGGTGTGTGTTTTTTGGGCAGCCTGAGCCTCCTGGCCCTTGCACCTGTCCGCTAAGACAAGCTTGGGGCAGCCTCGATGCACTGATCGGACGGCTGAGAGCTGCTTATGAAGAAAATGGAGGGTTGCCAGAAACAAACCCATTTGCAACTGGAGCTATAAGAGTCTATCTGCGTGAAGTGAGGGACTCTCAAGCCAAAGCTCGGGGAATTCCGTACAAGAAGAAGAAAAAAAAGAGAAAACTAATGAAGGCAAATCTTGACAATAATCCCAACATCTCCCTGCACCAGTCTTGAATCTTGATCGATCGCTCGCCTTTCTCCACAAAATGGTAAATCTTATATGTTGCTATTTAGAATCTATAGATGAATTACTTTTGATCTGACCGTATATAACAACATAAAATTCAACTTCATGAATAATATTAAGGATAATTAAATATAACCAGCTAAAATTCTGGGATTTTGTCAATTATGTTGAAGTTTTCAGTCCCTGATTGTTTGGATTGTAAAATTTCAGTCAATGTATAAGGTAAAGAGAAAATAAGTATGTTAAGGGACATATATATGCATCTTCAAATGGTAGCGATCTTAATTCAGTATTCGTTACAAAACCCTACGGCATGAATATTTTAAACCCTAATTTGCAGGGTAGCTAGCTAGTTGCTTTTATGTTAAGAGAAAAGACATAATAACAGTACCTTAGCAACTTTACCTTCCACATTTGAAACCCCACATATTGTTGAATACACTCCACATTTATTTTTTTAATTTAAACTTACCTTAATACACCCCCATTTACTTTCTTATAATACCCTCATATCCCACATTCCCACCATATAACTTACATTCTCTACGTACACTCCACACTTTTCAAATTTTAAGTGCAAATACATAAGGTCATCCAAAAGTACCTTCGGTGTAAAGCTGAAGTTGGTGTGATTTTGAAATGTTTTAAATTTTTCTATTGGAGTGGTGCCAACAATTGTTTGATTATTTGCATGTGTTTATCCCTTCATGTTTCTCTATCCCTTCCATGGAAAGAGGTGGAAGGCTGTGGGTATTCCGTACCAGTAGATGAGGAAGATGATTTTCGCAACAATGGATGAGGAAGATAAAAATCTAAAAAAAAAAATATGGCAGCTATAGAAGTGTAGAGCTTTATATAGAGTAGGAGCAGTGGCATTGGGTAATGGGGATTAAATAAATATTAGGGTTGATGATGATGATTCCTCTTCTTTTTCTTTGATCGAATCATGGGAATGGATTTAGTTATTGAATCATTGAATTAGAGGAAGAGATTAGGTTGTTACATTGCTTTTAAAATCAAGAGATCTTTGTGATCTAATGTGGCTGAGGTTTATTAGGTGTGTGATTCTCATCATCAATCATATTTGTTTTAACATGTTTGTAGTTTCATTAATTCTACAATGGAGGATGAGAGTGGTTTCGAGAGTTGAAGAAGATAAACTTGGGATATACATGTAAAAAGTAAATTGGATTTTTTTTTTTTTTTTAAACCTTGTAAGATCGAAATTGTTATTACATATTAGGTATGTAGGTCATTTAATATTAAATTTTAATGAGGGGTGTATTCAATATATTGTGGGATGCTAATAAAAAAAAACAATTTTATTTCTTTTAAAAACATTTGAAACAAACCTTAGTATCTCTCTCTCATGCAAAATTATGAATTTTTTTGTGGGTTTCAGAAAACATATAATATTGCATAAATATGTTTTTGCTTTTTTGTATTCATGGTCCTTTTGAGATTCTGCACGATCTTGTGCTCGCCATGAATGAACATAAACTGTATATATCACTATTGATATTCATATTTTCATGTGAACATATAAATTAAATATGGAATCCCCATTATATATGAATATATAAATATATATATATATATAATATGTTTTTTTGTCATAATCTTGATGCAATTTTATGATGAAAGATCCCGATGGGGGCGGTGCGGAGGATAGACCAAATGCTTGCTTATCCATCTGCTGGCTGTTAATGACACATTAGCCATTAATTACTAAGATCTTATGTACCATCAGCACTAAATCTTTTCAAGCTGCACAAGATTTGTCTTGACCTGATTTAATAATTTACATTGCTTTTTCTTCCCTTCTTTATATTCACTATGATGGAATGTCCTTTTCTTGGTTAATTATTCAATAAACAATGAATTGACCTTTGCACTTAAATCAATTTGTCTTTTGTCGAAACCGGATCAATGCTAGTGGTAACCTCTTAAGTTTTAACCTAAATGGCTTGATTAGTTTTCGGAAAAAAAAAAACATATATAGTAGTACGTGTTGTCAGGATTACTACTACTCGGTAGAACGGTAGATAGGATTAAACATATTAATTCACAACATTCTTTTTGTCCAACACAAAATCAAAATTAACGTATTATATCATTTTATAAAGCATATCTAAATAATTATCAGTACACTAAGGAGATTTTCTCAAAAGTAAGACTCTTCATATACTATCTGTAATCTCATGTTTATGTCACAATAATTTATAATATTGACACGAAAATTAACGTTAAAATGTGAGGTGTCAGAAAGTCCATAAAGAGTCATCCCTTGGGTACGATAGCTATTCAAAGCAAAGAGAAAAAAATGGTGAGAAGATCTGCTTTCTTAGCCTAGTATTCACTTTAAAGCATTTCTCATATATACATAGTTTATCATAATGTAATGTCCTAATAAGAAGACATTTAGTTCCATCATACGAAAACAGGTTTAATTTCCCTACATATATTTTGTTAAAATGCACTAATTCTTTGAATACTAATTTCAGAGGTGCCAACAAATGGACTTCCAGACCAAATGGACCATGAAGTAACTTTGGATCTCCCTCTCTGGATACTGCAACATTCAACTTCCATGCTGGATACTGCAACATTCAACTTCCACGCCATCAAGTCCTTTTGTCTATTTTCTTTCGCACTTACTAATTATTTTATGAGAATTTGAAACATGAAGGCGGTAGTGCATGAAGCTGAATTGAGTTCAATTAGTAAGTTCCCTTTACACCTTCTTGGATTAATGAGTACAATTGTCTCAAAGATATATGCATGGTTAAGTATACATTACCATGTAAAGTATGGGCTCTCTATTACTGCAAGAGTAGTATTATATCGTTCCTAATTTTGAATTATGTGCTACTTATGATCATCCACTGTCCAGATTCGAATGCTAAATGAAAATTGAGCTTCTTATTGGTTGAAAACATCGATTTCTTCTTCAAACTCTTATCAGATTGTGTGTCTCAATCATATTTTCTTTTTGTTTACCATTAAGCCAGCGTCGTTTGTTTTTCTCTAGACATGTAGGGTTTTTCTATGTCAATTATATATACGTCCTTGCTTAATGAAAATTGAGGCATGGGTTCATCAAGCAGACGGAGTTCTCTTCTAACTCATACCCTTTCGATCGGTGGATTCAGATAGGTGAAGAGTGCTTCTTGCTCTCTTCTATTCCCCTTTAGTGCATTTCAACTTGTTGATCTAGCTGTGTATCTGTGTGGCCTCCTCACATGATCTAGGGATAGCCATCGGGTACCCAAAATAGCAAATGGTTATCTTGATACTTGTAGTGAGTACTTCACCACGAGCCAAACAGGTGAGTCTGGTTCCACAATTAGTACTGACAACTGCCAAATCGGATACCTAGGAGACTGATGATGACTGGTTCCATTAGAGCATTGGTCATTGATGGCTGGTTCTCATCCTTGTGTGCATAATCCGTAAGATTTCTCCATAATTAAGGTGAGTGAGCAAGATTAATCTATCACTTACGGATATATATGCCGGCATATAAGTGAATCGATTGATTATTATTGGACTTAATAATGTTTAAACAAGTATTAAGCATTATGGAGGGAAAACTAAAGAACTCAATTTCAAAATACGAGGAAGTTACAACCGCTTGGAAGGAGATAGAAACTGCTACCGTGATAGGATGAGCAGTTTAGAATCTTATAAAGACATGTCTTGGCCTCTCTTCTTGGTTTAATGTTGTTCATTATGGGCTCGTTCTATAGAGAGCAGAACTTTATCGAAACTAAGAGGAGAAGACCAAGATCGAACTCAACCATCATGACTTTTTTCATTCTACAAGTACGAACTGATATCAATCTGGATAATTTATGATTAGATGTTCTAACTAATCGAGCTCTTATGAATTTATTGACTTCAATAGTTATGCATATTATGCTTACATGATCATATTGAAGCAACATCAGTCCATGAAGACCTCGGAGATGTTGAGAGTGAAATGAATGACTTAAAGATAGAGGAATGCATCAATTCCTACAACATGATTTATCTCAAATGCTTTGAAAATTTCGAGCATATGGTTTTCTGCATCATTGATAATTATAAAGTATTGAAGGACATAAGAATCTATGGTCAAAATTCAGTAATTTACAAGTACGCGTCAAGATATAATTAGTTGCTAGAATAATACTATCTGGATTTGACAATATTATTGGCCACCTCTCTAATAAATATCCGTCCTGCTTATGTATATGGAATCCACTAATATTATTAAGGTCGTCAGCCAGGTGATTAGTAAATGAAGTCCAAATATCAGCACTTTATTTGCTAAGCTTATACTTCAATATATCCCACCTTTGATGAGTGATGAAATTGTACGGATTCTCCAACATTCACGAGTGAGGGGATTACTTAATAGATCCCACCTTAGTGAGTAAATGTTATTAAGCCACCATTATTCTTCGAGTAAGAAGTTTGTAACTCCCACAAGCTTAAATTCACAACTTTCCACTTAAGGATAATGGTGGCTGTTTTTTTTTTTTTTTTTTTTTTTTTTTTGACTAAATACTTAAAACCTCCAACCCTTTAGTGTCATTCCAAATTGGTCTTAACCTTTTTAAATATTCCAAACAAGTACCAAACCTATTAAAAACGTTACATTTGTTAAGCTCCAATTAAAAATCTGTAAAATTAACTAGGGCTTACTTTGTCTCCAAAATTAATAGAAGGTTATGAAAGCATATCCTCCACCAACTAATAGTCACCACCACCCTCATCAGGCCATCACCTCCAAACCCAACACAAAACTTCCAACTCCACCCTACAAGTCAAGCTACTAACATCGATAAGAGGTCATGAAAGTTGGTGAAATTGGATGGACTACCATGATGCAGCCACCGCCATCTTTACCGCCTACAAAGAAGAACTAGAAACTTTACGAGCCGAGAATCTGAGAATGAGGGAATCACATGAGCAGAAATAAGCTCCTTGAGACCGAATTCTTAACCCTCTTCTTTGTTAGAAGATTGCTCTCCTGATGTAATTTTAATTTGGGTCCATTTTTTATTCAATTTAATACAATTTTGACACTCCCTGATCCCGGTATCCTCCAAACACAAGGATGGGCATGTATTGGCCGACACCCAAGGGGGACGAAAGTCATTCTAACCTCCTTTATGCTAAGAACCTTTAAAACATGCATGCAATTTATGCTAGAAAGAATGAATGTAAATAAAATATGTGACTTTAAATATTAAAAATATATGAGAATGCACAAACATGTTCAGAGCATACAAGTAATCAAGATTACAGAGGAACGAATATTATAAAAGGTATGATTACAAAGAAATGGGCCCTACACCAAGAGGACTCGAAGATATCGATAAGGGAATGCCTCAACGCTAGGATCATACGCCTCGTTTCTAAGTCCTTAAGGGAGTGCAAAACAAAGCATGAGTGGACCAAAGTTTAATATACACAATAAAATAAAACCAATCTTTCTTCCGAACATATTAACCCCCTATTTTGAAAACACCATATAATACTACATAGTAGGTTTTTCTGAAAACTCTAGCATGAAAATGTTCTTAAATAATATAACCATGTATTTAAATAGTGGTATCGTAATCATCCAAAGGCAAATCCATAGATTGCTCGTTAATCATAAAACAATATTCTTAGATAAGGGTATCATAGTTGCCCAAAGGCAAATCCATCACCCGATGGTGAAGTTGTATGACATTGGGTTACGTGAGTGAAGAAATAGGTAGGTCCCATCACCTGAAGGTGAAGTTGTATGACACTGGGTTACATCAGTGAAGAAGTACATAACACACTGACACTAGCCGTGACTAGTGAAGCTGTCCAACGCTAGTTTCGCCAGTGAAACTAGGAGTACGTCATAAATATCCAATACGAGTAACATATCACACTGAATCCATCACCCAAAGGTGAAGTTGTATGATACTAGATTACACCAATGAAGAAATAGGTAGGCCTCATCACCTGAAGGTGAAGTTATACGACATTGGGTTATGCTAGTGAAGAAAGCATAGTACATATCACACTGACACTAGCATGATACCAGGATCGAGGTGTGTCACATTTGGTCATTGGATTCCATATTATATAGGCCATGTTTGAAATTTAGGTTTTGAGGCAACTAATATTAATGTTGACCATCACATATCTACTTGGTAGGACAATATATGTTTGAAAAATTAATTGGGGCTTAATGGATGTGGCATCAATAGATTGGGTACTTGTTTGAAATGTTTAAAAAAAGTTGAGACCGATTTGGAATGACACTAAAAGATTGTGGGGTTTTAGGTACTTAATCCTTTTTTTTTTTTATTAATCTTTTTTTTTTTTCATTAGGATTTTTTCCTAAATAATGCGCATGGCACATTGTTGTGTCAATAATTTGAACAAATCCTACCTCAAATTATGATCACATATATAATTAGTCGAATTATACTACAAGATATTTTTTTGTGTGTGTAAGTATCATCTAAATATTATGCTCCTAGCAAATATTCCTTTTGATTGGTGGTGATAAAATTTGATGGCATCTAATTAACCTGCTAATGGGATTTAGAAACCTAGCTAGGGAAACTCTAACAAATAGATCACCCAAACCTAAGTATTACATACCATGCATATTTAGATTATGGATATGCAGTGTCCTGTCTTTGCAAGGCTGACTATTTACGTAGGAGTGTCTTTGCATGCAGTGACAGACTCAATAGTATGTAAACAGGCAGACTACAGGGTTGATGCCAGAACCTGTCAGCTCATCTCACATCACCACTTAGGCTGTAACCTAAAGTGAGAGTGGAAAATCTTTGCAGATCGCAATCTCACCATAATGTGCGTCGATCCAACGGGGAATCTCCTGATCTCTTTTACAAAAGTTACCGAATCAAATGATCCGGACTCTTAAAATTTAATCCAACAACTAAAGTTATTATAATTTTTAAAGAGATTTTTGTTTTTAATTGTTGGATCAAATTTTAAAGATCCGGATCACTTGATCCGGTAACCTTGAGTGAAGATATCCGGAAAGAATTTCTTTCTCGTACAAATAGTTTGGACCACAGAACCAACGCACAACACATAGCTAGCTTGGGTTTTTGTAAATTAAAAATAGTTTTGTACGTATAAAACAATATTATTGACTTGGTGATCCCTATATCAAGTTCAAAAGATCAACTCAATTATTTGTAAATCCACTGTCATTCATCCTAATACACGATTAAGATAATCAGGTCTCCCCAAGTGGGAACATAATTAATCCATAATGTTTCCATTCACACACCACTCACCTATCCAAAGTTCACTCATCTACTTTTTTTACACTTTAAGCCCCAACTTTGTCCTTTGCATCGACCTTTGTTGTTCATAATTAAATTTTACATACTAAAAAAATTTAATATATATATATATATATACACCTTTTTTACATACACCCGGTAAATTCCCTCTTTTTCATATTTGGAGAATTTATGTGCATTGTCATCACGGTATTATGTTACAATCATACAAAGACATGAGTAAGGGTTTTGTTCTCATGACATTGTATCATTGGGACAAAATACCATGTTTGCATTTTACTCTTGTCATATAAATTGTTTTTCCAAGTTTTTCAATTAAGGCATAAAAATGATCTGGTTGATTTATTAGGGTGTTACTAGAAAAATTCTTATTTAATATAAGAATTTTATTAGGCAACTAAGTCTAAGCACATATTCGTAGATCAGCATTATCTTGCATCTTAACATGTGAGAAATATAGAGTTTGTTTGGAAATACTTTTAAAATAACTAAAAGTGCTTTTAGATAAATGATTTTGGGTTCCAAGAATTTATCATTCGAGAGAGACTAACATATCAACAGGATCAAAAGAAACACCTGATGAACTTTTCACTGATTGATGATCGATGATTGTATTACAGTAGTCTTATCTATATATATCGAGATCTCAGCTTCCTAACAAACTGCTAACAGAAAATACTAATAACAGACTTCGAATAAGATGATTACAACGAACGCATGTAGAGTTGTAGACCACTCATGTTCAACAAAGAGAACATTTACAGCATACTGATTTTGTATTATGAAAGAGAATGGACAACAATTACTTGTTCAAAACGCTAGAACTGATCGATCAACGATCTGTCAATATATGCAGATGTAGATATATAGTAGGAGAAATGAGAGGTAAAACTAACAACTTCCTACAAGAAGAAATTCATTTATTCATACTCGATATCTTTGTTACAAGAAGAATTGAATCTGAAACACAATCTCGCCTTTCAAAACGTCCAGAACCTTAGAGCTCCAATGAACCCTCAACTACATGCGGTAAAGAGAGACAAGCATGATGCTGCAAGAATATGCCGTGAACTCGCTATCGAAAGCCAACTTGCGAAATAAAATTTGATGAGTCTACACTACCAATTCCCTCGGCGTTTGTGGTTCAAGAAATGTGTCATAATTCAAGCTTCTTGCAACTTCGAAGAAATGTTCAACAGATTCTTCAGGTGTCCGTACAAGAACACCATGCCCTAGATTGAGAATGTGTCCCCTTGGCCCTGCAGACCTCACCACCCTGAATATATTGCGTTAGTTTTATAATTATACACAATTCAGAACTGAAAAAATAAAACCAAAAGATCAAAACCCTAAAATCCCTTTGACTATCCGTATAGAATAAAATAGAAGCTAACAATCGTTTGACCAAATTTTTTATTTAACTGAACATCTTGTTGAATTGTAATCTTGTCTTGGCCCAAAGATAATTGATCCGGCCCATACACAAAGAAAGATCCATGCACATGCTAGAGAATTCTAGCAAAGTTCAAGTTGGTGGAAGAGTCTAGAAGAATGGTGAGGATTCCACCAACATACAAGATTAGTGTAGATAATTCTAGCTTAGGAAGGTAGTGGAATTATCTAGATATCTCTAGCATGATGTTTTCATACTTCTCCAAGGTTCCATCCATGCCTATAAAAGGAGAAGGCATCCACACCATTTGGAACAACCAAGAGAGCAAGTAGCAAGAAGTGAGAGTGTCAAGTAAGAAGTAAGAAGAAGCAACAAAGCTTCTAAGAGTGTTTGAGTGTTTCCTTTTGTACTAAGTTTGTGAGTGAATAAAAACCTTGTGTAATACTTTGAGAATTCTTTCTTTCTCTTGCCTATCAATTCCGCTGCGTTACATTTTTCTTTGTGAGATAAACCTCTCCAAGTAGTGAAGCATTTTTAAACCCCAACAAAGTGGTACCAGAGCTATGGCTAGCAATGCTATGGCAGCCTTCCAAGTTCCAGTGCTCGACAGCAACAACTTCGATAATTGGAGTATCAAAATGAAGGCCCTTTTGGGTGCACACGATGTCTGGGAAGTTGTGGAGAAAGGCTACACTGAGCCAGAAGATGAAGCTACTCTGTCTCAACCCCAGAAGGAGAGTTTGAAAGATTCAAGAAAAAGAGACAAGAAGGCTCTCTACCTCATCTACCAAGCATTAGATGACAATGGCTTTGAGAAGGTCTCAAGTGCAACCTCTGCCAAGCAAGCATGGGAGAAGCTTCAAACCTCTTACAAAGGAGCCGAACAAGTGAAAAAGGTTCGTCTTCAAGTATTAAGAGGTGAGTTCGAATCTCTACAAATGAAAGGGTCTGAATCAATCTCTGATTATTTCTCAAGAGTCTTAGCCGTTTCCAATCAATTAAAAAGAAACGGAGAAAAGTTAGAAGATGTTAGAATTATGGAGAAGATACTACGCTCGTTGGACCCCAAGTTCGAGCACATTGTCGTGACGATTGAAGAAACTAAAAACTTGGAAGAAATTAGTATAGAGCAATTAATGGGTTCGCTACAAGCATATGAAGAGAAACATAAGAAGAGGCAAGGGAATGATGAGCAGCTCCTTAAGACGCATGTTCAGCCAAAGAAGAAAGAAGAAAGCTTCGACAACGAGAGAAGCCGATATGGAAGAAGTCGTGGTCGAGGTCGCGGACGTGGACATGGGCGTGGATGTGGTTGGAACTTAAACAACCATAGCAACTACGAAAGAGGAGAAAGCTCAACAAAAGGTCGCGGAAGAGGACGCTCAAACTCAAGGTATGAAAAATCTCAAGTTCAATGCTATAATTGTCAAAAGTTTGGGCATTATGCTTGGGAATGTAGAGCTCCAAACAACAGACTTGATGAGAAGGTCAATTATGTGAAAGAAGAGAAAGAAGAGAATGGTGTTGTGCTACTAGCATGCAAGAACAATGATGGAGACCAAGACTATACATGGTACCTTGACACCGGCGCCAGCAACCACATGTGCGGAAGAAGAAGCATCTTCGTAGAGCTCAATGAATCAGTGAGTGGTAACTTTTCTTTTGGAGATGAATCCAAAATACCAGTAAAAGGAAAAGGTAACATCCTTATTCCCCTGGAAAATGGGGGTCACCAATTAATTTCGAATGTCTACTACTTGCCCAATATGAAAAGCAACATTTTGAGTTTGGGTCAACTCTTAGAAAAAGGTTATGATTTTCATACGAAAAATTATATCCTTTTTCTTAGAGATGACAAAGGAAGATTAATTGCCAAGGCGAAAATGTCAAAGAATAGGATGTTTCCCATGAACATTCAAAACGATGTTGCAAAGAGTCTCAAGACATGTTACAAAGACATATCTTGGCTTTGGCATCTTCGTTTTGGGCATCTTAACTTTGGGGGATTGGAGTTATTATCTAAGAAGGAGATGGTGCGAGGCTTACCGTGCATCAGCCACCCTGATCAAGTTTGCGAAGGATGTTTACTTGGGAAACAG
The DNA here is from genome assembly GCF_041283825.1 of Pyrus communis. NCBI lineage: Eukaryota > Viridiplantae > Streptophyta > Magnoliopsida > Rosales > Rosaceae > Pyrus > Pyrus communis. The sequence continues at coordinate 29,170,638 of NC_142575.1, forward strand.
TTCAGGAAAAGCTTTCCAAAGGAGTCGACCACAAGAGCCCAGAAGCCACTCGAGCTCATTCACACCGATGTGTGCGGTCCAATAAAACCAAGCTCTTTGGGTAAAAATAATTATTTCCTTCTCTTCATTGATGATTTTTCAAGAAAAACCTGGGTGTATTTCTTGAAGCAGAAATCAGAAGTCTTTGTAGTATTCAAGAAGTTCAAAGCCATTGTAGAAAAGGAGAGTGGTTGCAAGATCAAAGCCATGAGATCTGATCGAGGAGGAGAGTTCACTTCGAAGGAATTTCAAGAGTTTTGTGAAGCAAATGGAATTCGTCGACCTTTGACAGTTCCAAGATCCCCTCAACAAAATGGAGTGGCGGAAAGAAAAAATCGAACCATCCTCGACATGGCTCGAAGCATGCTCAAAAGCAAGAAATTGCCTAAGGAATTATGGGCAGAAGCTGTAGCATGTGCTGTCTATCTATCCAATCGGTCTCCAACAAGAAGTGTGTGGGGAAAAACTCCGCAAGAAGCATGGAGTGGAAGAAAACCAGGTATTTCTCATCTAAGAGTTTTTGGAAGCATAGCCCATGTACATGTACCAGACGAGAGGAGAACCAAACTCGACGACAAAAGTGAGAAGTTCATCTTCATCGGCTATGACACCAATTCAAAAGGCTATAAGCTGTATAATCCAAACAATGGGAAGACGGTGATCAGTCGAGACGTGATGTTCGATGAAGAAGGAGAATGGGATTTTGGCCCGCATGCAGGTGATCTTCACTTCTTTCCTCAATTTGAAGAAGATAATGAACAAGGGATGATGGAGCAAGCAAGAGAGGTTCAACAAGAATCCACTACTCCACCTGCTTCACCAACATCAACCAATCATGGTAATTCATCAGCATCAGCATTGTCAAGTGGGAGTCTAAATGAAAGAGAAGTACCACGCACAAGAAGTATACGAGACCTTTATGAGGTAGCTGAAAGACTTGATAATCCTACACTTTTCTGTCTCTTTGCTGATTGTGAACCAGTCGACTTCCAAGAAGCAGTGCAAGATACTAAGTGGAGGAAAGCAATGGATGAAGAAATTGAAGCAATCCAGAAGAATGATACATGGGAACTCGCTATTCTTCCGAAAGGACACAAAGCCATCGGAGTCAAGTGGGTGTACAAGACAAAGAAAAATGCTAATGGAGAGGTCGAAAGATACAAGGCAAGACTAGTGGCGAAAGGCTATAGTCAAAGAGCCGGAATCGACTATGATGAGGTATTCGCACCCGTTGCTCGGTTGGAAACTATACGATTACTAATTTCTTTGGCAGCCCAAAACAGTTGGAAGATTCAACAAATGGATGTGAAGTCCGCCTTCCTAAATGGAGTTCTTGAAGAAGAAGTCTACATTCAGCAACCGTCAGGCTATGAGATCAAAGGGCATGAAGACAAAGTTCTGAAGCTGAAGAAAGCCCTCTATGGGTTAAAACAAGCGCCACGAGCATGGAATAGTCGCATCGACAAGTACTTTCAGGAAAACAATTTCATCAAGTGCCCTCATGAACATGCTCTCTACGTCAAAGTCAAAGATGGAGATATTTTGATTGTGTGCTTATATGTGGATGATCTAATCTTCACCGGGAGTAATCCAAGCATGTTTGAAGAGTTCAAGAGAGTGATGACCAAAGAATTTGAGATGACCGACATCGGGTTGATGGCATATTACCTAGGCATTGAAGTCAAGCAGAACGAAGAAGGAATTTTCATCTCCCAAGAAAGCTACACAAAGGAGATACTGAAAAAGTTCAAAATGGACGACTGCAAGCCCGTGAGCACGCCAATGGAGTGCAGAGTCAAACTAACCAAGTATGACAAAGGAGAAAGCGTAGATCCAACATTTTTCAAAAGTCTAGTTGGAAGCTTACGCTACTTGACTTGCACAAGACCAGATATTCTCTATGCTGTCGGATTAATCAGTCGCCACATGGAGAATCCCACAACTACACATTTGAAAACGGCCAAAAGAATTCTTCGATACCTCAAAGGTACTGTTAACTTTGGCTTGTTTTATTCAAGTTCTGATAACTACAAACTTGTTGGATATAGCGACAGTGATTGGGCAGGAGATTCCGACGATAGAAAAAGCAGTACTGGATTTGTGTTCTTCATGGGAGACACTGCATTCACATGGATGTCAAAGAAGCAACCGATTGTCACTCTCTCTACCTGCGAAGCTGAATATGTAGCTGCTACTTCATGTGTCTGCCATGCAATCTGGCTGAGAAACTTGCTGAAAGAATTGAGAATGCGACAAGAAGAGCCAACAAAGATCTACGTCGACAACAAGTCTGCAATAGCTCTAGCAAAGAATCCAGTATTCCATGACAGGAGCAAACACATAGATACCCGTTATCATTTCTTAAGAGAGTGCATTGCAAGAAAGGATGTGCAAGTGGAATACGTGAAGTCTCAAGACCAAGTTGCCGACATATTCACCAAGCCACTCAAACAAGAAGACTTTGTCAGACTAAGAAACTCAATTGGCGTCACAAGACAAGATTAAGGGGGGATGTTGAATTGTAATCTTGTCTTGGCCCAAAGATAATTGATCTGGCCCATACACAAAGAAAGATCCATGCACATGCTAGAGAATTCTAGCAAAGTTCAAGTTGGTGGAAGAGTCTAGAAGAATGGTGAGGATTCCACCAACATACAAGATTAGTGTAGATAATTCTAGCTTAGGAAGATAGTGGAATTATCTAGATATCTCTAGCATGATGTTTTCATACTTCTCCAAGGTTCCATCCATGCCTATAAAAGGAGAAGGCATCCACACCATTTGGAACAACCAAGAGAGCAAGTAGCAAGAAGTGAGAGTGTCAAGTAAGAAGTAAGAAGAAGCAACAAAGCTTCTAAGAGTGTTTGAGTGTTTCCTTTTGTACTAAGTTTGTGAGTGAATAAAAACCTTGTGTAATACTTTGAGAATTCTTTCTTTCTCTTGCCTATCAATTCCGCTGCGTTACATTTTTCTTTGTGAGATAAACCTCTCCAAGTAGTGAAGCATTTTTAAACCCCAACACATCTGAGCCAGTAAATATTGGGGCAAGGACTTTATTCCAACCAGTTGCCAAGTGCTAAGCTAGCTTTTCTTTTTTTTATAAGTTTTAGGTGAAGCCAAGTTAATCTGGGAAAAGTTTGATACTGGCCGAATATTAGTTTTTAGACAAAGAAGTCGGACAATCCAATCTGGTACAAATTCAGGCGAATGTCTACAAGTGATTTCACTACCCATTGTTATCTAGGATCATACAAACCAGTGGTCCACACAAATCCAAGTTCATATTGCAGGTAAGTTTTGAATAATATTAGTTGTAAGTTTAGAGATGTTCCCATAACAAACCTTTGAATTTCTTCGGTCAAGGAAGGAAGAGGAGAAAATAGGTAAGCAGGATCCACATTTCCCTGTACACTGATCTCACTACCCAGTCGTTTTCTACCATCAGCTATGTCTACCGTCCAGTCGAGCCCAATCACGTCTACGCCGGTTCCTTTCATACGCTCAAGAAGGCCACCATTCCCATTAATGTAGAGAACAAGTGGTGTTTTAGGGCATCTTTTCCTAACTGAAGTCACGATCTGCAATTTAAGAAAAGTAACTTGTGAGCAGAAGGAAAAGGAAGCAACTTATACCAATAAAGAAAAACATGAGTAATTTCCATATGCACCTGTGTGAGAAGAATTATGTAAAACCTAATAAAGACTGTCCCTACGCATATGTCTCCTCCCTCACCTCTTGGATATAAGGCTTCGACCACCTATCCCACATGGCTGGTGGTAGTTGCCCACCCCATGAATCAAATATTTGTATGCAATGTGCCCCTGCTTCTACTTGGAAAACAATGTAGTCTGATATTGCCTGAGTCAAATGAGAAAGAAGAGCCCTCAATATATGTGGTGCTGTATGGCACATGCTCTTTATTTTTGTATAAGTGGAAGTTGAACCCCCTTCTACTATGTATGTAGCAATCGTCCAGGGTGCCCCTACGAAACCCAAAACAGCAGCATGCCCACCAACCTGAATGAAAGAATATGTGAGAGAAGCATGTGTACGAAGATTGAAAATTATAACCAGACATGTAATAATCATTCTCAATCTAATACAGTTGATCTTCTTTTTCAAGCATGTAATAAGTGTCTAATAACTACCTCCTGCCGCAGTATCTTTAAAGATTCCCCCACAAAGTGCAGTTTGTCCATGTCAATCGGATGCAAGGTCTTCAATCCCTCTTCAGAAACAATGGGTGTCTGAATAACAGGACCCTTGACGTCTTCTATGTCAAAGGGAACACCAAATGCAGGTAGAGGCGTAAGTATGTCAGAGAAAATAATCACTCCATCAGGACGGAAAGCTTCCCAAGGCTGCAAAGAAATTTCCACAATGAGATCAGTTGTCTCTGACCTCTCTCTGAATGATGGATATTTCTCTGCAAGCTTTCTGTAAACAGCCATATACCTTCCTGCTTGGCGCATCATCCATGCTGGAGGCCGACTTACAGGATCTCCTCTCGCAGCCTTAACCAAGAGTGGATCTGGGAGCAGGAAGTGGGGAGTTTAAAATGAATATGAAAAATGAAAACTTTTATATAACAATGAAACCACAATTTAAAAGAAGAGTTCTTAATATTAAACATCAAACGAGAGAAAATATTAGAGGACAGGGCTCAACATTATTTGTTGCAAGTCTTGGTATGCACCAGCATTTACAAGAAGTAACGAACAAAGAAATGCATTTGAGTATAGTTCGATATCACAGACCAGCACAGCACAGTTGCTCTCTATAGTTCATAGAACATAAAGTAAAAACAGACTTCATTGATGTATTATACTTCCCAACTATGTTTTTTTCCGGAAAACTATCTACGATTCATCCATTTGAGTATAGTTCGATATCAAATGTATCAATGTATACTCAGACAACAAAAAAGCACCAAAGTCCTCCAGTGCTATAACAGCACTTCAAGGACAGCTTCAATATCCATTGACTTTTCGTTTCTCCATGTTACGGTGACACTCTTAGAGCTCTCACAACATCACAGATGCATGACTAAGAGTGTCTTCAACAACCTTTTCTCTGATTTTTTCACCAGTTGGTTCTAAATCAACCAACTAGAGTTTTATTCTTTTGAATTCAGCTTCATTTTCAGTATCAACACACATTTATCACTATGTTCAACACCGAACATTTTCGATGAAAAATTAGAAGCAACTAATCAGAACCTGGATACTGAGAATTAAATTACTCTCTTTTTCTATTAGTCTCACTGAGAATTACTCATTGATTCAATATAATCCAGCTAAAATGCAAGAAATTCAAAACGAACAATAACCCATATCAAATTTATATAAAAAAAGATCCCAAAAAACCAACCAAACGATCAAACTTAAAAAAAGAACAAATATTTGCAAAGTTGGGATGGAAAGAAGCATACCAGAAGATGAAGAGGTGGAAGAAGAGCATGTCACAGAAACCTTTCTGTGGAGGCATTTTCTTTTGGAAGAAACCGAGAATACAGTGAGAGAAGTAGAACTAAAAGCTGCTCCTGACTGCACGAACAAGCTCGAAGACTTCCATCCCAGAGAGCTGTTCACACTGCAAATACCAAATTTCAGTTTTTTAGGATGCCCCAAGTGGCCCAAATGCCAAATTTAAAGTCAAAAATGAAGTTGAAGAAACAATGAGGGGAGAGAGAGAGAGAGAGAGAGAGAGAGAGAGAGAGAGAGAGACGGAGCTTGCCTGGCCGGAGCAGATAAACCCATTTCGGATAGATGGACACAGAGAGAGAGAGAGAGAGAGAGAGAGAGGGAAAACGGTAGACTGTATTATATTATATTGGGCTCTGATATGGAGGCCCTGTTTGACCAGAAAAAAAAAATATGAAGGCCCAAGATAAACGTAAAACTTGAACGAAGACGAGTCCAATACTCTTTGTGAATAGAAATAATTAGAAATTCTCTCCCACATATTATTTTTTTACAAGTGAGCGATTGAGATTAGTCCAATGAGATTTGGTTAAATCTCAACCTTTGCTTTTTGCGTTTTGATGCACAGGAGAGCATCATTCTGGAAATAATTAGGGTTATTTTCTCAAATGTGAAAACCTTTTGAATAGAGAAAATGTTGAAACTATGGTCCAAATCGTCGATTGAGTATTTTTATATATGAAGTTTTCCCAAGATTACAAACTTACATGAAACGCATTCAACTCTTGTACATAAAAATACATCTTAAATCGTGACATCACAGTGACGGCCCATTTCATTTAAGTCCGCTCATATTTTACGTCAATGGTCAATTAAGTTTTGTATGATTTTCAGAAATTGGCAATTACAAAACTAACCCTTAAGAGTATTAAGCATTATACTATCAGTTTCTTTTTCGGTCTAAGAGTCAAGTTAACAATTCAAAAACATCCGAAATTCTTAATTAGATAGTTGTAAATAGCCCCAGACTTGTAGAACTAAGTTAGTCCACTGTTTCATGTAGCTTGACAAGGAAATTTTGAGGTATGTGTACATAATCCTTTACATGTATGACCTATTGCTCATTGATGGGCTGGTTTACAATAGGTTGTGACCAATTAAAATAGATTTAAGTAATGTCTGTTATTTGTTGTATCAAAATGTAAGATGAACAGAACTGGACATGATGGGTTATGAATCAACTATAAAGTGGGTTATCTAACATATCCTTATGCATGAGTTACAAGTCTTGTCTTACAAGTATTTGCCAATCCAATTGTATCACTAAGGTTCAATCCCATCTAGATCACCAAACAGGCTCTTAGAGCAATGAACTCTAATGATGCACACATCGTCGATTTTTTTATACATTTGGATGCCTATACGATTTCTGATTCGAATGATTTTTTTAAAGATAATCTTTAAATAAACATTAAGAAATTCAAATGTTTTAATTATAAAATTTATACAAAACAAAATACATTATTCGCATAAATTGGGATATAAACATTTCCCATGAGCGAATGCAAGTATCATCCTTAAAAGAATTTCGATATCAGCATTAATAAGGCATGTATGAGGGATTAGAAAATGACTCCTTTCAAGTAGGGATTTAAATATCCTCTCACATCCTTTTGTAATGTTTAGATGGGTATTTTTAGATCTCTCCTATCAACATCTTTTGATCCATTCTTGACTAACTTGATCTCAATCCTTTAAACTTAAAAATTTCTCGTCCAAACATAGCTTAAAGATATATGTCAGTAATAATTTGGTGACGGTTACTACAAGAAGTTAATAACATGAATTAGCCACTTAGTATTATGGTCTAGTGGCATTCCTCTTCACTTGTAAGTAAGAGTCTTAGATTCGATTTTCGCCAAAGGCAAATTTAAACCACATTATTATGGCCAACCAATTGTGAAACTTAATCCATTGTGAAACTTAATCCACTCCTCATCCCTTAATATAGATAATATTGTTTGTGAAAAAAAAAAAGAAAAAAATAATAATAATAACGTGAATTAACATAGGTTTTGGAGGTCAGCAAGCTCTCCGCGAACGTAGTTCCTTACAAAAAGCAAAAACATACGTTCTTGTGTGAATACTGAATAGTAGGAGCCAAATTTAAGCAAAAGTAACACCTAAAATTGGATCAAATTGAAACCATAAGGAAATAATTTTTATTTTTTTAACAAATGATATTATCCACATTAAGGGAATATCGGTGGGTTTGACCTCACAATGGGCTAGCAATAATATGATTTAAATTTACCTTTGAAAAAAATCGAACAAATAAAAAAAAATCACTAGACCATAATACTAAGTGACATGACTAGAAATAAATTGGAATACATAAATAAAAGAAAGCCGGCACCAAAATAGGACCAAAGAAATTAGGGTTCACAATTTAATTTGTGGTTTTCAGCTTCCTTCTTTACAATATAGAAAAGCACCCCAGCGGGCCCAGCCCTTGAGACAGATCATCTTCATTTCAACAGTACTGAGATTATCGGTGGCAAAAAGTTTTACTAATACGATTTAGACATGAGTTCAAAATTTAGTCATGGAATTACGTGCTTTTTGTTTTTGGTAACAATATTTTCCATCAAAGCCAAAGCGGATGATCATCATCAAGATCAAGGCGATCATAGCGATCATATCGATCTTGATGTAAAAAAATTCTGAGCCAAGGGTGACGGCAAGATAGATGATACTGCGGTAAGAACAACTCTTGTTTATGAGATTGAAAATCACAGTTATTTTTTATCAACATAAAGACTAATTGTTATTAAATCAAATGATGTTTGGCAATAGAAATATGGAAAAAAATTTATATTTACAATGAGAATTTCGGAATAACAATAACAATTTTCTAAACTAAAATATGCTTATGGGATTGCTTGTAGGCTTTTTCAAATGCATGGCAAGAAGCATGCAGATCCAAGAAAGAGAGCGTCCTTACAATAGCAAAAGGAACATTTATAGTCGGTAAACTTGAATTTACGGGACCCTGCGAACAATCGGTGGAAATTGAGGTTGAAGGAACAGTGCAGTCTTCAGATACGAAGTCGGTAACTGGAGGTGCCCATCCAAATGCGTGGATTACTGTCCAAAATATCAAGAACTTGTCAATATATGGAGAAGGCACTTTTGATGGCAAGGGAATTGATAAGGATTGTCCTTCAACAACAAGTGGAAACAAATGCACCGGTAAACCTATGGTACGTACGTAAGTCCCATGCATGCATGCATGTTCGCATTTGTACGTACGTCATTTCAGTTTTTTTTGTTAACCTTTCCAATCATTGCACTTGTTTTTCGGTTCAATAATGATATTCATAACATGTTTTTGTATCATATTTTTATACTATCTTATATGGCATTTGATGTGGACAACCATCAATTGAATTAATCAGATTTTTAAATTTAGTTCGTTATTTAATAAATTAATAATTAAGAAAAACTAGTTTATTAAATAATGAGTGTGGTATACAAGAGTCTTTCTCCTTCATTTCCTTGGGTTTTGTAAATTTTTCAAATGATATGGCTGTCCACATCAGATGCCACTTAAGATGGTATAAAAATGTAGTATAAAAACATGATATGAATAACATTACTATTTTCCGTTAGTTGTTATTTGAATTTGAGTAATACTACCATATTTTCATATTACTTTATGTGGTATTTGATGTGGACAGTCACATCATTTGAATTAATCATATTTTTAAATTTAATTCATTATTTAATAAATTAATAATTAAGAAAAACTAGTTAATTAAATAATGTTTGTGGTATACGAGAAGTCTTTCTCCTTCCTTTTCTTGGGTTTTGCAAATTTTTCAAATGATATGGTTGTCCACATCAGATGTCACCTAAGGTGGTATAGAAATGTGGTATAAAAACATGGTATGAATAACATTACTCTTTGTTTGATGAGTAATGCTATTCATACCATATTTTTGTACCACATTTTCATACCACCTTAGGTGGCATTTGATGTGGACAGCCACATCATTTGAATTAATCAAATTTTTAAATTTAGTTCAGTATTTAATAAACTAATAATTAAGAAAAATTAGTTAATTAAATGATAATTGTGGTATACGAGGAGTCTATCTCCTTCCTTTCCTTAGGTTTTGCAAATTTTTCAAATGATGTGGCTGTCCACATCGCATGTCACCTAAGGTGGTATAAAAATATGGTACGAATAACATTACTCTTGTTTGATAAATAGTTTGCTTGATTGAATGCAGAATTTGCTTTTCTTTCGGGTCACCAATGCAGAAATCGGAGATATAAGCTCGACCAATAGCGACTACGTCCACATTGGCATTTTTGAGAGCACCAACGTGGTAGTCGAAGATGTTAACATCTACGAAATGGGTTCGGATGGAATTCTAATTAAGTCATCAACAAAAGTTAACATCACCAATGTAGATATCATGATATACAACAGCAACTGCATTACCATTAGCAACGATAACTCCGATATCCATGTCGAAAAAAATGCATTGCGAGGCCGGGAACGGACTTGGTATCGGACCCCTGGGTACCGATCAGTTAGAAAAATCCGTGGAGTGCTTGACCGTGAAGAACTGCACCTTTGGGCACACTGAGGGAGGCATTCGAATCGAGAGTTATCATGGTTCTCAAAAACCTTTAGAGATTTCCAATTTGGTTTTTGAGGACATTATCATGGACTACACACAGAACACTCCTATAATCTTGAACCAAGAGTTATGCATTACCCCGGAAGGCAAAGGGCGTTGTGAAAAGACGGTGCCCTCGAATGTTAAGAAATCGAACGTGAGCTTCAAGAACGTCAAGGGCACGACCGTGCAGCCTACCGTTGTCAAACTTTCGTGCGGGGAGGGGGCATGCAATGATGTGATTCAGTGACATGAGAGTAAATGTGATAGGGGGCGAAAATCCCGCAGCTTATTTTGACTGTAAGAACGTGAAGCCGATTGTGTCCGGCGCAGTTCAGCCTTCAGCTTGTAACAAAGACCAAGGCGAACAATCCGAGTGATGACATGAATTGGTCGACATACGTCTACAGCACTGTTAGGGTTTGGATGGAAAATAATGTCCAAGTCAGACGCCCCTTCATAAACATAACTGAATGACGAGTGGCGATTTATGGATAAATATTTACACAACAAAATAAAATAGACATGTTTTCTACAAATAATTAGTTTTGAGAATGTAGCTATTTGTTGGTGGAATGTGCAATGATTATTTCATTATTAATTTGGACCTTTTAATATTGTCACATTATACTTTTCTAAAGCACCATTTATTATTTTTTTTCTATAGATTTGTTGGAGATTAATAAGCTCTTCCCCCACACAGAATAAAAGAAAAGAAAACTCTTCCGCAAATTAACCTACTTTATTCATGGAAGGGTAATGTTAGTGGCTCCAAATTTACTTTCTTGATTTTGTACGTGGATGATATTTTATTCGCCAGCTCTAACTTGTCATTCTTGCATACAATCAAGATTTAATGATGACAACAGTTTCGATATGAAGGACTTATTGAGAGGGACAGATCCAGGAGAATGCTCGGTCTTTCTAAGAATTACATTGATAGGGTTGTAAAAAAATTCGACATGGACAAATGCGCAAGTGGTGAACTACATATCGCAAAAGGATAATATTAGGGAGACTAAATTTCTAAACTAAAATTTGTAAATTTAAATGACATAAATATTGATGATTGGATTATTACTTAAGTGTTGATTAAGGTGCTTATAGCCTATTAGTGACATATCATTTGGTTTACAAATTAAAATTTTGGTTTCCCTAACATTACACATTGCAAAAAGTGACAAGCTGAGCAATGATCAAAGCCCTAAAAATGAATTGGAAAAGGAAAGCATGAAAGACAAACCCTATGCTGCTCTTGTAATTAGTCTCATGCAATGTTCTAAAAAAGGGCCTAGGCAACGCCTAGGCGTTGGGAGCTGGTGAGCCAAGATGTTTTCTTGCAAATCTGGTAGAAAAATTGGATGGGCACTAGGTGGGCTAGGCAGCTAGGTGGGCTAGACGAAGCTAGGCAGGCGGGGCTAGGCAGTGCTAGGCGGTTTTTTTTTTATAATGAAATTAAAAAATAAAATAAAAAATCTTATTTAAGTCTAAGTGGTTTAAAATTATGAACTTGTTGTACATGTGCCATCCTACAATACTCTTCATTATGGTCATATGGCATATATGTGTAATGTGTTTTTAAATTTTGGACTTGTTGGATACTCTTTTTGCATTTTATCATTCTTTTATTATCTTATTCATTGATGTCATACAAGTCTAATTTTTTGTAAGTGTCAATATGCATTTATTTACAAGATATATAAGAAATTTACCTAAATCAGTCTAGACCCTGCCTAGCCGTCTAGGTGCTAGGCGCCAGCCAGCCGCCCGACTAGCGCCTAACGTTTTTTAGAACCTTGGTCTCATGTATGCTCAAGTCGTGTGTGGTAAATTTTCAAATCAAACATATGGACAACACAAATCGGATGACGTAGAGCACGTGTGTCCATTAAGCTTCACACGTGGGACAAGCATACCTTGAAGAAAGTGAGATTCCACTATAAAACTAATTGACAATATGGAAAATAGCCTAACTACGTACTTATAAGCACTTGCAAGGTCCCTCCTCCCATTCATGTGGAATTCATTCTTAACCGTTTAGTTTACATAAAAGAAACAAAACGGCAGACAAGTGAAGCTATTGTCAGCGTTTAAAAACGTCATTGAATACCTTAATTTATACATCTGTAACAGGAAAAAACTATGGCGAGAATTCGTATGGCATGCATTTGCATCTTGAAATGTTCAAATTTTTCATACGAGGATTTGGATTCGTGCGGTTAGGTCAGCTCCTGTGCCATACGAATTCACACCATAGACAAGCTCCTGTAACAGATTGAAATTAGGGGTCGGGATGAAAATAAACTCCCAACGCCCCTTCGTTCTTAAGAGTGGCGCGTCATTCTTAATGAGTGGTGCGCATGAACCCAGAAGTAGGAAAAGAAAGTAATCTAACAAGAGAAAGAGACAGAAACATAAACACCATTGCCCCTCTCATATAAATAAACTGTGGAATTACAAATCTAATGACTCTGCTGAGCGGCATAAGCTTTCAATAGTTAAAACTTAGAGATACAGAATAATCCTTCAATTTCAAATGCAAGACTCGCATCAAAATGGAAAAACAACCAGAAGAACTAGATTCTAAACAATCAGCGGTTCTTAATTTCCGGCATACACACGTCGATTATACTGAGATAACACAAGTTGACATGATCCAGTTTTTAGAAATCATTCAATTCCAAGGAAAACCAGAATCATTTTAGTGCAGATACCTTAACTAGATTCTAGAAGAATGTCCACAAATATAAAATTAAGTACAAAAAACGTACATTTTTATTTGAGGTGCCAACAAACAGGAACTCCCTTAAAATTTACCAAAAAAAAGTCCATTCCTGTAGCACAGGAAAATGCATCAATATGAATAAGCTAGGCACCGTCATTGTTCTCAAGTAAATAGGGGACCAGGAAAGTTCCTTTGAGCACCAAAAGGCCATAGTCTGCTTAAGCCAAAATCCAAATTAGACTCTGGTTTTTGGCCGCACGTACTCCTCACCTTATCATAGAGTATGGTATAGTTTGAGCTGCTTATGTTTCTGAAATAACAGGATTTGCCACCATCGTACCTATACACTTGCTGGGTACTCCCCAATCCACTAGCTACCAAATTGTTTTTTACAACCATATTACCCTCGGCATTCTGCAGATTTCTGACAGAGCTACCTGATAATTGTGAACCAGCACTTGCAGACTTCTTCTCAATAAATCCCAATTCGACATTTGTAACCAACTTATACGTTTCATTTGCTTGATCCAAGTAGTCAGTGTACAAGTAAAGAGGAAATTTTTTGTTTGATGACATTGAGTACGCACTGGAGGATGGCGGCCTGATATGAAGTGTATCGTTGAAATGGATCTTCTGACTCACTATCTGTGTATTAGCATCATTCCTCATAACCATTGTATTACTGTAATGAAAATCTTGAATCGCATTGGTTGTGATGTTCGCATAGGAGGACTTCACCCATCCAGTCGATGACACAGACCTGCCAACCCTTGTCAAAAATGTGCCGTTTAAACCCTTGAAATCTGAAACCAGTGAAACAACAAGGGGCAAGCTACTATGCTTCAAAAGCCCTCCTTCAGTTTTCATGCTCTGCTTGTCCAACCAAAGATGCAAATTCGCGTCAACATACCAAACATTCAAGGCATTTGTAACACTAAAACCAAACTTGTGGCTCTTCCCATCCAATATCTTCCCTAAAAAGGGCGTAATCTCAATATCATAAGAAGGAAGATCATAGGATCCAATCGCAGTAATGGGTCTCCACAGCAGAGGATTGACCCCTCCAGTGAAAATCACAGTAAAAGGCCAGACTGCCCCGACAACCTCACCGTCTAAACTCACCACAACCTCCCTAAAAGGCCCATTTCCAGGCGTGCCGCTAAGATTGTTTGCAGCAATGTACTCATTAGGAGCATTTGAATACCAAAACTCATCATTCTCATGAAATGAAACATACACCTCCAACACAGCCCTATAAACATTTTGTGGGATCTGAAATTCCTTCAACTGCGTATCGGTCGAATTCTGGATTTTAAACCACAACCCATCATTCAAAGGCAGATTTCTAGAAATGGGCAAGATCAAATCAGCCCAAGAATGGTACCCAGAAGCCAAATTTCCCAACTTTTTATCGTCATTGTAATTCAAATTCTTCTCAGCAGGGTAAAAATGAATGCTTATGTTCACATGGTAAATTCCAGTGTAGGTTTTATCAATCAAATTCCCAATATAAACAGCAAGTGTTTGACTGTTCTGAAGCAAAGAATAGTACCTTGTGATGTCCTTCTCGACACTCCAAACAATCCCATTCGGCCGCGGCTCCGCCGTGCAACTCCTGAGAAGCTCAACGCCGCCGAGCCAAACTCCAAAAATCCGATCAAATTGCCTCCCTTTGCAGGTGGCTTTCCACTCGAGGACAATTCTAGAATATGTTTGAGATGGGCAGTGCGAGGGAGGGGTGTATTTAGCAAAGACCGGAGCTTTGCCGTATGTATACCCAAAGTCGTGCTGGAGAACGAGCTGGGTGCAGGGCTTGGTTTTGGGGAGTTCTATGGGTTTGGTTACTTCGAAGAAGAGAGTTGGTGCGGGGTCGTTTTGAAGGGTGGGATCGGAGAGGAGCTCCGATCGGAGGAGGTTGAGTTTGTGGACATTGGCAGTGGAAAAGAGTGGTCGGTGGAGGAGGAGCAGGAGGAAGAAGAGGGCCAACGGAGAGGCCATGAGTGACTTACTGGTAGTTGAGCTGTCTGTTGCTTTGGTGCTGTTCTTGGAGTAGAAAACAATACTGAGTTTCTTTTGCTTTTTTTGTTTTTGTCTAAAAATTTCTTTTGTTGGAGAAGAAAACAATGGTGAATTGGTGATTCATTCTATAAACTGATTTAAATATTTTTTTTAAAGTACGTTTTTATTTTCATTTAAAAAAAAAAAAAAGAAGGACAAAACTTGGAATTCTTGATTCTCGTTTGATTTGTTCGAAAATTAGGCTTGCCGTTTTTATTTGAAAAATCAAATTTAATTTTTCATGTGCAAATAACTTTTTTTTTAATTATTAACAATTTAATTAAAATATTATTTAAATTTTTATGACCTCGTTCGGAAAATACTTTTAAATGGATAAAACATTTTTAAAGAAAGTATTTTTAAAATTAATCCTTAAAAATGCAAATTAATTTTAAATTGTTTCATTCACAATTTAAATAATAATAATAATAATAATAAATATATAAAAATAAACACTTTAAGTGATTTTGAACTCAAAAACAATTTTTTTCAAGAATTGCTTCCATCATTTAAAAGCACCTTCCAAATAAACCTTAATTTCAATAAGAAATACCATAAACAATTGTGCTAGTGATAATGGCGTAGGTAAATATAGTAGAAAATCTATTTAACTTACCAATTTTAGTCCAAAGAAATATTTAGTAATTTTGTATTTTCTACAAATAGCAATTGGAATGTGTTGGAAAACAATGTCTCATGCATTTGGGAAAATGAACTGTCGTTTTTCAAGGGAATCCAAAAGAAATCGGTGATAAATTTAGTGGACAGAATATCAGTTCCTCCTTATATTTTAAAGAAAACTAATGAAAATAACTTGAAAACTTTGAGTTTTAACAATAAGGACAAAATAAAGGGTAAAGTGAATAGTACCAGGATTGACATTTTAGTGTAAAAATGTAATTTTTTGTTAAAGTGAACAGTACCGATAGGTTTTCATTAAAGTTCCCTATATTTTATTGCTCTTTCTCTCTTCTTTGTTGCAAAATACATTTGGAAAATTCACTATGTTAAATATGGGGTAAAAATCAAATTTTGTATAAGGGGATGAATCTGTAGCAACATATTTTTATACACGTTTTTGTAGGACTCACTAGTGTATTTTAACAATCCAAACCATTCATATTTTAGGTCATAATGCATAGATTATCCTTGCAAAAAATTAGACAAATCCAAATCTATTAAGACATTCATTTGTTGTGAAGAAAATGGAAGAATAAGGTTCTACAACGAAACCCTAAACCCTTAATCCAACGATCATATGATTTTGGATTTGGATACTTTTTGATACACATGATCTTTGAAAGAAAACTTAAAAAATAAACCATTCAGATCACTTAAATACATTACGGAATTGACAAAAAAAAACTCATGTCAAAAACTGCGTAAAAAAGATAGTGCCACTAAATCCGTCCCAGAAACAAAAGTGTAAAACAATAAGGCGATTCGATTGAGGAGATGGTCCACCAGAAGCAAGTACCCAACCCAAAAAACAAAGGTGAAAAACAAATGACAGCCCAAAGCAAACCAAACTGCATTGCTCTCAACATTGTAATTGCTGTACTTCCAGCCTAACGGTTAGGCCGGTTTCAAGATCGGGTGGTTTTTGGGTTTAGTCGTTAAGTAAGGAACAGATGAAGAATAATCCAACAAAGACCACTAAATTACTCTGGTAAAGGATTTCATCGTTTCATTTACATAAAAAAGATTTACAAATGTTTGATATTTACATTCGATTAGAGAGTTCGGCTCAAGACTGATATTTGACCTGAGTCGCCGTTCAACAAGAAAACCTCCAAAGGAACATAAGGAGAGGCTATTGACGAACCAAATCTATACGTAGGTTGCAGTATTTTGCTACCTTTCGCACATTGAAATGCTCGAAGCCTTGGTCCGGTTCTCATCTGCCAAATCTGCACGATATTGCCATGAGAGAAAACATATTATTAGAAATCAAGCGTGAGTCAGATGTTAATCACTTGAAGTACTATTGCAGTTCTTTTAATAAATACAAGAAGTAAGTTCCCATCAGTCCAAAACTAAAACAATTTCTTGACCTTACTTAATGATATCCATTCATTCGATTTCTAGGCTGCCATCCAGCACATATTCCCTTAAACTCATCTGCTTCATTTGAGTGAAAATGGAAGAGCGGTGCACGGTTCCCATGAAACCCAAAACGATCATGTATAGAATGACTCTTAATTTTGTGTGCTTTTTTTTAAATAAGTAACAATGTACTAAAGAATGCCAGGTATAGATAGTTTCTTTGAAGATAAGAGGAAATGCAGTCTATGCTATTTTAATTTTGCTGTCTCATTATTGTAAATATATAAACTACGAAAAATGGAACTAAGAGAATGAAAAAGATCTTTGACTGCTTGCATGTCCGAAAAAGGAGAGAGTTCCTGAAAGGAAGCGGTAAAAGAAACTACCTCAACAATTCCTTTTCGAGGGGCATGAATAACCAAACACAGGCAGTAATCACTCTTCGTGGGTTCATAGTAACTTGAATTTGAAGCTGCAGTATCTTTTTTGACCAGCATCTCCACGAATAGGCAACTAGCATCCCGATATCCCTGCAAATCGACTCATACCACCATCAGGGAAAAACTACAACATCAAAACGAAGGAGATAGAAAAACTTTCAATTTAAGGTTTCTGAGAGAAACCTTCCAAAGCCGCACTATCACATGTGCTTGAGTGTCTAAAAGCAATATACGACCAAGTGAATCTGTAATCGCAGCCAATGTGCCACTAGGTGATAAGGTAAGCTTCTCACCCTTTCTTGGGAAATCCTTCAAACATGTCAATGGTGAAGCTGTCACAAATAAAATCACATGTGAGTGAAAAAAAAAAGTTTAAATGCAGTTGATTAACGATTGGTAACTAGACTCCCAAATCCATGAAGAAAAAATCAATTATAATAGTAGCACTTAAAACTTAGGCCTCGTTTGTTGTTTACTTGAAGGTAGAAGATGGATTACTCATTAAGAAAACTTATTCATTACACTCCTCTCCAAAATGTTAGGATTAGAAGGGATAAGTTTTCTTCATGTCTAATACCCTTCTAATCTCCTCAAATATTAAAATCACCCACCACATACCCTGCATTTAATGATCCAATCCATTCCAATCCTAGGCACCATACGAGCCCTTATGGTTTAATTCCCTTTCAGCTGACAATAAGCCCGGTCAAATCACTTACCTCCTTAGACTTGAATGAATGTTGCACACACAGAGGAACTGAGGTATCTACTTTTGGTTCCATTACCAGTCCAAAAGCATGTTCGTGCCTATTTCTTCTTATTTTTTAACCAAAAAAAATGTTACTGTTATTTCTTTCAATAGAAACAATATTAGCAAAGTTCCAAGAGCCAACAAAGTATGGAAAACACAAATAGTCATGCAAGCAGGGGGCATGACCACCACATACATGGATGCAAAGGAAGTAGATACTTTCAAGATGAGTTACCATTTCTCTGTTCTTTGTGCTTATAACCTCGTTCTTCTTTCATTTATACATTCGAGTGGAAAGACGACACAAATGTACTTAGGCAACAACATTATGAACTTTAAATAAATAACTACAGTAAATTAATCTCACCTTGTGCAAATGGTTGAGGTTTCTCCTCTGATTTTTTAGGTGAAGTCTGGTCACTCCCCAAAATCATTTTTGATAATGAAGCTATTGTTGAAAATGTTACAGGCACAACTTTAGACAAGATTGCCCCCACCAAAGACCTATTATTGTCTTCCGATAGTCTTTATATGGAGAAACCAAATGTCGTCAATAAATATGGGCACTTTTAAGTGAAACAAATATAAGACTGCATTTAACACTAAGTAGAAAACCTGTAAGTTGCATCATCCCACCACACTAACCTGAAGGCTGAAATCACTGCATCCTCTCCAACGGTGATTCCACAGAAATAATGTCCAGTTGACTGCCCAACAATAAAAGCAACTGAATTCAAACCCAGAATAACTTCAGAAAGTTTTCCATGATTTATGGGGAAAAGACCAGAAGCTATCAGAAAAATAAAATAAAATAAAAAACTACGAAAAATGGACCAAAATGGCAACAAAACAAAATTGTAAACATTACCGAAAGAAATTTGCATAAATCTAAGAATGAAGTTCCTTTGATTATCTCATTATTTATAAGATGACAAACAAAATCAGTGTGGTATAAATGCTAAGATTTTGAGATTTGTCAATGGGGGAAAATAGTTCTTCAAGAACTTTCAAGCTTCCAGTTGACTTTGATGCAAGGTATCTTGTCATATATATCCCCACCTATTAACTTCTTTTTAACTTGTCAACTCAACAGAACCTTGTTCCATCAAGATGGAAGCTGAGAAAGCATGCAAATGTCACAGGACAGGGTGACATGAACATACGTTATTTGATTGAAAAGGAGAAACACTGGAAATAGGATCTGGAGGAAGCTCAAGAATATAGGCGAAGGTGTGGAAGTGAAGAAATAAATGATCTGAAAGCTTAAAGTGTACATGGAGTTTGCTCTCCATCCAATGAACCAAATAATTCAGCAGATGAAGATGACGAGAGATTTTCATTTGAAAATGAATCTGTCAACCTAATACCATAGATGATGGAGACAAGTAAAAGGAAATAGATAAGATAAAATAGAAAATGTCTATCGATAGCTCCCAGGATCCTGTGCTTCTCAAGAGAATCAACAATTTGATCATGAAGATAACTTCCTTTTTGAGCTGGTCTCCTATATCCCGGGCAGACAAAAGTCCTTTTATTGAACAGTTGGTGTTATTCTCAATGGAATTGATTATTTCTGACTCTTGACTACACTAATTGCAGTTTAACATTACATGGTATGTGTGCTTATAATTTCTTGAACTTGACAAATGACCATCTTGTTTTTTTATGTTTTGGGTACAATGTGTGTTTTTATAATCTTGCTGCTTTTCATGCAATTAAAACAGAAAGCATCAGCATATTTAACTAAGCAGGGCGAATATACCTGGATTTCCATCAGTGGCGGAAGCATAATGCCAGTAATGGCTGCATCAGCACAAGTACCATACTTGCTGACACTCCATGACTGGTAAGGTAATTTACCATAGGAATGTCCAAAATCATCTGAGCCTCGCTTTTTGAGTGTTTGATCCCAGAACTGAGACTCTGTATCTTCAAACCACTGGTGCAGCATATTCTGTATTCCAAGCATGTAAAGCATATTATTAGAACCCACACCAATTGAGCTTCTAAATGCTAGAAACAACTCCAAATTTTAACCCACAAAATAAGGGGACCCAAACTTTTTTGAAGTCTCCGCCTATAGACATCACATACAATCTTCTTAATTTAAAACTAGAAATACTTTATCTTTACATTACATTAAGTGAAAGTATGGGAAATTAAAGATTCAAGACACATGCTTCGCACTCAAAGATGACTTTACAGGTACAACTCTTCATAGCAAGGAATGAAAAAACAAAAGGTTTCCCCTACCTGAATATCCGAGCCATCAAAACGAGCAACTATGCCAGGCATAACAACACAAACCTCCTCTGAGGATGTTTCATGGGTCAAATCTCTCTTCGTTCCACGGACTCTCAACCTTATAATCCGCTTGGGATATACGATCTGTTAATACATAAAATCATTAAAGTTGCATGACCAAGACCAGTAGACCATAACTCAATTTTCCAACAGAACCAATACCTAAAGTAATCACAATGGCATACAAAACTATCATATATGCAGAATCTAAACGAATTAAATTCAATAACTCAACATTTCAATAATCACCACCAGATAAAATCACAATGCCATACGAAAGTGTTGTACTTGAAAACCCTGTATGCAAAAATCTAACAAACCCATACGCGAAATCAAAAGGGTCGATGTGCAAGAAGTGCTTCGAACTGATCGCACCCAGGCTCTGAGGCTGTGCTTGGTAAGCAGAGACCCTAAAGGTTTCAATGTGACCAAGTGGTGCCATTTTGGATTGCTTTAACTTTGGGTCCGAGTCGGTTGCTTTGGTAGAAAAGATTAAAGGGTTTCGGTCTTTGAAGGTTTGTTCAAATTGTAATTTTAGGTTTTACTTTGTTTGGTTAATGGGAATTCATTAAAGGTTCTGTTTTGAAGAAAAATGAAATTCAAAGGATGAATGATCTGAAGTAATGTCGATTTTTTTCTTGATTGGAAGCTGAGTTTAAAAGTGTATAGCATTGTAGTTTTGTTTCTAAGAACATGAATAAAATTTTGAACTTCATTTTCCCTATCAGTTTCTGAAGTTTCTTTGCAAGCAAACAGGAACCGAATGATAAGAGTGCAAATTTGTTTACCAGAAATGGGTTTCTAGTTTCTACTCCATTTGATCCCTTTCTCACTTGGTTATGGGTTCCAATACCAAAAGTAATCACAATGGCATACAAAACTATCATATTTACATACCCAACATGCAAAATCTAAACAGATTAAACTCAATAACTCAAATTTTCAATGATCACTACAAGAAAAAATCACAATGCCATACATAATTATTGCATTTACAAACCCCATATGCAAAAATCTACCAAACACAATAAAATTCACATCATTCAAAGAAAAATTTTCATCTAATCAAACCCAGATTACCAATGTAGCAGCTTTACCTGCTTATGAATCAAATCTCCATCCAAAGAGAAAAATAGGAGATACCCAGACGAAGTCCCGGCCACAACCACCCTTATTTCGTCAAACACCAGCCACTCCACCGCCGAGACGAACTCCGCCTCGATCGGGGACAATTCGGGTCGAATTTTGAGGCGGGTCCCGTCGGAGTCGGCCCACCCGAGAACCACAATAACGGAGCGGTTGGCGAGAGCGAGCGACTGGGTGTCCAGGGCGCAGAGGAGGTTGGGGTCGTCGAACCAGCCTTCCTTTCCCGCGCCGAGCTCGTCGAGCTCCTCGCAGGCGATGTTGCCCAGCTCCGTTGTATGAGTTCGCTTCGCCATGGTTGATTGGACCGGAGTTGGAAAAGGAGGAGGAAGCAAGAGGTGTAAACAGGCAGTACTTTTCGTTTAGTTTAAGTGCACGAAGCCGCATCGTTTAGCCGTTAGAGTATGACAGATTTTCCCAGTGTGACTGCACTCCAATGGTAAGTGTGTAAATGAGACATATGTTAAAAAGTTAATAATTTAAAAAATATGTTGAAAAGTCTCATCGGTAATGAATGCCCACAGTTTCATTAGTAGAATTCTTCAGCATGGGCAGAAGTTTTCAATGCCTATGCAAAGTGAAAGTGGAAAATGAATTGTATTGTCAGAGGACGCGTTACAAGTTTCAACATGCAGTTAATGCACCAGTTTGGAGTTGCTCTATAAATAGAGCACTCCATATGTTTTCATGTAACAGAAAAGATAAGAAGAAAGAAAACTAGAGAAAAATATCAGTAACATCATCTATTCCTCTGTTTTTTATTTGTTATCTGCCTGTGCTATAATTTTAGTGTAACATTTTACATCTACCTTGCACCTACCATTAAAAGGTTATCTCTCAAACTTTGACCTTTTTTTTATAACAAAATAAATTTTTTTACTATTTATATAAAAATATATAGTGTATTATTCGTATTCTCGTCATAATTAAACATTTCTCGTTAGAGAAGTAGAAGGATGGAGAAATTTTCAATGTGATCGGCACGGATGGTACATGTGTCATAGGGTTTAGGGTTTAGGGTTAGGTTTAGGGTTTAGGGTTTTAGGGTTAGGTTTTATGTGTGTTAAAAAATTAATAACTTAAAAAATAAAATTTCTCACCAATTGTATAAAAACATGTGATGTGTCAATATCACAATGAAAAATTTATCGGAAGGAAGGCGCCATGTACCAACGACCAACTAATTTCTTACTCTAAGAAAGTTGCATTGTAACAAACTTTTTCTTTTTTTTTTTTTGCCAAATTTTTTTTCGTGATTTTTATGATGACAAGGGATTTTTAATGTGACTTTAAAACATAGCTAAATCACATAATGGATAAGTTAATTTCATGTCGAATTCATCATTTACGTGATTTGAATATAAAACATCTTACTTATAAATGAAAAAGAATACTACCATATCGAAGTATTATGACGATAAAATCATCTATTTAATCTCTAATTAAAGACTGCACTGGTATAATCGTCCGAGAAATCGAAAATGCTGAGTCAAGACCCTTCCCTCTCTAAAACCCTAAAACCTTCTTTTTTCCTCCTCACGTCATTCTTCAATCTCCTCCGCAAAAACCTAACCCTAAAACCCCTCACCGCAGCCCCCAAAACACTCTCCATCAACTCGCTCTCCCAATTCCCGCAAAATTTGGATCCCAATTTCACATTTTCCTGCCAAATTTCCCAACTCTGGCGGGACCTCCGCTAAGAGTTGGGGACCTCCGCTCGTACGCCGGACAGAGCAAGAATAAGGCTTGAGGCTGGTCGTCCCCGTGCAGAATCGAAGGTAATGCAGAGTTTTGCGGGGAAGTGACGGAAAATGCTCGACAGAAAAGCAAAAGGCTCGCCGAGTCCAATTTCTACCGACTCAAGAACCGGGCCGAAAGTACACCGATAACTTCACTGACGATGAGCTCCAGCAAATCGGGATCCGGTACAACTGGATGGTCCGGTTCATGGAGAAAGACAACCCCAATGTGCGCCACCTACATGACTGGTACAAGTACGGGGAATACGGGCCGTACATGTGGCGCGGGGTTGTTATTGGCCAATCGATCCGGGGGAGGTTCACCGACAAGAGGGTGACGATGATTAGGGGAGTGAAGGACCAAGATGAGTGGGAAAAGATTGAGCAATTTGAGATGAGCCAAGATTTTGGGAAGAGATCGGAGCAATTCGATAGAAGCAAGGGGAGGAAGTACTTTCGGGTGTTTGTGAGGCACCTGAGGTGGCGGTTTTCGGATTTGTCGTGGCAGCAGTGGACTTTGGTGTGTGAGGTAGTGGTGGAAGGCGAAAAACAGAGGTTGGACAAGTGGAGTTTGATGGGCAAGCTTGGGAATTTGACTAGATCGTTGATAATAAGTGCGCAGCTTAGATGAGACTCAATATCATATACGTGAAGAGGCCGGTTTTATCAGTGTAGGTTCGATCCGCAGAGGAAGAATTGAGTGAAGAAAAAGATGAGAAGTATTGGGATGAGGAGTTTGAAAAGGCGGTAAGTAGCTCAGATGCAGATGCAATGGAAAAGCTAGCAAAACAGAGTGTAAAGGCAACTACTGAGTACTGTAAGAAGTAATTGAGGACAATGGAAAGGAACAAAAATCGAAAATTGGAAGACAGAGAAGATGGTGATGGCGATGAAACATCCATGAAGGGATAACGACCGACAGTGAGTGCTGAAGAATAGAAGATTGCTGAGTATGGTCCATGGAGGAAAAGGATCAAGAGTAGTAAGATTCCTCCGCAGCTGTTTTTGCGAGCAGCGGTTCGACCCTTCACTTATAAAAATCTTGTGAAAGAGGTAGTTTTGACTAGGCACGGAATTGTGGATGGTGATTTTTGGGGAAAGACTTGATGAAGCGTTTGCCTCTTGTTCGGATGACTATCGACGAATTCAGTACATTGCAGAGAGTATGTATCTTACTGAATTGACCTCAATGAAATTTGATGCAAGTAAAATTGGTTGTTTGACTTTGAAACAGTTAATTGCAACAAAAAGTTTTGCCATGGGAGCTTATACTTGTATTCTGTCACTTTTGGATCAGTTTTTGCTCCACTTGGTTTTGGCACTTTTTCTGAGTGCTGCTGTGGTGGAAGTAGAAGACCTATATAAGTTCTAGTCTTCTACTCTTGGACTGTCACCTATGGACTCTTTCTCTTCACAATAAGGTTGTGGGTTTTTGCCATTTTTGCTTTCTCTGTCCTATAGTTTTGAAGTGTCACTTATGAAGCGTTTTGGTAAATTTACTCACATTTTTATAAGAAAATAAAACATTAAATTGACTGACCACAATCACAACCAGTTCCAATATAGTCGAACAAAAAGACATTTCTTGCCACAGACGACAAAGTCCTATACCAAACATGGAAATTATTAAAAATAAAACTCGTGCCAGGGATCCGCCAAGAATTTGTCTCTTTGTAGATATGACTCTATCTATGAAATGGTACCAAACGGAAACGCCAATCACTTGATATCTTCAATAAAGTTCCTCAATTGCCAAGGAATCACTCAGAACCCTTTGATTGCATCAATAACAAGTTCAGAATCGCCTTCCACACAAACTTTTTTGAATCCCCCAATATTTTTAGATTCGATCATTTAAACATTTTGTTAAGTAGTCTGTTTGGTTAATCTATTGGACCTACTCCCAATATGAATACGGCCTCAGGGAGTTCAGAAGAGGATCTCTTACAATTAGGTCAACATATAATGGTTGACCACTCGATTAATTTAACAAAAACGTAGAAATTGGTAGAATGTCAAAACATCGAAAGAAGCGATTTTCTTACAACCTAATCTACAAAGTTCGAGGATCTAGATCATTGAAAATTAATCAAACAGTTACAAATAAGGACCAACTTTAAAGTTATAATTATTTCAACCATTGGATCAACTTTCAATACCTCAAATCTTCGAACTTGATGCATTACGAAGAAGAGATCCAGAGATGATTTTTTTCCTTCTTACAATCATGTCAACATATAACGGTTGACTACGTGATTTATTTAACAAAAAAAAAATATAAATTAATAGAATGTCACATCGGAATGGGAAATATAACGTGACAAAATTATTTTTCTTTGGAATCTATTGCTTTTCTCTTGTTCTTGCATGCACTTAATGATGGCGGGAAATCCCTAAAACCCCAGTTACCCAACTTCCAATGCTAACCATACCCACCTGCAACTCTATCTTCACCCGCCTGATTCCCTTCCTCCCCAAAAACCCTAATTCCCCGAAACCCTCTCCGACACGTTTCGTCAATTTCCACACCCCGAAACGTTTCGCTTGTGTCGCCCTCCACACACTACCAATGTCGGCTTCTTCTTCGACCAAATTAGCGGCGGAGTACGCGAAGTCGAAGAGGTCATCGTGCAAAAAGTGCTCGGAACCGATCGCCGCCCAGGCTCTGCGGCTGGGGTTGGTCAGCAGAGACCCTAAAGGTTTCGATGTGACCAAATGGTACCATTTGGATTGCTTCAATTTTGGGTCCGACTTGGTTGCTTCGGTTGAGAAGATTAAAGGGTTTCAGTCTTTGAAGGTTTGATCGATTTGTAGTTTGGGATTTTCTTTGTTTGGTTAATGGGAATTAATTAATTAATTAATTAAAGCTTCTGTTTTTTTAAGGAAAAATGAAATTGAGAGGATGAATATTTTGAAGTAAGGCTTTGTCTGATCTTCAATTAAAAACCTTCGAAAATGATGAATGTAGCCAAATTACTTTCAACCCTAAGTTTTTTTTTTTTTTGTTTTTTTGAATTCGAAGCTGAGTTTAAAAGTGCAAAGCATTGAAATTTGTTTTTATAAACGTGAATCAAATTTTTGAACTTCATTTTCCTTTTCCTTTTCTTTTTCGGAATTTTCTCTGCAAGCAAACATGAACTCGGAGTGGAAGAGTGCAAATTGGTTTAGCAGAAATGGGTTTCTACTCCATTTGATTGTTTCTCTCACTTTGTTATGTTTTCAGAGCAGTGATCAGGAGGCTTTGAAGAAGTTAGTGGGTGCGTCACATGAATCTCAAGAGGAGGTACAGGTTGATTTTCTGTCATTTCGCGCTTTCGATTGTGAATTTGGGGAAAAGAGAGACTAATATTAATGTACGTAAGACATTGGCCTTTGTGACAAGTAAAACATTCAGTAAGTTCGGAAAATCAATATGCACACAGTTTCTGCTGATTTTAGGTTCATTTGAATGATTTATATCAGTCTATGGAATCATCAATAGATGTAAGGACTGAAACCCGACCAGGATTCTCTCAGTAGGGGAACAAACTGTTGCAAAATTGTGAACACTTTTGTGCAACAATAATGTGATTCAAGATTATTTCTTGATGTTATTTGGGTTTCCTGCACCATTGAGGCTAAAACTGAGTTTGCATAAAGTAAACGATTGGTGGAGAACAAGAGATAGAACAGCCTAGGTACCTAAGGTTATCGAGCATCACATATATGAAAAGCCAAAAGTTTCAAATGGTCCCTGTGATTTATCATATTTGTCACTTTTTGTTCAATTTTGTTAACTTTACCTTTGTGATTTACTTCTGTTAACAATTTTGGTCAAATGCTCAATTCTCGTGAATTAGTATAACTTTGTGTCCAATGCCCATCATGTGCAGTGGCATTATATCCTTTCCATGTCTAAACTCACTTAATAAGTTGGAAGAATGCTGCTTAGGCCTTAGAACACAATTTCTTGGGGAAAAGGGTATTGCAACCCAAGTTTTTGGGTTTACTTGGAGTGAAATTGGTGTTATTTCAATTGTCAAGTGAGATTGAACAATAAAAGACTATGGGGCCCCTGCACACCATGTGGAAAGTTTACCAATTCACGGAACTAAGATTAGTAACATAAGTAGATCCCAATGATTATATTAACAAACTTGAAACCACAGTACTTAAAAGGAAAATTAGAGTGAACCACAAGGATCAATTACGTACCTAACCTGCAAAGAAGAACCAAAACCAAAAAATAATGCCCTGAATTAAATGGCATTATGGCACACATATTCTAGCCTAGCAATTAACTCAAAAACTATACAGAAAAGACAAATATTTTTTCTTACTCAAATGCATTACATTTGTTATTATTGTATATTAAAGGGAACTTGTCGATGAATTCCAACCTTTTAAGTGGGCACAATTCATGCTGAAATGAACTCTTTAGTCTCTTTGTTTGATTTTGGTTTTTCATTTTCTTGGTGAATCTGACAGATCATAATGTCTTATTTACAAAACCGTTTTTCTTTTCTTTTTTGAAAATAAAATTGAATCTTTCAGGATAACAACGAAAGTAAATATGCGATTGAAGGAAGGCAAAGTTCTCAAGGAAAAAGGGTAAACATGCTATGTTTTTGTCTTCCTAATTAGCTTTGATTTGCAAAGGGAAGTTCATATGGTGATTTGTTATGTTTTGCTTACATAGGTTCGTGAAGTTGATGAAAATGAAAATGAAATAGAGGAAAGCAGTCCGAAGAAAGCAAAGGTATGCAGATGCTCTTTTGGAGTGGGTAAACATATCTTTATTTGTATATCTCTTGGATTTCTTTTACATGATGCTAGGTGGGCTCTGAGATACTTCTGTATAGTTTGCAATCGCACTACTTTTGTTGAACATCCCTTATGGCAATCATGCTTCCTTAAATATTACATCGTAAAATGTCAAGGAATTGCATAACGCCGTAGATTGGTTTTGCCTATGTACTACTGCCCTATTCAAGCTTTTTATTCAGTTTTTGTATTCTTCGATTGGGTTTTCTGGTTGGTTCGAAACTGTTGTCCTACACTGTTTCTTTCCATTTGTTTCCAGATTGCTCTTCCTTGTTCCTTGAGGTTCTCGATGTCTATCCCTTTTTGTTCCCAAGTAGATTCGTGCGGTTGCAAACATTGTACATGTGAATTTTGATCCTCATTTTTCCTTTAATTAGTTTACAAGTATCACATGGACTGAATACATGTTACTCGTAGTTTTCCTGCTGTTTTCCTGGATCAACAGATAGGTACAATAATTGGACATATGATTGCTGCTTTGTTGTGATGAACTTTTTTAAATAAGAAATTAAGCAACTTAAGCTAGATGTTGTTTCTCCTCTTGACATAGCTTACTTAATTATTATTTGTTTCTCTTTGCAGTCCTCTAAATTTGATGGACAGGCTAAGCTGGAAATATCCTTTTCAGTTTCTGAAGTGAAAGACAAGTACAAGGTCTGATTCATGTACTCTGTTTCTTTTTCACCAGGACTAATCCTTCCTCATATTTATATAGGCCTGGGTATTTTCTTTTGGTGGGTACATTGGAGGGAACTGAACATTGGAATTTTTTTAATCCTAATATATTGCACCACCCTCCCTCCCTTACCACTAGGGCTAAACCCAAGGGCTTGGCCTCAATATATTTTGATTGTCCTTTAAATTTGCATTTGCAAACTCTGGCATTTAGGAAATCCTTTTGTGCTTGCATAAATGTACCCTTTACCTTTGTTTTCTTTCGTTGGAAATGTTTACTGGTTCAGGATGCAACTCTTTCACCTAAATGGAAGGCTTTTCAAACAATCATATTTCTTGAACGGGTAAGAGATATTATCCTTGTTTGTAAAAGTGATTTTGAAATGCTTATTAATTCTTACATGAGTGTGTTTATCTATATATTTATGAGCTTAATGAACAAAGTATTTGCTGGATTTCCCTTTTGCTTTTCTTTGGCACACATGCAGTTATAAATTATACGTTAGACCTACAAAACATCACATGATAATTCCGGGCAGAGGTAGTTCAATGCTCTTCACATTTTGTTGTGTGTGTTTATTAATACAGGATGAAGGTCTACATGATTCGAGTAAAATTGCTGCTTTTGATTTTGATGGATGTCTAGCCAACACTAATGTAAAGAGGTAAAGCCAATCTGATGTTTCAGGCATTATCTTGGGTAGAATATATGTTATTGAAATGTGTATGAAACTATTTTATTTTTGAACAAGGTATTGGCCAATAATGAATGATGCACAAAGCATTTTCAACAGACAAGCCATCTCAATTATTGGCGACACCTTAATGTATGATGTAGATCCATGTATGCAGACAGCAGAATGTATTTCTATACTCATCCATGTCTAGGTGACACAATACAGAATTTTGTAATTAACATATATCATTTCTGTCAATCACGTGTAATATTAAAGAAAAAGAGTTGAAATATTTCTTGTAAAATGGAACACATTTCAAGATTTAATCATTCCATTGTGGATGATTGTAAATGTGTAAATATGTCATATAAGTTATGGACTAAGAAACTTTCAAGATTGCAAGGGTAGTGGATGTCGCTACTTGTACATGTTTTTGTTCATTCAAGTATAATGCTAAACTGTGACATATATTGGATGCATTCATTCGAGTCCGAGTCTGTGAAGTGGATTTGGGGATTTTCTGGTAATTTAACAAATGCTTTGTGAATTATAAGTATATAGTATTACTAAATATGTTCGCGATGAAAGTCTGATAAGTATCTTTTTTAATGGTTCCAGAGTAGGTCCTGATGCTTGGTCTCTTATGTATCCTTCAATACCTGATAAGCTACAGAGCCTGTACAAAGATGGCTACAAGCTGGTATGTGTTTTATTTTTAGTCTCTAAGCTAATGAAGTTTTATGCAAAAGTTGTAATTTTGGTATTTGATTGACATTTACATTTGTTTAGTTGTCTGGGTTTGCATTGATTGGAAATTTGACTACATCAGGTAATCTTTACGAATGAATCCAACATAGAGCGCTGGAAGAATAAGAGACAGGTAGCTGTAGACTCAAAAATTGGGCGCCTCAACAATTTTATTGAGCAAGTAAAGGTCCCAATTCAGGTAAATTCTCTCTGACTAACCTACATTATGTCTTATGTGGTCACACCATCCAATCGGGCAATGACCATTTCTGATCCAACTAATATATTCATCATTTCATCTTAAATTATTACCTCCAAAACTCTATTGAGAGAACCATTATCTAGACAAACTATGAAATGAGTTTTATTTTCTTTTTTCAAGAAAAATACGCAAGGAGTATTGAAGTTATCTGTGTCCAGGTTTTCATAGCTTGTGGCCTAGGCAAAGTCGGTAAAGCAGATGACCCCTTTCGCAAGCCCAAACCGGGGATGTGGCATATTTTGGAACAACACTTCAACTCTGGCATTTCCATCGACATGGATCAGTAAACTATTTTTATCTCTTGTTTTGTTTCTATATCACTGTTCTCCACATGAAAGACTTAGAATAGCTACCTTAATGATCGGGTAATGCTAGGGAGACCAAATTTTTAAACCAAATAATGTGGTTGGTGATGATTGGATTATTAATTAAGTGTCGATTAACGTGCTTATTTCCTATTGGTGATACATCATTTGGTTTAAAAATTTGGTCTTCTTAGCGTTATCCTTAATGATCAGTTAGTTTAGTTTGTTTCAATGGCATTTATTATCGAAAGAACAGGATCAGTGATCATATAAAAGCTCTTTTTGTCTGCATTGCAGATCCTTTTATGTTGGTGATGCAGCCGGGAGACAAAAAGATCATAGTGATGCTGATATTAAATTTGCGGAGGTACAAACATACAATACTATATCACATGCATGTAGAAATTTAAGCTGGCATATTATTTTCTATGCTACAGTTGTACTTACTGGTGTACACGGACTTTCTATTTCCTTTCGTCCATTTATTAAATCCTTTGAGCATAGTCGTAGTCCCGCCTCTGTCAATCTACTAAAAGGGTACATCAATCTGAAAAAGAATATGTAAAGTTCATGCAGTTTCTGAATAACATCTCTATATATGTTAGTAAATAGTAAGTGCCAAAATTGTGCCGCGGTTCCACTGTATCAGAATGGTATAACTTTTTCTCTGGTAAGAACAGTAAAAATTACTTACACAGAACAGGATTAGTGAACAAAGTTTGAGAATAAACGGTTCTTGGAAGGATTTATACATGAATTCGTGCGTTAGGATTGTTTAATTTTGGTTCATAGTCTTTAGTCCACATAAGCCTTTCCTGACTTTCTTGTTATTGTTAGTAAACGTGGGAATATGCAAATGAGTAAATGATTGCCAGTCACCTAGGTTTCTTTGGTTTATCTGGTTTAGTCGAACAATGGTTCTAGTGCTTGGACATTATCCTTGCTGGTTTGAAATTACTCTCCCTTTCAAAATAAATCTAAAGGAGGTTCGGTGCTTATGGTTTTTCTGTCTTTGCAGGCCGTTGGTGTTAAGTTTTACGTCCCAGAGGAATACTTTGGTGTTTGAGGAATTTTTCGGTCACCAGCTCCAGCCTCCAACTGCAAAATTCAGCGTTCACGTTGGCTGTCAATGTTGTAGGGGATGTTTAAAATTAGATTTTATTTTTCCTTTTCTTGCTATTCTCCTCTCTGCTGCAATGAATTAAGCACCGGATGAAACCCTACTTGTAAATTCTTGGATTAGGATAAGTTACTTTCCACTGTGTAGTGTCGCAAAGATTCTGTTTTCTTTTGAACGGAGAATGGATTTGATGAATTCACTTCTAAACATTCTTCCCACATTAACACAATATTCTTGTATCCGCGCATGGAGAAATTTTTAGGTGCGACCGTCTAGACCTTGTGGCTGTCACACACAAAACACCCCGCTCCTGTATAATGGCCTCGCACAGCCCTTTGTGTTTGCTGCTGCGTAGTTCGGACCATTGGGTTTATAGGGCAAGTACTTTTTGCAATGGGGCTGTCTTCTGAGGGGCACGCATAAACCAGAGCAGCAAAAATATTGTTTGAAAGTAACTTTTCTGGTTTGGGGGCCAAGAAAAAGGGTGACTTTTCTAGTTTATGAGTGTCTTTTTGGAGTTACTATTTAGTGGTCCGGATTATTGTCTAGTCCTGCTTTATATTCATTAAATTGGTAAGTAAACAAAAATGTTGTTTTCTTAATTCAATCATGAGCGTTCATTTCTCGTACCACTGAGTAATCTGAATTACTCAAAAAATTGGTCTTTTTGATAATTTGGTAATTTCCGTTTCTGCAGTCGTTACTTAAAGCTTGTGACTTGGAGAAATTTTTCAATGTGATGAGAATACGGTTCGGTACACTAAATGTCATAATATAATTAGTTAGAAATTTTCTTTTTCAGGTTTTTAATCAATTATACTATGACACTTCGTATACTGGACCATGTTTCGGAAAAATGTCCCCGAGAAAAGTGGCAAATATCCAGTACGATCCAACAGCAAGAAGAAGAAGCAGGTTCCTAGTTCCTAGTTGCATGAAATGAATTGAATTGGATTGGTCACAGAAGGAATTAGCTAACAAAAGCAATCAGGAATAATCAGCAGCAAAAGCAAAAGCAAAAGCCATGGATCCCTACTTCCAGCAGAGACTCAGAGATGAAGTAATCTACCTCCACTCTCTCTGGCACCAAGGTCCCCCTTCCTCCTCCTCTAATCCTAACCCTAGATTCCACCAACCCAATCGCAATCCCAATCCCAATCCCAATCCCAATCCGTATAACAGACCCAGACCCAGAAGAAATGTTACAAACCCCTCGCAACCCGACCCCCTTCCCCAATCGGGTCATCAAGGCCCCTCCTCCTCCTCCTCCTCTAAGAGGAAGAGAAACAGAAATTCAAGGCACGAAAGAGAGAGACTGGCCAAGAAGAACCCCTCCCAACCCGACCCGCTTCCTCCGCATTCCGGCCCTCCTTGGCCCTGCCCCAGCCCCGCCCGTGACTCTACCCCGGGCTCATCCACCCAGTGGCCTGCAATACCCGCCAAGCCCAATTCGGCTTCGGTGGCCCAACCCCCTTCCCCCGCAGAACAAGCAAGGCTCGCTGCACTGAAACTGCAGCACGGCGCCCTGGACTCTTGCCGGGGGTTGTTTTCCGGCAATGCTGGGTTGGACGGGGAGGAGTCCGAGGCGGAAGAGAGTGAAGATGGAGAGGACTACTGGGTTGAGAACGGCGAAACAGAGGAGTACAAGGTGCTGTTGAATTTGTTTGTGGAGAGGAGTGAGCTGAGGAGGTACTATGAGGTGAATTATGAGAATGGGGAGTTCTGTTGCTTGGTGTGCGACGTGTTGGGAAAGAAGAAGAGGGTCAGGAGCTGTGTTGGGCTTGTTCAGCACTCGATTTCCATCACCAACACGAAGAAGAAGCGGGTTCATAGGGCTTTTGCACAGGTGGTGTGTAAGGTTTTGGGTTGGGATTTTGACAGGCTGCCGACGATTGTGCTCAAAGGCGAAAGGCTCGGCCTTTCGTTGGAGAAACGGGGCCAGGAACAAGTAAGTGGGGTTTTTTTTTCATTGTTTAATATTGCTTTGTGGTGGTGGTTGTTTTGGTGTATAGGAATTGGATTGAGTTGCGAATGTTGCAGGGTGAGGCTGACGTGAATGCTGGTTCATCTGAGGGAGTTTTGGTTTCTGTTGAAGACAATGTGGCACTTGAAAATGCTATGGAAGCTGAAATTTCTTTGGAAGACAATGTGGCATCGGAAAATGCTGTGGAAGACAATGTGGCACCCAAAGACGCTATGGAGGATGATGTAGCACCTGGAGACGCTATGGAAGACAATGTTGTACCTGAAAATGCTAGGGAAGATAATCTGGCAGCCAAAAACGCTGTGGAAGACAATCTGGTGACTAAAAATGCTATGGAAGACAATTTGCCAGCCGAAAAGGCTATGGAAATCGAAAACTCTGTGGAAAACAATGCGGTAGCAGAAAATGCCGTTGAAGACAATGTGGCAACTGAAAATTCTGTTGAAGAGATAGTGACAGCTGAAAATGCTGACGAAGATATTTTGCCAGCTGAAACCAATGCTGTGTGTAAAGAAGTAATGGATTGCCAGGTTAGTTATGTCTTTTGCTGTTTAACGTAATTTTTGGTTCATGAGTTTCGGACATAACAAAATTTGAATTTTTTTTCTTGTAATGTGATTTCTGATATGGGATATGTTTTTTCAGAAATCTTTCGAAGGTGATAATACAAATGAAAGCACAAAAAGCATGGATAACGGAATATCAGAAATGGAAGCAAACAAAGAAACAGTGGATACTTGGGTAAGATTATTGCTCTTAAATTGAACTAAATTGATAATCCACTTTTCAAATGAACTAGTTTTCGGTTTTTTTTTTCTTTCCCTTTTTTCTTTTCTTTTTAAATTTTATATTGATTTTAGCTACCCTGCCCAGGGCTTTGTTGGTTCAAAGAATTTAATGGCGTACGTACCTACTGCATTCTTGATCAAAATCATGTGTTATCCAAAAATTCTTATTTTTACTCACTTTTGTCAAATGCAGGGAACTGATCAAACAATGGTGTCAAAGAATGAATGGCCATGTAAAGAGTCCAGCATTTCCTCATCGACAGTGTTAGGTTGGCCGACCTTTACTTCTCCTCCAGCTTCTGCAACATGCTCTATTCCAGTGGAAGAACAAGCTAGGTCTGCTGCAGCGAGGATACAGCAGAAGGCCTTGAAAGAATGCCTGGATTTCTTTTCTGAGAAAGATGGCTCATACAGTGATGAAGACAACAGCGAAGATGACGAGGAAGGTGATTTGATGGATGAAGATGGGTGTGAGGAAAGTGAGCTAAAGTTCTTTTCAAGAATATTTACAGAGGCTGGTGAGTTGAGGAGTTTTTATGAGAAAAATTACGAAGGTGGGGAATTTTGCTGTTTGGTTTGTTGCGCATTAATGAAGAAAGGGTGGAAGAGGTTTAAAGGTGGTGTTGCGCTTCTTCAGCACTGCAATGCAATATTGAAGACAAAGAAGAAGGCGGCTCATAGGGCTTATGGGCAGGTTATTTGTAAACTCCATGGTTGGGATATTGGTCGGCCTCCAATCATTGGCTCCATGGATAAAACTCTAGGAGAACCTTTGTCAGAGTCGGACAATTTGCCGGTAAGTAATATGTGCGTATGATATGTTGACTATGGTTCTTCAGTTCTATAAGTATTATAAATTTGAACATTGCAGGGTGAAGTGGAGGAAAATGTTGACGATCACAAGGATAACATGGTTGTATCAAATGAAAATGTGGACTGCATGAGTGGTTATAATCGTGAAATGGTTTCAAATGAGGAATCTGATGTTGCTCACAGTAACGGAACATCAATGACACCTGAGATGCAGGTCAGTTTCAACTTGTTCTTTCCTCAACAAAGTCAAGCGAATCGCATATTATTATTTTGTGCGTACTGACGTGTATATACATCATAAATTCATAATAACATTTCAGTAACTCGGATCCCATTTTAAAATTGCAGGGTGTGCCCTTGGAAAATGTGGTTGTTTCAAATGAAAACATGGACTCTATCAGTGGTTATAATGGCGAAACAGTTCCAATAGAGGAATCTGATGGTGCTCACGGTGATGGAACATTTACGGTACCTGGGTTGCGGGTGAATTTGAACTCAGTTGTTCACTCCTCAACAAAGTCAGGCGAGTCGCAGGTTATTATCATTGGTGATAATGTGTATGTCATACATTCATAGTTACATCTGAGTGTTAGAACTTGGTTATAATTTTGAATTTGCAGGCTGTACCTGACAAAAATGTGGATGGTCGGAATGAAGATTTGAATGTCTTTGTGGAAAATTTAGAAACAGTGGTAATGTTGACATAACTGAGGTACGTGTTTGGCAATCCTAGTTATATTCGAGTGCAACGACATCGCTTTTCCCGGCAGGACAATCCTAAGAGAGATCAGCTTGGTCACAATGACGATTCGGTGTATCGATCATCATTTAAGTTGATCTTGTGAATCAGTGGTAGAATTTCGTATGTGGCACTTTTACACAGGTACTAAGTAATATTGTAAATGTCAACTTAGCTAAAGCTTTTGCAAGGCCATTCTTCAATGGACGAGTTGAATATATGCATGTCCTTTTGAAAGAGTTTCTTTCTTTTATTGTGACGGTCGCACTGCCACGTTATTATGTCTCTCGCTTGCACAAGATATTGGAAAGTTTTGAGTTAGGTTACAATGGTACTTACCAAACAGTACAAATTTTAATCAAAATCTAACTGGTGGAAAGATTCTTTAGATCCCTGTATGCAAAATCAAACCGTTGGTTTTTTAAATCACTCAGTGATACGTATTACCAATTAGCATCATTTAATACTGATTTGGTACTGAAGTGCTTTTATAAAAAGTAGGTATTAAAAAAAATTGAGCTCAAAAAGATGTTTGGTAAACACTTAAAAACAGCTTATTTTTACAGTTTTGGATGAAAAAAAAAACTGAAAACATGAAGGAGCAAAAATAAGCTTAGTCTTATAACACAGCAGAAACAGTTTTTTTTTTTTTTTTTTTCAAAACATGGCAATACCAAACCAACCCGAACTTTGAAAATTTCAAGTTCCTGGCCCAAGATTACAGATCTAGAACTTGCGGCCTCGGACATGAACTTGGAACTTGGAACTTGCGACCTAGACTGAGATTGCAAACTCCAAACCTCGAATCCAAGACCTTGAAACTTGAAAACCAACTCCCAAGTAACCCAAAACCTGAACTAAATATGATTTAATTTTAAATCTATTCAAATTTCAATGCAACAACTCCCAGTGTGCTTCAATTGGGTGCTCAGACCTTCGCAGAAACTTTTCATCGCCCATGTTTGTGACAAAGGGTCTTTGGCTCAATAGCTTCAGGGGATCATAATATACGAAAAAATCTACAGTACTCCGCCTCTTAGAGCCCTTAGATCCAACCCAACGGATTCAAAGAAAATTGGACAACCATTGGATTGGATCTAAGGGATCATCGAGGCGAAGTATTCAATAACCCAGAAATTTTCACCTTCAGTGTCATATCTTGAGGTGAAAACTTCGAATCTTTCATTCAAAGCCATTGAGATGCAACATGAACGCAAAACCGACCCCATACAACATTTTGCAATTATTTCTAATATTACATATATTAAACACCACCGATGATTTCAACAGCAGCCCATGACATACTCATACAAAAGCAACATTTACATAATAAGCATCGTCCAACCGAAACCGAAACGTTGAATTTTCTTATCTAGAGCGGAGCACATAATGGAAATCTCCACAGGCACCAGCACCAGCTCTTTAAATAAACATTAAGAGAAAAAAACAATACAAAAGAAATTATCTTACTCACACGCCAGTTTGGTGCCAAAGCTGGTAAGGCAAATAGCAAACGCCTGGAACGCTGACAAAGGCTGTCTATAATCCATGGTAAATGTATCATCACCCACTTTCCCGAACTGGAGAGCCGTTTCTTCGTCTCCTTTCCCTCCTGGTTGGCTTGGGTCCACAGCTGCAACCAGTTG
Organism: Pyrus communis; assembly: GCF_041283825.1. Classification (NCBI taxonomy): domain Eukaryota; kingdom Viridiplantae; phylum Streptophyta; class Magnoliopsida; order Rosales; family Rosaceae; genus Pyrus; species Pyrus communis. The sequence continues at coordinate 29,208,556 of NC_142575.1, forward strand.
AAAGTTCTTTACTGATGCTACCGTGACCCGACCATGGAAATTCAAACACCAGCACTGCAACTGATCATGCCATCTTGGAGCTTTGTTCCTCAAAGAGGTGTAACCAGAACTTGTAGAAGCTGTTTTCTTCAACTTTAAATTGTCCAAAGGTTTTCCAATGGAAGTTTCATCTGATGGTGGGCAAATAAGCGGACAAATCATCCTCCTTGGACCTCTTGATTTTAGAAGGTTGAACTTGTAAGAGACCTGCCCAACTTCAAAGTTGCCTGCCGGAACTTGGGGGCTTATTTGCTTGCTTGCAAAACGACGAGTAGACCTACTGCTAGCAGGCTTTGCACCACTATGCGGTGGCTGACTGTCATAGATTGTAAAATTGGTGCCCAGAAAATCGGAGCTGAAAAAGTTTTAAGAAACCATGTTAACATTCAAATTTGTTATTTTAATTCAATGTAATGAAACCTCCTAAAAAACCAGTCAAGCTGATTCTGAATTCTAAAAAATGAGATCATGTCGACCTAACTTGGTATAAAACCTCTTACAGACATTCCAAAAAATGGTCTTCTAACTAAACTTCCTTTCCCAAGAATGTCTTACCTTAATTTTCCCACATAAGCATTACTTCCTTGGGATATGTCATCAGCATCAAGTGATATTATATACTCAGTGTTAGTGCCATGCCTGTATCTCCGCGCTGCTAAAAGAAACTTTCCCTTATCGGTGAATGCTGGGAAGGGGAGAGGAAAAAAAATATCACAGGAGAATGAGAAAACATTCAACCTTTAAGCATCCATGCAAGCTGTCAAGAGCCACTCACATAAAAAGTATCAAATAAAACAAAAGATTAACTCCACTGTATTCAATAGGAGTATTAAGTAGGAAACGAGAGTTACTATAGTCCCAATCTTCAGCACAACTAAACGACTACCATAAATAATAATTTGTCTGCGTCACAAACAAAAAGAGTCACAGTAAGATAAGCCTTTCAAACTTAAAAGTCTACTCTACAAAAGTAATTTTCAGTATCAACCAAGTGCTCCTTCAAAATTTCATCTTCAGCAAATGGTTAACAGTTTAAAACCTATAACTCTCTATTTGTTAGAGCTAGACCTGCTCTTTACATGTAATTAGGTTAGGGAAGGCTGCGAACCAAATTGATAAAAAGCCAAAAGCTATGTAAGACCAAGATATTAAACGTTTTGTTTGACAATTCTGAGATTGCCCAGATCCTGCTGAGTCAAGTCAACTTAGCAATTCAATCGCCCCGAAAATCTATGTAAGACCAAGATATTAAACGTTTTGTTTGACAATTCTGAGATTGCCCAGATCCTGCTGAGTCAAGTCAACTTAGCAATTCAATCGCCCGGAAAAATCTTTCATTTTTGCCGTCACATTAAAGTCAACTTAAAGAGGGTTGACCCAAGAAATTTTCCCCCCTTCGAGTATTGACTTTGGTGACTTACCGGTCAAATTTTGAAATAGTAAAAGTAAAACAGCTTCTGAAGACACATAGGAGTAAGTAACCCTGAAGTTGTTCTCATGTACATACTTACATGGGGTAAGTGCAAGATAAAGGTAAAACGTTGAGGTCTTCTTGTTTCGTTTTATTAGACATTGGTGGGGAAAATCGCGTGGTCCTGGCTGCAAGAATGACAAAAGTGTAAGATCATCAGTTTCAGATCAATTTATTAAAAAACACTAAATTTAAACCACCTAACACGGTACTATCGTCAATGATAAACCGGAAGCAACTTAATATTAAAACTTCAATCTCGCTTCAAGACATGACTGGAAACAAGATAACCAGAAGCATAAAAGAAACAATCTTACAATTTCACTCTGTTTTTTCTCCGTATGGACTATCATTAGAGTATAAAAATAATCTGCCAAAAAATCCATAATTTCTTCATTAACAGTTTAGATTTTAGTTCTGCTAAATGGAGACATAACTTAGTATAGGGAATTTCATAAAATTCATTGTTTTTCAGACAAAACGCAAGATTCAAAACACTATACAAAATACAAATGTCTAGGTATTTTCTGGGAAAAGCATGTATAAATTAACTTCCAAATTCTTGGTTAACAAGTATACACTCATACCCCAAAGGAGGAACCAAATCAGCTGCAAAATGGGGAGAATATTGATTAAACCCACAAAAGGATATAAACGTGGTGTTTCAAGGCATGCAACTTCTTAACAATGCACATTCTCCAAATATTGCTCTTTTTTCCTCAGAATTACGCAAATTCACTCTGATCACAGATGAAGCCTGCGATCCAATAAAGTTTTAAGCTATTTCATATTCCTTGATCTTGCGAATTGCTATCATCCAAGAAAATACGTTTATAATTGCAGACTTCAATAGTAAATTTCATTTTTGAAACCAATCACGACATCGTGCTCAAAGGGGGAACTAAAACAGCAGCAAATGGGGAAGAATGTTGAGCTAACCCCGCATAAGGATACAAATGTGGTGTGTTTCAAAGCATACACCTTCAATGCACATTCTTTGAAAGTCACTCACTTTTTTTCAAAATTCACTCTGTTCACAGATGAGCCCCCTTGGCATCCCCATCAAAGTTTTCAGATTCCAACAGTGAATTTCACAATTAGTTTTTGGGAAACTGCAGAATGCGAAATCTTCCAGGAAAAAAACAACTTTCCACACAATCATTACCGATCTTCTAAAAACTATTCAAATTCCAAATTACACAAACTCATTTAACCTAAATTCTCCTAAAAACTAAACAAACAAATCGAAAATTACATCGCCAAGGGCATACCTGTTTAAGGCACGAAGGGAAGGTAATTTTGCCACTGTACGAAGGAGACCGCGCGATCTCCTTGGTGATATCCCTCCACCGCTTGCAGACACAGGCACAAGCGACGACGTTTTTGCGGTGCGGCCACTTGTCCTCGCTGGCCTCCACTCTCCGTATGATCTCGCCGAGCAGCTCCGGGAGCATATCCGACCACGAAGACGACGACGGCGACGAAGATGAGTCAGCACAGTCGGAGTCGCGGACGACTCTGCGGCCGCCCCCACTCGCCTGATCCTCGTCGCTGAGCTTCAATTCCCGGAACGATTTGGAGAATTTCCGGGATCGAAAGGCTTTCCGCAGAGACATGGCTTCGGATTGGGGCTATAGGGTTAGGGTTCCGATCTCGAATTCGCTGGTAAAGAGAAGCAATTTTTTTCCTTATAGAGAGACAAGAGAGCGAGAGTGGAAGGGGTTGATGATGAATGAGAGAAATGAGTTGTGACAGAGTGACGAGGCTGTGACGAGTGATATTTTGGAGGCCAATGGGAGAACAAGGATTGGACGCGTGGGGAGATTGAATGTGAAGGTAAAGGGGCGTTGGGTGACGGGGATGTGAGGTTAGTGGTGTAGTCAAAGTGTGGTTGGCGTTTGACTGGTCCTATTCAACGTAACAGCTGAAACCCGTTAGCGGCAGAGTACCGTAACCAGTGAAGGCCATTTATGGCTTATACTTTCTTTGTGTCTCGTTTTTGTTGTAGTTCTATTTTAGTTAAGAATGTGATTGTGTAAATATAATAAATCGTTATAAGATTCTATAATATTTTTTTGATAGTTTTTTTTAATTGTAATGTATTACTTGAAAGACGAGAATATTTTAAAAATAAAATGATTGTCTAATTCTAATAATTTATTGTCACTTAGTACTACATTTAGTGTTATTCCTTTTTATTTGTAAATGAAATGTCTTAGTTTCATTCTCATCTAAAGAGAATTCGAACTACATTATTGTTAGCTCATTGTGACTTGTGAGGCTTAACCAACGCTTCACCCTTTAGTGGAGATAATATTGTTTATTCAACAAAAACAAATTCCAATAATTTATTCTTAATTAAGGATAAATACGAATATTAGCATAACTAACTACGATATTGAAACAATATTATTCTTAGTATTCTACAACCAATGGGATAAAATTAGTGGGATTAGGTCCATCTTCCCTTAGAACGTATGAAACTTTCTCATCTTCTGCAGAAAACCTTCTTTGCATGACGCGATTTTTTTGTATTTCCCAAAAATGTCTTGAACAAAAGATATATCATCAAGGCGTCGCATGATACCTGATCCTTTTCTTCTTGCCTAACTCCCTATCTCTTATTTTTGCTTCATCTTTAGCCTTGTCTTGCTCCATATTCATTGCATATTGGCGAGCCAATTCGAAAACTAATTTTAGTAACCATTATTTGAAGAATTCCCTCTTGCAACTCTTTTCTTAGCAACCTTCTTACCAATAGGCCTTGAGGTGTCTTGGGTTTGTGTGAGCAATTCAATTGGGGTCTCCTATGGTGCCTCCAATGATGATTCTTCAGTAGTTGATTCGTGTAGGAGAGTCTCGTTCAATACAACGTGGACCACTAAGCTGAACTTTGTACTTTAGAGTATGCTTCATAATGTTTCAACATTTATGCATCGTGAATGATTCCTTGTTTTCAAGATTGAACCACATTTGTGCCTATAGTTGCTGAAACAAAAATTATGAAACAACATAATTGTTGGAACCAAATTTGCGTATATTTGCGGACAGAAACAAAATCCAATCAAAATTACCCATGGACTATAGCGACGGAAGAATGAGGTTGATTGGAGGGTGTGATTGAATCCAAATCCGATTGCTTACATATCTCCATGGAGGGTGTGATTGAATCCAGATCTGACTGCGTACATATCTCTAGGGGAGGAGAATCAAATCTAACAAAATGTTATTACCTCATTGACTAGATTATCGTCACTTCAATCGATAAATTACTTTTGTTTTTGCGAGAGCTTTTTGGCAAGCTTTCAAATCTTTATGTAAATGTTTGTACCTACTTAATAGAGATTGATCGGTTTGGGGTGTACCTTGAATTAGCTCGACAAATTGTGCTTAAATCCTATTCCACATTTGTTGCACCCTCATCTCATTTCTCGTGATCATGTCATGAGTAGCACACACCCAACCCTCAAGCAAAGCAATGTCTTCCTCGATCAACCAAGTTGTTTTCTCTCAATTTTTTATTTTTTTTGGTAAAAAAAGAATTTGAAAGTAGAAAACAAATATGGAAGATTATTATAAAAGTAAATATTAATTGAGCTGTATATGAGGAATGAAGTAAATAATTGGGTATTTGTAGAATAATAAAACAAAAAATCCTAATTTAAAAAAAATTTGTGCTATTAGAATAATCTCAATCATTACTTTTCTGCTCATCTGAAATCCGGCGCACTAGAACGTGTTATGTGGCACAACGGTAAATATTTTTTAAGTTTTTTAACCGTTGGAAATCTAACGGCTCATAAATGCCACTTCATATAGCATTTGGTGGCTTCTGTTAGACTCATGCTGTCACATCCGGTCTCGGGCTCGACTCCACCGTAGCACGATATTATTCACTTTGGGCCCCGACCACGCCCTTACGATTTTATTTTTGGGAACTCACACAAGAACTTCCCATTGGGTCACCCATCCTGAGATTGTTCTCGCATGAACTCGCTTAACTTCGGAGTTCCTACGGAACCCGAAGCCAGTGAGCTCCCAAAAAGTCTCGTGCTAAGTAGAGATGAGAATATACATATAAGGCTTACATGATCCACTCCCTTGGGGCGATGTGGGATGTTATACATGCAATAGGCCCCACAAAGGTAGAAGCTGATGGCCAACTTACTGAGTTCACGCATGCAGTGCAAGCGCCCGACACACAAAAAAAATAAAAAATCAAAATCAAAATGTAACTAACATCAGCTTTGTCCATTGGCGCAAAGCGGGGCTTTGAATGTTCGGGCCTTTAGGCGGACCTTGCTTGGCCCACCACTTGCTCTTCCCAATTTAGACCGGTGGAGGAAGGTTTGGGGGTGGAAAGCAAGTTTAGGGCCTTGCCTTTGCCTTGCACCAATCGGTGAAAGTGCTCTTAATGCGGAAGATTTTTACTTTTTAATGTTTTTATAGAATTCTGCATAAAAGACCAAATTATTTTTTTTTACCATCTTTTGATTGACAAAGAGAATTTCTCAATAAGAAATATAGATGTAAGATATTTTTTGAATTATTATAAGATAGTAACGAAACTATCCAAATTCAAACGTGAAAATCAAGTACAAATGCATAATGTAATTATGAAAGTGTTTGTTGATCTTATTGTGGCTGATGTCTTTCCCTCGTAAGCATATGGGCAGAGGCTTAAGGTGTTCGTACGAAGGAGAAATCGCAATTAGTTTTTCTCCATGCAGTGTTATGCAACATTCGTCTTTCTTTTTCGGTGGTTTATGTGGAAGGACTTTGTCAGAGTGGAAAGGCATGTACTTCGTCTGAGAAGAGAGGCATGCTGGTTGAGCATGTTGAAGTTTGGCTAAAAGTGGTTATGACTATTGACGGTTGAGAGAAATCGTCAACCATTCCTGTATTTTGTTTATTTTCTTTTCCTTTTGTATCTTCATTTCATTTTCAATCAGGTAATACTAGAAAGATCCCAATTTTAAATTAAATTTTGTAAACTAAATAATGTGATTGTTGATGATTAAATTATTATTTAAGTGTTGATTAACATGTTTATTTCCTATTGGTGATCCACATGGTCGGCCCTGGCCCAGTGCCAGCAGGATGACCATTTAGGGCCCCAAAAAATCAAGGCACAAAAAATATTAGGGTATTTTTATATGAGTTTATTTTATATTAGTATAAATAGTAAACATTTTGATTAATTATCAAAATGTTTCTTTTGTAACAATATATCTGCTGCATTTATTATGTATAAGATTGCGTGTTTGGTCCTCGTAAGTCGTAATGTCTCTCATTTTTATTTTTTGAATTGTTTCACAGACACATGAGCTTTTTTATTTTTCTACAGCACCAAATTATTTCTCAATTATTGACAAAGAAAAAAAATTATTTCTCAATTATTTTTTTATACGAACTTTTCAATTATTTTTAGTCCATATATATTAAAAACGAAAAAAAACTAGTGAACAATCTTCCCCTTTCTTAAGAAAATTAGTACATGAATACTTCCTCCTTTCTAAAAAAATTTAAGTTTAAACTTTCTTTTTTCATCTCATTGGTGATTCAACGCCAAATTTTTTTTCATGAATCATCAAATTAATATCCAAATTCAAACTTGTCGTCATGATTTTTGCAACAGTACTTCGGCCAAAAGGTGTTAGAAATTAGACTTTCATTTTATAAATTAAAAACTAAAAATCAATAAGAATTGATTTTTGACACATCCTGATCCCGGTGTTTGAAGGACAACGGGATGCCCATGTGTTGGCCGACATCCGAGGGTGACGCAAGCCATTTCATGAATGCATATGTCAAGAACATGTAAAACATGCATATACTTTTTGCGCATAACAACGCAATATAGTATTCAAGTACAAACCTTAATAAAATATAATATTCAACTGCCAACAATTTAAAAGTGATAATGCATGACATGTTCAGAGCATACTACTAATTCAAAATACAAGTGGAAGGAATACTAGAAAGTGTGATTACAAAAGATGTCCTACGTAAAGAGGAGGACACTAATTCACTGATATGGGAATGCCTTGTAGCTTGGATCGTATGCCTCATTCCTAGGTCCTGAAGGGGGCGCAAAACAAAACATGAGTAGACCAAGTTTATATATAAGTAATACTAAAACAGTTATTCTTCAACGTACTAACCCCCAGTTTTAGAAAACTCATATAGCATAATAAGTAATAAGTTTTCCGAAAACCCTAGCATGCCATAAAACCTTCATAAAACATATATCGTATACAGTGTGCTTAGTAGTGGTATCACAATTGCCTGAAGACACTACATCGCCCACTCGAAGGCACTACATCGCCTGCCCGAAGGCACATGTATGAATATCCACTAAGTAAGCACAGAAAATCATGAACATAATATTTCCAAAATATATCTCATTGGAGCTTAATAGCTCAAACATCATATCATAAATCATATTCATAAGTATGTCAGTAACGTAAATTCAATAAAGCATGATATATCATAAAGCGTAAATGCGATAACTCAATAAACGTTTCATAAAATGTAGTCATAAAATCATGTTTTTCATGTGTGCATTTCTATAATAAAATCATGCATTTTAGAAGGGGTCCACTCACAGATACTCCCGTCATCGAAGAGTCGTTCGAACTAGGGAGGACAGAAACACCACTAACAAACGCACCTAAACACATAAAGGGACCAATTAATAAAACTCTACTAAAACGATTGAATTTGAGAAAATGGACGTTGTAATCGAATTCAGGACGTCGAAAAACCTAAGGGGGGACCTCGGGTTCCCCCATACACCGCCGAGGCAGCGGCCCGGGAGGCCACGGGCCGAGATAAGTCGCAGACGGTGCTGTGGTTGTCGCCATGGATGGCGGCGGAGCACGGTACCTCCGGGGAAGCACGTGTGCTCTATGCATCGGCCATCGCTGCACCACGTGCAACCTCACGCGCCAGCGAGTAAAGGTTGCTTGCCTTCCTCGCGAAGCCTGAAATTGGCCGGTTTCTGGGCTCAACTTCCCGAGCTCCTTTCGAGCTTGTTTCTCAACCATTTTCGATGTTTCAAAAGCCAAAATGAAGCTTGACACTAGTTGGGACCGAGTTGGGATCGAGTGGTGGTCGGAGTTGCTCGAAAAATGGCTGCAAAGCGACGGTCCTAGCCTGAAAACTTAGGAAGCTTTCCCCGTGAGTTTCCTACGTCCAAACATCAAAAAAAACTTCTTAAAACTACTCTCAAACATACATCAAGGCACGATCTACAACTTTTGGGCAAGGTTCGAGGCTTACCTTAGTCAGAGAAGGTGGAAACTCGTCGGAGAGCTTCGGTGAACAGTGAATGCACTGTGCAGTGAAATATGAAGGTTTTGGAGGGTTTTCTTCGTTTCTAAGTTCACAGGGAAGAAGGTGAAGCTTTTTTTGAGTGAAAACCCTCGAGGAAGGTTGGTTTGAGAGAGACTCGAGGGGTAGATAGGGAGAGAGTGTAAAGAGATGTGTGACTTTAGAGGGAGAGAGGGTTCACATAAATGGGAAAGGGAGAGGGGGTCACATGGGAAGGGATATGGCCAACGGACAAGGGACAAAGAAAGGGTCCTAATGGCTCGCCAATTAAGGCCACTAAAGACGAAACGTGAAATATTCGAAAAACGTTTGACGTTTCAAAACATAAAAACTTCGTTATAGCTCCAAATTCAAATTTGTTCACACCCACGCATTCATGGCAATGTGTACGATAAGAATAAACTAAGAAAATTAGTAACAAGCATTACGTCGAGATGATCAACGAAAGTCAACGTTCATACCTTAAAGGCAATTTGGTAATTTCATACGTTCCATAATATAAAATAAGAAAAATCAAGGACGAGGTATTACAATTTTAGCTGATCAATGAAGAGAAAGAAGATGGAGTACGTTGCTCCTCTTGGATTCGATTACTCATCAAATATAAATGAGCAAGATAACCATTGCAGCCCACTCACGCCTACAACATGAGTCAACTATCACATGCACAACACATCTCTAACTTAAGACACACAGATGCTACAATAGCTATTATTCATATAACCTATGAGCTAATTCTAATCTTAGGTATTCATTTCAAACAATAACATAAGAAAAAATAACCCCATAAATTCAACATTTAAACAAAGTGTTGTCTGCACAAATGTTTACATTTTCTGTACAATTCTAGGTTTTGACTATTAGAAAGTATTCATCTCTCAATCTAAATCTTTCCAATTAATTTTATTTTACTTTTAATTTTGACATTGTTTATTTATTAAATTATGCTCTCTACATGACAAAGGTTTTGTCTCCTCCAGCATTTGAAATTTTGCCCCAGACGTTTAGAAATTCTTTGAAAATTTGTTGACACATAATTTAATTTGCAAATTTAATTTCCTAATTAACGTAATGTTTCGACCAAAAAAATAGTTGGCTCACTGTCTCACAAGCACATGATCATGAGCCGCGTTAAGGATTAGCACTGGCAAACTCTCTTAAATTCTCTAATTTGTTTCGTAGATCAGGAGGGTTGCCCACATACACATTCATAACTGGATGAATAATCCAACGGCAACAACAAAAATGCATGCATAAGCAGTTGTTATCGACTGGTTGATCTCAATTGATGTCTTACTTGGCACGTCCTTAGCATGACAAGTAACGTCCATGCAGAAGCACAGGTGGCAGCTTGCATGCCAATGGGGCCTCACACGATGCCACGTCAAAATATCTTCGAACTACGTACCATCAATTTGGACCTTTGACGAAAGCCTTTTGTCTCCTTTCTTTCCTTTTTTTAATTATTTTATTATTATTATTTTTTTAATACATTGATATTTTTACATTAAAAGGAAGAAAAATTCGGCTAAATCACACAATGGGTAACCTAATTTGATATCAAATTCTCTATTCACGAGATTCGAACCGAAAATGAAGAAAAATACTACCACACCGTAGTACTAAGTGCCCTTTCTTTCCTTTTTTTCACAACAAAAAAAAAATACTTCGTTTCCCTCTACGAAGCATTCAATTCAAAGCATATACTACTCCAACGGTGAAAGATAATGCGATTAATTCTTTATTTGATCAACGGTGCTGATGGGAAGATTCAAAACACGAAAAGATCAACGTTAAACAACCTACTTACTATGTTGGTAGTACTTCAGACTGCAAACAAATTAACGACAGTGTGTACCCGATTAACTTCCGCCAACGATCAAAAAACACCGTCTGATTAACATAACCGAAATTCAGACATTCCCACGCCGACGGTCCTGATTCAACCCCCAGCCGCGGACACCAAACTGCAACTCGGCAGCTGCAATCAAGAACTCCACAGCCTGCTGTGGAGTCAGCAGTTCCACCACTTTTCTCAGAGTCTTCAGCCGCAGTTCGTCAGCCTTCTTCAACACACTCACCAACAATCCCATGTTCGTCTCCAGATTAGTGCATGCGCCCATCAGCTCACACGCCCCGTCTTGCCACTCCGATAACTCATCGGATATCGCATTCTCCTCTTTCACCTGCTCCAAAAAATGAAGTAACTAGCTAGCATCATTTAATTAGACCACTGATTCCAATATTTTTCTTGTAAGAATATGTAAAGTTATAAAATCACATGTAGAACGCCGAGTGTTTTGTTCACTCCACCAAAAGATGCTATTTAGCGATCCAAAAACGTCAACATGCAAATGCAATCTCATCTAATCGTTTGTAAGGGAATGAACAGTGCAAAAAATAAATTTTTTTTTGGGGTGCTAATAGATGCTTTTGTAAATTACAAGAATTAAGTGCGAGTTCCAAATTTATATTAACCAATCCACATTTTCTGATATAATTAAAAACTTGTTGTAAACTTGAAATGTCAATAATCCAACAGTTACAAAAATATTGTTGCGATATGATGACACTGTAGAATTTATTTTTTTTAGTTCAATTATTTTAGAAAGTTTTTGTTATTGATGTGGTTTATATACTTACAGTTTCGCACTGGAGGTCACTGACGCGGCGGAACTGGGAGGGGGTGAGGTCCCCAAGGTCACCGGTGCGGTGGCCCCGGAGGATGTCAACGATGTGAGCCTCAAAGTGGATGGAGGACTCGGAGTAGACAAGGTGGAAGGCAGTGGTGGGGCGCCAGCCGCCGATCCAGTGGAGGGAGCGCTCGAGGGTGGTGGCCCAGGGGGCAACAAAGACGGCGAGGGCGTCGCGCTCCACGGCAAGGGACTTGACACGGTAGTACTCGGCGTAGTGGGCCATGACTTTCTGGACGACGTGGAGGAGTTGGCGGTGGTGGTCAGGAGTTGTGGGGGGTCTGGGACAAGTGGAGAGCTGGTGGACGAGGTGGTGAAGCTGTTCAAACCACGCCTCGTAGAAGCTGGTGAAGCTGCTCATTGTGGTGGTTGGGGGTTTAGTTTACTTGTCTACGACCGTTGATGAAAGTTTGGAGGGTTTTATCTTTGGTTTGTTGTGATGCCAAATTGAACAGTAGGGCACGTACATGGCTACGTGGAAGCAAGTTGGGCCACGCGGAAAATTTATAAAATGCCTCTTTAATATAGTTCTTCAGAGTAAGATAATTTATTAATGTTAGAAAACGAGGACTTAATCAAACAAACTTTACGACTTAGTAATTGTAAATCTATGAATATCACTAAATAATAAGTAAAAGGAACTATAAATGTAACATTGAAGTGATTAATTAAAAACAGTTTAATCTTAAAGAACCAAACAAAAAAAAAAAGTTTCAAGAACTTTAACTTTTAAGTTTTACTTGAATGTTAAACATTATTATATAATAAAACAAATTTGTTTTTAGGGTGTTATTATTAGCATTGTAAATCTCGCATTGTGCACTTCAAATGTTTATATTTAAAAAAAAACAACTTTTTCAAGGAATGTACAATAAGATTTTAAAGTACTACAAAAATAATTTTTTAATGAGGTCGTTTTTTAATTTTCTAAATTAAACATTAGTTTCTTTTAAGAATTTGATTAAACATTTTTCCTACAGTTAAGGTCCCACATATTTTAATGCAATATTGCACGATTTGCCCTTATAATGTACCTTTAATTGATTAATAATTATCATATTAATATCCCAAGTCTCCTAAATGTAGTGCATAAGTTTTAAAAATCTTAAAACACATCAAACTTGACCTAATTATGCTTCTAATGTGCATTTTCTTCCTCATTCCATACCATTCAAGTAACTAACGTGCTATCTTCTTCTACAACCATTAGCAATTTTTCATGCCATTGCTTTCCTCGATCGGTCCTCCAACCCTCTTCTGCTCTTCCTTATCGGTCATATTCATTTCCTTCATATTTCATTTTATGCACACTTTTTTATTTGAGTATCTGTATCAAAGGTAAGCATTTTGTTTTAGCACACTTTTTACCTATCTTTCCGTCTTTTTCACGTACCATGGTACATTTGGAAAATAGAATTTAGTGATACATTTCCTTTTAAAAGATGGTTTGTATTGGGTACGTTTCAATTTAGCATTGTATACGTTTCAAACCGATATGTGGGTACATTTCAAGTTGGAATTGGTACGTTTCAAATTGTTATTATACGCTTCAAGTTGGAATGGAGACATTTCAATTTAGCATCGGTATGTTAAGTTATTATAAATACGTTTTAAATTGACATGAGTACCTTTCAATTTGGTTTCAATTTAAAATTCACATCCATACATATATCTCATAGTGAAGAGCACTAATCTTAGTCCAAAGACTCCAAACTAATCCTTTTGTCCACAACTTTTATATTTCAATGGTAATTTTATGATGTGAACGAGCCAACAAAAGGGTATAAACCTTGATGCGCCAAAAAATATTAGGAAAACTAATAAAAAGATCTTCAAAACTTTGAGTTTTAACCAAAAGCCATCATATAACTCTATTTAATGATAAGGACAAGATAATGAAAATAGAAAAGGAAAAAAAAAAAGAAAAAGAAAAAGAAACCTAAGTAAAGCTCGTGCAATATATACTTCATCATCGCCTCATTATTCTTCATCTCCTTCTCCTCCATCAACTACTCTCCCTGACAACAACGCCTCTCCTCTTTCTCTCGAACAATTATATATTTTCCAATATTTTCTTCGCATCTGTATTAGACTACTGTTTGCACACGAATTTAGTCAAATTTGTCCCCTGTAGATTATATACACAAAAGTAGAATTAGGAAATTTCTATTGTTTTATACATATATATTATTATATAACTACATATATAATTAATCTTTATCTACCGTTAAGTTTCATAAACAGTTTGTGTAAAGATGCGCGGGTCCGTGCGTCAGTTTTTTTTTAATATTAAAATTATGTCTTTTTCCTTAAAATTTAAGTTCTTTTGTTCCTTTTATTAAAATTTATGAGTTTTTCATTAAAACTTAAGTCTTTTTCATTAAATAAAGTTATAGCATGTTTTTTATTAAAATAAACTTAGCCCACACCATTTTCATGAAAGTTCCCATAAATATTTTATAATTCAAAAATATTTTCGTTTCAAACAAAATTAATGACATGTAAATAAAATAAATTTAAATATGCTTAGGTTGATATTAGTTTTATGCATCTTACTCAAATTAAAAAAAAAAACAAAAATGTTTAATAAAAGGGTAAATTACATTTTCATACCTTAGGTTTGGGGTTTACTTCAATTCCTTACAACATCTTCAAAACATTTCACTTTCATACATTAAGTACTATTTTATTTCAAAATAATACCTCCGTTACATTTTCCATGCATTGATCCGTTAAATGCTGACGTGGTTGCCACATATATGCCACGTGGCTACCAAATGTTTGTCATATGGCAAAAAAAAAAAAAAAAAAAATTTTTTTTTAAAAAACATGAATTAAAAAATAAAAAAAACTTGAAAAAGCAGAAACCCACTCTATCCATGCAACCCCTCTTCTCCCTCCCAAGCATCCCAACCACCTCTCTCTCCTCCACTCTCTTCACCTCCCCTCTTGTCCCACCCAAAACCTGAATTTTCTCACCTAAAAAACAAAAAAATTGAAACACACATCGACCCACAATCTGCAAGAAGAAGAAGAAGAAGAAGAGGGAGGAAGAAAGAAAAAAAATTGAAACTATCCCTCCCCCCTCCCAACTAACCCATATCTGCAACAACAAGAAGAATAAGAAGAAACCCACATCTGCAACAAGAAGAAGAGGAAGAGGAAGAGGGAGGGAGAGGGAAAAAAAAAAATTGAAACTATCCCTCCCGTTCCCTCCCCCCCCCCCCCCCACCCCGACCCAGCTCCCTTCCATTCCCCCTCCCCCCACCCAGTGACCCTCCCGCGAAACCTAGATCCCATATCCACACCCCCCTTTGGGACCGCGAAACCTAGATGCCATATCCCCCCCTCTGGTGAAACCCAGATCCCATATCCCCCCTCCGGCAAAACCCATATCCCATATCCTCTCCCCCCCCCTCCCGACGCCGCGAAGATGATTTCTGGGATTTTTTTCTTCCTTCCCTTTCTTGTTGATGCAGGTTTAGGGATGTTGGGATGCTTGGGAGGGAGAAGAGCTGGGTTTCCGCTTTTTGAAGTTTTTTTTTTTTTTTTTTTTCAATTCAGGGGTTTTTTTTTTTTTTTTTTAAATATTTTTTGCCTTGTGGCAGACATTTGGCAGCTACGTCAGCATTTAACGGATCAATGGATGAAAAATGTAACAGAGGTATTATTTTGAAATAAAATAGTACTTAAGGTATGAAAGTGAAATGTTTTGAAGATGTTGTAAGAAATTAAAATAAACCCTAAACCTGAAGTATGAAAATGTAATTTACCCTTAATAAAATTATGTAGAAAAAGAGTGGGGATATTACGTTGATACATGATTTTTATTTTTTTTTATTTTTTTGCACAAGCGATATTATCTACACTAATGGGAAGGGGGTGGGCTAAGCCTCACAATAGGCTAACAATAGTGTGATTCAAATTCGCCTTTGACGAGTATTAAACCTAAGATCTCTCATTTACAAGTGAAGAGGAATACTACTAGACTGTAGTGCACAAACGATATTATCTACACTAAGGGTGAGGAGTGGGCTTAGTCTCATAATGAGCTAGTAATAATGTGGATCAAATTTGCCTTTGACAAAAATCAAACCTAAAACTTCTCACTTACAAGTAAAATTCGCGTTTGGTAAGAATCAAACTTAAGACTTCGCCTTTGCTATAGTACTAACTGTCATTCATGAGAGGAAATTTAAGACCTAAACTCTAGTAACACCCCCATATGTCATTACTAGCAAAAGTGAGAACATCACCATCTTCATCTTCTTCCGCGCATATAGACGGTTTGGGAGAGCGAAAGACGTTACCCCAGATTTTAATGGACTCTCAATGTTACCCCAGATTTTAATGGACTCTCAAAAATTTTTGTATAGGTACAGATCTTTCTTCTTCATATTGAATCCAACAACAACTTATTATCCAAATTCCATTCAAGTGCAGGGGTAAAAAGGTCATTTTGAGTCGTTCAAGCCAGTCACATCCTCAACCTAGGCTAGGCTTGAACGGACTTCTACAGTTACCCTTGCTAGATGCACACATTGATCCAAATTGGAGGTAATTTGGATAGGAATTGTACCGAGATTGATAAGAAACATAACCATAAGGGTACTATTAACAGTTTTTTCACCACAAGAGTAAAATTGACATGCAACCCACGCCACATCGATGAATGTCATGATGACGCGTCCAATTTAGTCTATAAATGAATAGACATGGTTGGAGATTTTCCATAGAATGGTTGGAGATTTTCAATCATGACCACACATTCTGAATCCAGTGTGGTTAGCCAGATCAATAATCTTCTTGATCATTTGACAAAAGAAAACAGAAAAACAAAAATCTAACTACAACAGATAAAACTATGTAGCCAGAAGAATGTCAGACTCGAACAATCACTATTGGCAAAACTATATATCTCAAAGCAGCTGCAGACCCTCTATTTTTTACGAACTCCGTTCTTATGACAACTAATTTTGACATATTTATGGAGAAATACAGTGAAACATTTGAAGAGAACTGCCATAACATATAGCCTACGCTATGTGAAGGTTGCACAACTTAGTAGAGTGACGGCCTCAGAGTACATTATGCATAGTTAGAAGTTAAACTACAGAGATTAGCGCATAAGTATCTCAGAATAATCAAAAGGGCAAGTTCAAAAGCGTGCTGCAAAATCGATGACAGAACCGTATGAAACTACCAAGTTCCTTGCCACTACAAATTACTAACAAATCGCCTAATTCAGGACTATCACTAGGTTTAGTTTACCAATAGCTTTAAAGCATGCTTGTTGCTCACACAAGTGGAGATGGTTTAAGGTCTAGCATCAAAACAACTTCACAAATACAAAGTCCACAAACATATAATCGACATCTTCAAGAGTACAATGTATGACCGTCCAAAGTGAATAACTAGAAGCATGCATTACTGTGTTGTTTCTATGGGATTGCCTGAACTCTTCTCTAGCTTTATTCACCGAACAACAAATGACGAATTTACTTTGGCTTGACATTCAAGGCGAAAACTCTACCTTCCTTATAAAGTCAAGGAACAAGTTCAACAGAGGAAGGGTGCAATGCATACTACTGCATGAATCAGACTATGGACTCCACAAAACTTGACACAAAAGAAAGCCGAAAAGAATATAAAATCGAAAATTCATCCCCAATCTCCAATCTCAAGTTGATTTTGGTCACTAGGGCTCTTACATTATGCCGAGAATTATTCATATTCAGTATTTTATACATCGAAAGATACAAATTCGTCCACTATTCGGCCATAAAATTCAACAAACAAGCTACTAAAGCTCGATCATTCTAACCAGAATTCATCTGGAGGGCACATATAAACCTAAAATCTCAGACTAATTTGCCACAATCCGCGGCGAAATTCGAAAATCCAGCTCAAAAAACAGCAAGATTCCATATTAATGCAAAATTTCAAATCAGATTACTCAAATTGTTATTGTTTTACACACATTCATCAAGAATTTCAGAAACCAAAAACCTGAGATCACTCAAGGGCATTTGAGGCATTTTCGGGGAGCTGCTGCTGCTGGTGTTGCTGTAAAGCCATGGACTTGCGCTGCATCTCGCGCCACTTGTTGATTCCAACCGTGCAAATAACTACACATAAAAAAAAAATCAAACAAAAATGGGCCAAAATTCAAATAAGACCACTTTCTCTCTCTAAAACAGGAAGAAGAACACTTTCTCTCTCTAGAAACCAAAGATTTTTAAACTTTGAAATCTGAAAGATTGTGACTTACAGCCGGCGCCGACGAAATAGAGGAGACGGAGGACCTTCGGGGCTGGTGGGCCTGCTATTTCTTCTCCACCCATTTCTCTCCTTCGTCTTACAAACTCTCTCTCTCTCTTCCGTTGTGCGTTGGGGAAACAGAGAAAGACGACTGCTTTGGCTCGAAATTGTAACCGGGTCGGATTCTATCGAACCAACTCATGTGCTTTTGTAAAAGCCCACTTCATAATTACACATTTTGGGGCAGACCCGGTCCGTTTCGGCCCAATATTAGCAGAAAAGCTTCCCCTTGAGACTTTGAATTAGACTGCAGATAATTGGGGAGAAAGAACGAGCTGAAAGAAATGGCGGAGAAGAAAGGAGGCTCCAAGTTGAACGTTGCAATCATTCATCCCGATCTGGGCATCGGTAACTTCCTCTTCTTCTCTTTTCTTTCTGTTGTTTTTGAAAATTGTGAAGGGGTTTTTGGGTTGTTTTTTGAAAACTGTGAAGGAGTTTTTGGGGATTGAGTTTTTGTTGTGGTGAATGTGATGGGTAGGTGGAGCTGAAAGACTGATCGTCGACGCGGCTGTCGAACTTGCATCACATGGCCACAAAGTTCACGTCTTCACTTCCCACCACGATAAAAATCGATGCTTTGAGGAGACCGTTTCTGGTGCGTGCGGCTCTCTACTTCAATTTATGCTTTGATCAAATTGATAAGTACCATATTTGGAATACCATATCATAAATAAATCAATTTTTCTTCAATAGTATGGACTAATCAGTAGTACGAGAAATGAAAGGTCATGGTTGAATTGAGGAAATTTTATTTTTCTTACTTGCCAATCTAATGGATAAAAATCCGGACTATCCAGTAGTCGGAAATAGCGAAGACAAACCTTAAATAAATAAATAAAGGAAGTTGTAGAAAGGAGATTGTAATTTCTGTTTGTGAGTGTTAGTGGAAGATTTAGATGATGGCCCAATTTACATATAAGAGAAGAAAATAGTATGCATTGTTTTTAGGGAGAAATAACGGTACAACAGCTAGTCTTGGTGAGTCTACTCTATGAGAAACATGGATAAAAATACAGACCTGCCTCTTGAGGGTGTGAATCCGACGTTGGTGAACTAAAGCCTTGCACAAGTGTTTTATCATCTCGGGCCTCTCCACCAATCGCCAATTGATTTTAGGTTGGATGTTCCTGTTCTAATATGGTAAATGGGGACTTCCTCAAATAGGTGACTACGTAGGTAGATAGATGTTAGGCCTTGGGGTTTGAAGATGGTTTACAACTTTACACGTTTCACTTCCTTTAGGCCCTTTGGGAATGTATAGAAGTTGGAACAACATAACATGTTTTCCTTCCTTTTGTTTTTATTTTTCTCAGTTTCATGTTGATCATATGTCGTTCAAGATCGCTGCATAGTTTGATGTTTTACTGTCATTTGGTTTTACAGGTATCTTTCCTGTTACTGTATATGGATCTTTCCTACCCCGACATATATTCTATCGACTCCATGCTTTGTGTGCATATATACGGTGCCTTTTTGTTGCTCTCTGCATGCTGGTCATGTGGCCATCATTTGATGTAATACTAGCAGATCAGGTTTCTGTTGTCATCCCACTACTGAAGCTTAAGAAGGCAACAAAGGTATTTGCACCTATTTCGTATGAATTGTTATCTGGTAGCATCCAGTAGTATGGTTGTTTAATACTTTACGTCTTTCTGTCCAGGTTTTGTTTTACTGTCATTTTCCGGATTTATTGCTGGCTCAACACACGACTCTTTTGAGGAGGATATATAGAAAACCCATAGACTTCATAGAAGAAATGACAACTGGTCTGATTCCATATCTTGGCTTTATGACATTCCTCTATTTTTTCTTGTGTATTTTTCAGTATTATTTTGTTGTGGATATACTGCTATTTTTTTACTAGATTTCCTTTTCCTTTTTGATAAATAATGCTGCAGGAATGGCACATAAGATTCTTGTTAACAGCAAATTTACAGCATCCATGTTTGCAAAGACATTTAAGCATCTTGCCGCTCAAGGGATTCAGCCAGCTGTTCTTTATCCGGCTGTCAATGTGAATCAGTTTAATCAACCCACCAATTCTTACAAGTAACGAACATGTTTGTATATTTGCCGGTACCCTTTGGTTTTACTTTTAGGGTGCCTGTATGAATCTATATCTAACCATAACATTGAAGATTTTCTTCTCTGAATTTCATCTGGTAGTTTACTGTTGTTTTTCCTGATTTGGTTTTTTCATTCCAGGCTAAATTTTCTGTCTATCAATCGTTTCGAGAGGAAAAAGAATATAGACTTGGCAATATCAGCTTTTGCTCTGCTTCGTACCCTTGAAGGGGATGTCCTTCAAGGTCCTGATCTGGCTGAAGCTTCCTTGACAATTGCAGGCATGTTCCGACTTGTTATCTCCCTACTAATCTTAATGATTCTATAGGATGTGTGTTCCTTCATTACCTTATGTTGCTGTTGAAAGACTCTTTCCATTTTTGTTTGGCTCTCAATAACCACGTAGAAGCATGCAGTAATCACCTGGTTGTGTGGTTAAGCTTCCCTTAGTTCATTTGCATGTTGAGAGCTTTACAGTATCATATGCCTTTTATGAGCAGTTTTGTAAGCTTGTCTGACGTACAGCCAATTCAGAACCCTGTATTGGGTGTTCAAATTTTCCTTTGTTATTTGCAAAGTATTTGCGCGTCATTTTGCATGATATATATGAAAAGTACATAAAGATGTCAAAATTTAAATAACACTGGCCAGTGACTTGGTATTTGGTGAGGTGAAATGAATTTAGATTGATTGGAGGATTACATACTCGTTTGACCTCTCAAAAGTTATTCCTCAGGGTTCCAAACAATGCAGATGCTGTAAGAAACAAGTGTCATAGTTTTAGCAATTCTATTTTAACTTGAACAATAGTTTCTGACCGTGTTAGTCTAAACATTTTAAATATTAATTATTGTGTTAAATTAAAAGTTAGGTCATATTGGGGACTCGTATGTGTTCGTCACTCGAGGTTTGTATGGGGTTGCCTTTTACCTATTGTGGATGCTAGGTAAACAACCATATGTACATTGGATTTCTATATGAGCTAGCAGGACAAGTTACGCTGTGTCCTTAGGTTCAGTTTACCCTGGTCAACCCTTGCCTGGGCCGTGTTCCAAGAGGAATCAATTCTACTTCAATGCTTTACTGGTTGACTTTAATTTGACATTGATATACTCATTTATCATTCCTTAATTGATTGGTAGTGCTGCATAACTTCTGCACATATGGGAATGATAAATGTAATACATGTCTGATGTTTTAGGTGGCTTCGATAATCGTCTGAGAGAAAATGTTGAGTACTTAGAGGAGCTCAGAAGCCTAGCAGAAAGGGAAGGAGTGTCCAGTCAAGTTAACTTCATCACCTCTTGCTCGACAGCAGAAAGAAATGCACTTCTCTCCCAATGCCTATGCGTCCTTTATACGCCAAAGGTAAAAAGTACATAATTTTGTTCCGTTGATTGGATAGTGGGGAAAATGAAATTAATATGAGATATTCAAAAATGCAGGATGAACACTTTGGCATTGTACCTCTGGAGGCAATGGCCGCTCATAAACCTGTTATTGCATGCAACAGTGGGGGCCCTGTAGAGACAGTTAAGAATGGTGAAACGGGATTTCTGTGTGACTGTAACCCAAGAGAGTTCTCCTTGGCTATGGCTAAACTCATAAAAGACCCGCAGATGGCTCAGAGAATGGGTATAGAAGCACGACGGCATGTCACAGAGTCATTCTCTACGAAAATATTTGGTCAGCACTTGAATCAATACATTGCTGATGTTGCTCGGACGAAAAGAGACTGAAGAGGGAATTAACATAGTACGATACGGAAGACTGCATGACTAAGTAGCGTTAATGACTCATCGAGCTTTAATTATTCATAGTTTTCGAGCTTTAAAAAAGTTACAGAAGAGAAACTACAGATTTTGTATGCCTAGTTCCTCTATATATATTGTCTGGCTCTCTCCAGCAGGGATATTCTTAAATGACAATACAGTCAGTGGCAGTATAGCTTCCGAGATCGGTCAATTGAGGCTTCTCCAAGGGATTACGGTACTTTTTATGCTACCTTCTGTAATACTACTTCGCATCATTGTTAATAATGTCTGGCGGGCATCGATCTTTATGTTGGCCTTGAAGTTGGCCAAAAATCATAAGGGAGATTTTGGGGCACTTTGCTAATCACTCTTTTCTTTCGTTATGCTTGCCTGATCCTTCATTACCCACGTCGTTTTCGTTTAAATAAGAAAACTGGTTAGAATGACAGATTTGGCCAAAATCATGAATAAACTCCCAGGTACCTCTATTTCAATCATCAATCGTTGATACTAACAGGTTCAGACATTACTTTGATACAAGAAAACCTAAGATATTACTTCACCTGATCAAATCCCAGGCACTGGGGTATCTATTGCACATAAAATACAGCACGCATACAAGACTAAACGCGTTCATCAAACGTAATTAAGCCTAGAAATTCAGTTCTGGAGTCCACACCACGACGGCTATCATCTACTAAAGCCAAGCTTAACATTTCGGTGCAGAACTGATCGTCTGGTTTTAGCCATAGAGCCTGCACGGACACAACAAAAGAAACGTAATCATACCTCTGTCATAATCATACTATCTTCCTGCCATTACAGGCAATCTCATGCTAACACTATGAGCATCTAAAAAGATATTCCAGGTGCATAGAAAGCGTGTTTGGGCACGAAGGCATCATGCGGAAATTTTAATGGATCCATGTACGACAAAGAATTTAAAGTTTTTCATCACAGTCATGCAATACAACATAAAGAATCATCAGCCTCACAGTCAGTAGAGAGAGAGAGAGAGATAGAGAGAGAGAGAGAGAGAGAGAGAGAGAGAGAGAGAGAGAGCCAGCAATTACTCACCTTATGATAGAATGAAATTGCTGCATTAAGATTATCCTGCACAGCAGTGAAAACAAGAGCATAAACACAATAACACTAAGTACTGTCATCATACTGGACGGGGATGAAAGACACAAGCACTCAATTTTTAGAAGTTTCAGTGTCTGGACACAAGATTCTAAGTGATACTAACATTTTCCAGGCAAGAATAGATCAATTTCATTGTTTTAGAGTTGAATAACTTGTTTATTTACCCATCCAAGAGAATGCAACAAGCATATTATCTGCCGACTAATTTTAAAATTTTCTTCTCTACTCCAAACGTGAAGCTTCTCTATCCACATATGACAGGGAGATATTGAAACTGATCACACATCCAGAACATCATGCATCTAACTACAAAAACGAGTGTTTATTGGTAGAACAGTCTGCAGTAAGTACACAACTGAAGAAAGTTGAGGTTTCACCATAAAACCGAGTATATGGTGAGAAGCCCAACTCCTTATAAGCCCTTGCATGGTTTGATCCCTCACCGATGTGGGACTTTGTTCTCAAATTATTACACGCCCTCTCACGTGTGGCGAATTTTCAAGCCTAACACGTGAACAACACAAACATGATGACGTGGAGCATGTGTGCCTTTGAGCTTCACACGTGGGACAACCTAAGAAAGTTGGGGTTCCACCATAAAACCAATTGGCTACATTATATGGGGAGTAGCCCAACTCCTTATAAGCCCTTGCAGGGTTTGATCCCTCACCGTTGTGGAACTTTGCCCTCACATTCTCACAACCACCTATTATAAGTGGAAATTATTCATTTATATCAACTCGGAAGCCCTTGCTAATATTTATCCATTCACAGATTCCAAGTTTTTAACACATTTCAAGAACAAGAAGCAATGCCCAGCAAAACGAGAAATAAACACAATTCTTCTCTAAAAAATTAAAATACATAAAGTAATTTAAAACTTTAGATACCTGCAAATGATAAGCATACGCAAGACCTGCATAAGTACTCACGCTTCTTGTCGACAATGCAAGTGCTTTCTCATAGTATTTAATAGCTTCATCATACATCCTGAGACAGAGTAGAATTATCTAGTTAGACTAGAGGAAATATTAGTTTTACATATAAAGACTAAACCATAGACATCAGTAAGAAGAGAGAAACTGAAGATGAAAACAAATTGCGCTATATCAAAAAACTATAAATAAAAAAAATTCCAGAGAACATCCTCTCAACCCCACAAATCAAAGGTACCAAAGTCTCCTAGAATAAAATAAAAAATTCAGGATGAAAGAAGTACAGACACTGCTAACAAACAAAATGCTAGAAATTCTGATCAAATAAATAACATACTTCAGTTTTCTGTATGCATGAGCAAGATTAACCACAGTTGGTTCCCACATTTCACCCAAAGGGGAGGGAATTTGAGCCAAAGTTTTCTCAAACCACCACACAGCTTTAGTATACCTGTTTGAAAAGAGAGATGTTCATAAAAATCACATAGTACAAATCGGAGAGGTGTGGCTGAAAAGAAAATTTGTGACAAATGGCCAGCAAATAGAACAGACTAAAAAGGAAAGAAAACATGCAAATGATTTGATTATACGACCTAATAGTCCACATAAATTACAGAATACAAATACAATTTTCATAATCTTAATGCAGTAGCAACTTCTTATGAGCCAATTAATAATCATACAGCATGAGGACCCCAAATGTTAAATTTCTCAAGTTATATGACACTGCGAGTCCACACTATTTCCCTCTCTTCAAATTATTACCAACTACTTCCCCTTCTGGTAACTTGTTTCGGAAAATTAGAGTCAATTTTCAAGCAGATTTAATTAGCATCCTTCGTTTAGTTGTCAATCCATCATAAGACTACTTTGAAATTAAAGGATTCGACCCCAAAAAAAAGTGTAGATATGATAAAACAAAATAAAAAAACCCTACTAACTACAATCATTCTGCACTCTGCAACTTAAGAGAACAAATATGGATGTGAGAAAAACGAAGCACTAGTCCACCAGATAAATATACCACATTGGGCCAGTTAAATACCCATACATGTAAAGTTGCCCAAACCGACTGTTATGGAATGGTAGAGTTAATATTTTGCGATTCAATATACATATCATTTGAGAAAATTGTGCATGTACGATCCTTACTTATAAACCACTAGAAATAAATGGTCAGCCTTTTCGAATGCCTTTACAAACTTATCTTATATTCATTATTTAAGGTTGCATTTCTCATGATACAGTAACAGTACTTACTCCTTCAAATGATAAGCAACAACACCAAGTTCATTGTATACTAGTGGATCTGATGGGCAAGTAGCCTTCGCCTGCATAAGAAACTACAAGCAAAGAGGCTTATATCAGTATTTTTATTGTAAGATAAAGAGTTACAAATGAAACTACCCGGTCACAGAATCCGTTATTGTCAGGTGGGCACGTACATGGAAAATGTATTAAGGGCTACATATCGATGGAGAGGATACTTCTATTCTCGTATCAATCTAACACATCTGGGCAACAATGTTATACTTTTTCATTGTAATCAATTTTTTGACAAGTGGACTGGACATCAAATCAAAGACGGAACACAGTTTGTTGTCATCGTTCCAAAGTGGTAAGCCAGTGACATCAGAATAATGCAACGAATACGTAAAATATATATTAGAAGCTGAAAGTTTAGATTAAAATTTAAATTTTTAAAGACTAAACTGAAAGTTCAAGGAAGCTACAAACAATAATTAATTAAGAACAGTAGTCCTTTCACACATCCTTCACATGTAAAGTTCTCCTTTCGTTACAATTTCATTTTTTCTTCAAGTGCAGGTGCTTATGACAAAGCAAACTCCTCTTGGAGTTATCCACTTCTCATACTGCCCATCATACTCTCAAACTTTTATAGATTAATCTTTTAATGTAAAGAGTTGTTTGTGACTTAAGAAAACGTAGGAAGTCATGAGGTAAATATGCCATTCAGGGTTTTCCTTGTATGATTGGTATAGATGAGGATTATTTCACATTTCTGAACACCAAGATCACAAACAGCAATCTGTAAGTAGTTTGCAGGACTCTATTTTACCTGCTCGGCAAGCTTAAAGCTATGGGTTCGCATGTACTCCATCCCAATGTATAAAGTTGGTAAATGACACCTGAAATAAGAGAATATCAAGACCTGTAAAACACAATTCATACATAATAAGAGAAATTAAACTACGGACTATTGGACATAAGAGACAAACTGATGATAATACTCCAAGTAAGATCATTAGAAATTCATTTTGAAGTTTTCCAACTCTCAAGACCTAAGATTTTGCTGTGTTCTTGACTTTTTCTTATTATACCTTTTTACTCTGACACCATTAACCACTGCGCACAGATAGGTGATGGTTCTTACCATAATTTTATTCTTTCTACTAGGATAAAAAACAGAAGCTTTATGTGCCCTACCATATCACCTCCAATCAAACTAAAGGAAAATATCAAGCAGAAAAAATTGAATGTTCTACCAAATCTGTGTTTTGTTTCAGTTAAATCACTTTAGTTCCTATTAATTATACTAATCTCTAAAATTTGCCTAAATAACATTATCATATCTTCTTCCTGGTATTCCCAAGTGGCAGAAGGAAAACAAAATTCAAGGTAATGGTCAACGTAAGATACTGAGAGAGATACATAATTACCCTGGAAACAAACGAGCAGCAGTGCGGTAAGCCGACATGGCCTGATCACCCTCTTCTTTAGCAGCATATGCGTTCCCATATCCAATCCAAGCAGGTGGAAAGGTCCCATCTAGACTGGTAGCCTTGCTACAGTGTAAAACAAACCCAAAAGAAATCGGTAAGGATTCAAGATATTGAAACATACAAGGAAACAATAACCCCTCCTTTTCAACTGCTATCACTTCAAATGATTTTTTTTTTTTTCTGTGTGTGTGTGTGTGTGTATTAGGGACAGATTGTTGTTCCAAATGCTTTTCACCAAATGAGGGAGGAAGCAGGGGGCATGTTCAAGCAGAACTAAATCAAATCCAAACCAGGATTGGTCCAAACTTTCAACCTAAAAAGGATCTATTAATATACGAGTAATACAAAGCAATGTAACATAAGTACATTTAAAATTATCAATGTGGTAACAACTGATGCAAGGTTGATTAAGGTTATGAGCCTAACTACAGCACAATCCCTATATAATCCAGCAGAATTCACATTAAATAATCTAAAGCATCCAGTATGATGTGAAGGCCATTTATCAGGCAACAAGGACACAAAACAGAAATATCAGGGAAGCTGAGGAAAAAGAATGCTTATAACCTATTTTCTCATATACACAGCATAACTGCAGAATAAACTTCAAAGCATAAACACAAAATAAATGTCATAATCAAAAGGATCTCAAACCAATAATGCAGAAATTGAAAGGTCTAAACGAAAAAATCACAAGTCAACATGGGGCAAATAAGGCAACTCAAAATATATTACATGTATACACTTCATTTAACAGCATTACCAATTGTGATGGAGTTACCTGAAATAACGGTGCGACTCAACATACTTTTTGATACAATAATAGTAACAACCAACAGCAAACCATGATAAAGCCCTGCAAAGAGAATACACCTGATAAGGTACTGAAATGAATCACAAAAGCGACAAAACATAAGAAAATTCAAAGTCCGTCTTTCTTTTGGCATCTCAAATCATAGTTACAAGATCCCCCAAAACCCCTGGAAACCGCAATCCATATTCCATGTTCGTCTCATGGGTATTCCCAGTAATGGTAGTATATGCATAAGTATTTATGGATGTACTTTCAATTTTCAAATTGTACAGTAGTGACTCGAGTAATATAGTTTTCAACCACTCTCACTTTTGAGGATAGTCCTTCACTAGATTGCATGCCATAAGATAGAGCTCATTCGAATGCCCAAGCTCCATAGCTGCTGCTAGATGCACCAACGTACTTTTCAGATGGAAAGGATCTTTTTCGAGTAGTCTGTTGAATCATGAATAAAATGCAGATAAATTTTGGGGGGAAATAAAATCTCAAATGTAGGTATGATCGTATGTTGCTTCCAAACCAGTTCCCAACTTACACGGAAGTTAGCTCAAAGCATTTTTGATATTCACCACACTGATGATAGTATTCAGCTTTGCAGGCTAGAAGGTCGGTGTTGGTTTTCAGAGTACAAATGAAGGATTGCTCAGTGTTACTACTACAACTTTCTTCCTCAAGTTCTCTGAATTTTGCTTCTACAACGTTTTCTTTGTCATACTGGAAAACACAAAAAGGAGGACTGATGAGAACACAGCAAACTATATTGTTATATGATGTTTTGTACAGTAATATTTATTAAAAGGGTAAAAATTGTTTGGATGTAAGATGTCTTCTCTATGTTCGACACTTAAAGGGTGACATATTGAAATGCATTTCGATTTACCTTTTTAATTAAACATGAGTAGAATGACGAGAGCCATCCATCTTCAGGACCAAATTGTAATGATGAAAGTAGGCTCGCCTCTGAACTCAGCAGCAAATAAAAAGGTATAAGTAGGGGACCATGGAATCCATAGTTAAATGATTGATGAAATAAATGCAGAGGAAACAATCCAATGCAATCTATGGATCAACAAAGATAAAAGTGCCAGATGCCTAAAACATATTTAATTAATTAACTTGAAAAGGTAGTATCAAAATACATGATATTACTTCCTTGAATAACAATCGAACTTGATTAAATGAAAAGTTTATTTAAATGACCCTAACCTTCCTCGCATGTAAGCATGTGATTCTCAATAAGACATTCCAAAGCCTGAAAGAAAATTAAAAAGGTCAGTAGAAAAAGTTTGAAGGCTGAAACTGAAGCTGCTAGAAAGCTCAACTTTTTGTCTAACACTCTCAAATGGGTCTCACCCCATGTAATAGAGTTGGTAAAGAGTTGGACTGAATAGTATTTTCCAGTTGGTATTTATTTCCCCATGAGAAAGTGATTCTACCTACCTTCTGATTAATGATTCCATGTATTTTTAAGCATGTTTGAAAGGATAAAACAGTTTATCAAGTTGATACTTTAGTAATTTCAATTCTTTTGTAGGGAATGCTATTTCCCCTCCCTGCTTTTGGTGGCCATAAAATGTTAGAAAAGGCAAGAAAGAATAAGTTTGGGCTTTTAATAAATAAACCCTTGATAAGATTAAACTTCAGAGAAAAACACTTCAAACTAATTACTTTAGAAAAATTCCCTTCTTACCTAGCAATGGTGGGGAGAAGGATACCAAATGAATTTTGCAACTAAGAATCAATTAGAATGTGATAAGTGGATGGTCGAGGAGTTTTTTCTTTTTCACCAATTGGGCCCTTGAAGTGTTTTTCTATAAAACTTACAGGTGTTCGGGTGTTTTACCAAACTATCTCTGGTAAGTTAAAATCCCATATATCCAACGGAATATTCCAAACGTACCTCATAACATAAGGGATCAGCTTTGATAGCAGCTTTGTACCTTTAAATTAAAAAAAAAAAAATTAAAATTAGTTAAAGGATCCCTTCAATCAACCTTTCTCAGCAGATACCACACCTATAGAAATCATTTATTGTCTATCCACAAGATCAACTTTAAGCTTAAGTCTCATACTCCTACAAGTTAAAAACTACAAAGGGTATCATTTCTTTTACCCAAAAACATGTTCAAACACACGCACGCCTGTTAAACATTACATGATAAAGCCAGGTCCCAGAGAAAAACTTACCACTGCCGGGCCTGGACACGGTTTTCCAATGCTTCATATGCCTTACCTCGTAAAAAGCATATTGCAGAAGATATCTGTTGCAAGATATGAATAACACATTTCATGTGACAAAGATAGTAGTATATACAGACAGAACATCGGAAACTGTTTCCAAATTTTCATATAACAATGTTTACTAGGAGGTGAGGTAGTCAGATAATCTTACATTGATCTCATGATCTTCGCCATCTTTATCCAAGTACATGATATTGGAATCCTTTGTGTCATACAGATTCCCCTGTTCATCCACTTTCGCATCGCCAAGCATTAATATGCATTGATCCCACTCCTTCAGCTCCTCCTGGTTAAACAGACACAAAAACAAAAAAAAAAAAAAAAAAAAAAAAAACAAACAAAAACAAAAAGAAAAGAACTAGTCAGTCCTATTAACCCAGAATACAACTGCATCGACCCAAATTAAAGCTGAAAGACCGCAATTTTTAATCATCAATATATCTATCTATGTTACTGAATTTGAAAATCCGACAACACGAAAAAATGTCGCCTTTATAATCCGAGTAAGAAAGAAGTAAATCCCATTTTCTCCTTTTCTACAATCACGTATCAAAGTGAACCAAAACCCAACTAAAGAAACCCAAAATCCACAAATGGAAAACCCAATTTCTAGCAAAAACATTGAACCAACTCAGCAAACAAAGAGAACCCATTTCCTAATTTCAGCAGCAAGATAGACTTGCCAGGCACTTGGCAGCGAGGTAGCGAAATCGGAGGTCACGGAGGACGATCTGGGAGGCATTGAGGAGGTGGTAGGCGCGTCGGTAATGGCGGCCGAGAAAGAGAGCCTGAGCTTGCATGTAGATATCGGCAGGGTCATTGGTAAAGGCAGCGACTTTGTCAGCGAAGAAGATGGCGGAGGAGTAGAGGTGCTTCGTCACGCAGTCCCGAACTACCCCACGAAGCTTTTCAATCTCTTCTTCTCTCATTGTCGCCGAAAGGGGGTTTTGCTCTGGTTGCTTCAGTTCGAATTGGGTTAGAGAGAGAGAGAGAGAGTGGGTGGGGGATTTTGGGAAGAGAGAGTGATTGAATTGGGCGGGAGCTGTGGGGGTTTTAGAGTGGTGGGCTTTTGGTTAAGTTCTTGTTTAGGCTTTGTAATTTAAATTTTTAAACCCTTTTTTTATTAAAGAACTTGATATTTTTAGATACAAATAAAAAAACCTAAAAGTTTAATATTCAAATTAGAACCGTGTTTAAAATTATTATAAGAAAAAATCTTAAATGTAATTGAGTATATATAACTTTGTACTTTTTTGTTTCATCATGTGATGTGATGTGAGGAAAAAAAACAAATACAATATGTTATCCGTCCGATTACACCTATGATTTTAGCATCTTGAATCTATGGCCTCATGTCAAGGTCTTGAAATCGTGTCATATCAAAATCTTTAAATTTTGAAATCCAGTCCAAGGTTCAAGGTTAAAAAAAATTAATCAATGATGTGGCACTACATTGTACACGATGATCAGGAAGTTTTACTCATTCGAAAAGGGAATTGGATCCCATCCAAATCC
Source organism: Pyrus communis (assembly GCF_041283825.1). Classification (NCBI taxonomy): domain Eukaryota; kingdom Viridiplantae; phylum Streptophyta; class Magnoliopsida; order Rosales; family Rosaceae; genus Pyrus; species Pyrus communis. Next base: position 29,239,628 of record NC_142575.1, read on the forward strand.
ACTTTTTAGGAATCTTAAGGATCTTCACATCTTAGTCATTCATCGTGTATCGTGCATTAGAAATCATTTGACATTTTTATTTAAAATTAAACACAAATAATATCTAACAAAAATTAACTACACGATACACAACAAATGGCTAAGATGTGGGGATTCCTAGGATCCTCATAGGTGGATCCGGAGAGGATCCTCTTCCTTCGAAAAGAAAGGCGATGCTGATATTGAATTTGAACAAATATATCATTGCTAACAACAAATTTAAAGGCATAGATAGATGGTGCTGAAGTGCGAATTAAAAGTGCTAATCAGCATCCGCTGAAATTGTTTACTAATTGAGGATAACATAAGCTAGCTTACTCAAAGTAAAAATTTCGTGTTCCGGTATTCTCTAGTTTGTGTCCCTCTGCAAAATATTACACAGTTCATAGAAGCCATATTCATTCAATCAAGTTTTGTTTACCAGGCCTAGCTTGAGCAGCACCCAACTCTCTTCAACGCGGACACGTCATCTTTCATGTTTATTTTCTCTCCTTGTGCTGGGACAGATGAAGTTCCATTTTCTCCCCCTTCAACTGCCTTCTTGCTCACAGTATGGTATATTTGAGTCAGAACTTCAGCGAAGGAGTTTTCTACATTCTTTGATTCCAGTGCAGATGTTTCCATGAAGTAGAGTGACTCCTTCTCAGCATAGGACTTCCCATCTTCAGTTGAGACAGCTACAAGGTGGCGGAGATCTGATTTGTTCCCAACGAGCATCACAACAATGTTGGAATCGGTGTGGTTTCTCAATTCCTTCAGCCATCTGTCCACATTCTCAAATGTCGCATGGCGAGTGACATCGTACACAAGGAGTGCACCCACAGCCCCACGATAGTAAGCACTAGTGATGGCGCGGTACCTATGAGACCAAGAGGGAAAACTTAAGCATAAAAAATATGTAGAAGGGCATCACTAAGAGAAACGGTCATAAGCAGACTTCAAAAGCAAGGGGGAAAGTCCTTTGCCAAAATGGATTATGAACCACAATCCACTATTAGAAATCATAAGCCTGAATCGTAGTGAAACATTCTGGCCAATGTATAAGCCATGTACTAGCAACAGTAGTTTGATTAAATATAATGATGCTCTAAGTTTCCAAAAGAGAAAATTTGGCCTTAATAAGTTGCACCAACTGAATGCCAAGAAACAAGAAAAAGCAATATTATCAGCTCAAACCGACCAGATAGCAGCAATACACATCAGCTTATAGCATCCCTTTTCAGATACATCATATGAGCTGAGCCTCCATAACCGCCAAATGAAATGTGCACAAAGTGAAACGCATAACAAGAAGAAAATAAGCATAATTAGCAATAGCCCTTGCACTGCATCAAATTTCAGTCAGGTAACAAGCTCTCGTTCATATTCGTATTTACTATAAAAAGGGAACTGCTTATGTTTTTGATAATGGATTCCCTATGAGTTTCAAACATAACCCCTAGTCCTTTCAACTAGTTAACAACAACGACCATGCCTAAAGGATCAAGTGGAAAATCTCAACAGAAAACAACATTCTACGATCACTACTTTTCTCAGCATCTGTTTTCAGTCCTTAGATTCTAACTGTCAGAATATATGCAGACACGACAGATGCTAATTTGACTCGGTCCTATTCCTTCTGTTCAGCCATTCTTTGTCAACCCTTAAAGCCCACCCTGTTAATGTAAGTCCTGTTAATGCAAAGTAAGTTGTAACTAAAGGGGAAGCTACTAGTACGATGCTGCGCCACTATTCTCTATAAAGGAAAGAGGATGTTCTATACGTCCTTGGTTCTCTTTTTCTTTCTTATTTTACTGACGGCCTTTTGTAAAAACTTACACCGATTTCCTAGGTAATGTTTTTCGCTTACATGCTAGGCAATGTTTAAATACTATGCTAGCTAATCCCTATTTAAAGGCATGCCAGAAGCTTCACGGCAAAGCATTCCTTTGTATTAGTAATTAAGGAATAGTACTTACTCACTAAATTTAAGATCTGAGTCCACAAACAGAAGGAATTTAAGATCTACCTCATCCCGGTACGTGCCTCGAGAAGAAGGCAAGCATATTACCACAGTTAGCTTATCTTTTTCCTTGACAATGCATGGATCTCAACCAACCAAGATCTAAGTCCCACCTACTATTCAAAGATCAAGAAAACCGGAAACAAATCCTAATATCAATGAGTCTCTGCAACAAGAGTGACCCCAAATCTTCCTAAACGCACAAACTTCAAATGAAAAAAAAAACGAACAAACAAAATTCAACAAATCTGAGCTAAAAAAACTACATGCAACAATAATCACCCAAATCCGCTCCAAATTTCACAAAAACCCAAAAATTAAACTTCACCAAAACACAAAATCTACCAATCCAGCATAAAAAAATTCACAAACACAAAAAATAAAATAGAAAACTAGCAAGACCTAGATGGGGAAATCCATGGAGGAAGAAGAAAAGGGAGGACCTTTCTTGGCCAGCAGTGTCCCAAATCTGAGCCTTGATGACTTTGCCGTCAACGGTCAAGGTCCTGGTTGCAAACTCAACGCCAATGGTGGATTTGGACTCGAGGTTAAACTCGTTCTTGGTGAACCTAGAGAGCAGATTGGACTTCCCCACGCCGGAGTCCCCAATCAAGACCAACTTGAAGAGGTAGTCATAGTCATCGTCGGCTCTGTATCCAGCCATTTCTGCAGTTCTCTAACTTTTGGTGTTCGAATTAAGAGAGAGGGGCAGAGAGAGAGAGAGAGAGACAGAGTTGCAGAGAGGTGCAGCTTTCGGTGGGGATACTGAAGTGGGACTGGGAAGTGTGAAAGCGTTTTTAATTAAAAAAAGCGCCAGAAACTTGATGTCAAAGGAATTTGTAAATTGAGGAAACGTCCATGTAAATATCAGTACTTTTTTTTATAGATAGAATGATTCTCTTCTTATTTTTTTGTTTTTCTTAGTAGTAAGTATTTTATATTTGTGTAACAAAAATTATTTAAATTGATAATTTAATCTACCGTAAAATTAATTTAATAATTTATATAAAAAATGACAGCACAGGTCCTCAAAATGAAGACATTAAAGGAGCAGCTCTGCACAGCCAAAAACCTCGGTTTTCATTTTTTTCTGCTTTTTTTTTTTATTTAACAAGCCACACGTTTTATATAAACCTTAATGATTGAATCAAAAGATGAAACAATTCTTAGGTTCTTTAATTGTTTCTCTAAAAGATGTAAGTTTTTATTTTATTTTAGAGAATTTTAACAAAAAGCTCTTTGTACTATTCACTTTAACGAAAAATCACATTTTTACATTAAAAAGTCAATCATGGTACTATTTACTTTACCTTTTATTTTATCCTTATCATTAAAACTCAAAGTTTTCAAGTCATTTTCATTACTTTTCCTTTTATTTTATACAAGTGTGGTTTCAAAGAGAATAAACGGCTCCATATTTCTAAATATGAGAAATTTATAGTTTTATTACATAGAAATTTTGAATCAAATGGCATTAGAGCGCTAAATTCGAGGAGATAACAAAAGTTAATAGTCCTAACTCTCTTAGTCAATTCAAAAGTTCAGGAGAGAAACTCTTTAGTGTTGTATCTCTCTTTGTGACTCTCACTCTCTTACATAGTCAAACTCAATCCTAACTTGTTCTAGTTCGATATCTAGTCGATACGAGTTCGTTTTTCTTCTTCGGATCCTTCTACTTGTAGTTGTGAGAAAACCATCATAATCCTCTAGCTTGAACAATATCAACGATATCCAAATCATATTGTTGATAATATATAGATAGATACATACATCATTATGAATCTTGTATCAACAATAGATACATAATGGCACATAAATTATTTACACTATCTCAACATTTTCGATATGATAACAATAGTATCTCAGTACAATAGTATGATGTTGTATGAGCTATATATAAGGGTAATTTAGACATTTCTTCGTATCAAGTTGATGTAGATGTTGTGATTAGTGTATATTTCTAGTTTTTATTTATTTATTTATTTTTAAAAGGGGGACAACGGGTGGTAAGCCACGGTTATCTACTATTTTTAAAGACTGGGAAGACTTAGCATTTCAACCTCTCCTGATTACAAGTCTGGCTTCCACACCAGCAGTGTATATTTCTAGTTAGCTAAACACTTTTTTTTTTCCTTTCAAAATTTCGGATTTCAATCTGATTCACGTGAACTTTGGTAATTTTAGGATGGGAATCAGATTTTCCAGTACAACATTTGCCCCCTAAGCACAATTAATGGGGAATTTGGTAAAGTGCATACGAGGTTGGACCCGACGAGACATGAACCTAAAGATGCTTTAAAAAACCTAAATATTTGAAGGGTTAACTCTAAAATCAAATATGACTTTAGCTCCTGAAACTTTATTTTTTCCATATAAAATTCAACATAAGTTTTTTATTCCAATAAAGCCCACTTACTAGATTCCAAATTAGCAAATTTATTAATTATATTTCACTTTACACATTTTAAAAAATATTATGCCTAAAATACCCCTATTTGAATGTTTGATGTACACAATTAATATGGATTGTAAGGAAGATTTAATGATTTTACAAAAATAAAAAAATAATTATTGCCTAATATATAATAACAATAAAACATGTCTAATATATGTAATAATACATGCTTAGTTTAGTCAATCAAATTATATTTTACATATAAATGTAGGTAAATTATTTCACACACACATATATAACAAAAAAACATGTCTGATATCATAAAAATTCATGCAAAATAATTTACCTACAAAAAAATGTTATTTGATTTAGTGCACCAAATGTCACATCCTGGCCCGGGGGGGGGGACCACTTTCCGGGCCCGCTCCACCACCGTAGCATGATATTGTCTGCTTTGGGCCCAGACCACGCCCTCACGGTTTTGTTTTTGGGAACTCACACGAGAACTTCCCGATGGGTCACCCATCCTGGGAATGCTCTCACACGCTACTTGCTTAACTTAGGAATTCCGATGGAACCCGAAGCCAGTGAGCCCCCAAAAGGCCTCGTGCTAGGTAGGGATGAGAATATACATATAAGAATCACTCCCCTGAGTGATGTGGGATGTCACAATCCACCCCCTTAAGGGCTCGACGTCCTCGTCGGCACACACGCGACCAAGGTTTGGCTCTGATACCAAATTGTCACATCCCCGCCCGAGGGGGACCACTTCCCGGGCCTGCTCCACTATCGTAGCACTATATTGTTCGCTTAGGGCCCCGACCACGCCCTCACGGTTTTATTTTTGGGAACTCACACGAGAACTTCCCGATGGGTCACCCATCCTGGGAATGCTCTCGTGCGCTACTCGCTTAACTTTGAAGTTCCGATGGAACCCGAAGCCAGTGAGCTCCCAAAAGGCCTCATGCTAGGTAGGGATGAGAATATACATATAAGGATTACTCCCATGAGCGATGTGGGATGTCACACCTCCTATTCAAATTTTAAAATGTTAGATGCTTGAAAACAAGCAAAATAAGTTACCCAATAAATGTAAAGTACATGCAAAATAATTTACCTACATAATAAAGCAAACCCAATAGATGCAAAATACATGCAAAATAATGTACCTACATAGAAAATAGTATTTTTTTTTCATTCAATACTAGTATACCTATTATTTGTACATATAATAATAAAATGTGCCCAACATATACATAAAAAATAAAATACCTACATAATGAAGAATGTTATTTGATTCAAAATTAATTTACTTACAAAATAAAGCAATTTTATTTGATTCAAAATTAATTTACCTATTATTTGTACATATATCTTGTGATAATAAAATGTGCCAAATATATGTAATAACATGGAAAATATATTACCTACTAAATAAAAGAATGTTATTTGATTCAACATTAATTTGCCTACAAAATATAAGTTAGTTGCCCATCATAAATTTACATATAGGTAGATTAATTAGTATAATATGTTTGAACATATATGTAGTATTGTGCATATATATATATATATATATATGTTTGTGTGTGTGTGTGTGTTATTTGAACACATATATATATATATATATATTCAGCTTATGGTTGTACTATATACAATAATATGTGTAATAACTATTTGTTCATTGTAATTAAGGTGAGTAATTACATTTATTTTGAATATTGTGGTACAAGTTGTAAATATTTTGTAATAATATATAGGTCAATTATTTTTCTACTTGTCAGTCATTTTCAAATTTGGGTTTTATTTAAAAGTTTAGAATTAGGTAGGTTTTTGTTTATAAAATAAGAGTTGTGAAGATTTATATTTAAAAAATCCGTTAAAAAGACCCTCAAATCATAGTACTCGATCACGTCCCCACCATATATAATTCCATGTCCCCCTAACCTCAATCCCCAATCCCCCAACCAATGTTTTTCCATCTCAGAAACTTCTTAAAGCCTAGACGATACGGTCATATATAGCTCGCTCGCTCTCTCTCTCTCTCTCTCTCTCTCTCTCTCTCTCTCTCAACTTTCTCAATATGTCCATATCTAATCCTTCTTCACCTGCCTCATCGAATTCGGAAAGTACTACTGCAGGCTCTTCAAGTTGTACAAGTACTACTCCCAGCATTCAAATGGTTTCCAAGTCGGTATCTGAGAGGCTTCTGGGGAAGTTTTTTGATGCTTCGCAATACGACTTCGATTACGAGCAGAGTGGTCTGTGGTCTCCTCCATTACGCCGGAGGGTGTTTCTGGACTCACCCGGGAATATTATCATATCGTGTTGTGATGAAGATGAAGAAATATACTGCTGCAAACTTAAGAATGCCAAGATGGCTTGGCCCAGACGCTTCTTCTCTTTGATCGCTGTAAGTGTTTGCTTTCTTACTTTGTGGAAATTCCCTGTTTACCGTGGTGCATGAGTGAGAGATGCTTTGCTTGTTTCTTAAATATTTGATTTTCTTTTATCTTTTTTTATTAAGGGAAATGTTTTCTCTTTGGGAGTAACATTGTCTGACAATATAAGATGTTTGTGTGGATACATAATGGATTTGGATCGTTAATTAGATTTATTTCAAACCGAATGTATGGTTTGGTGAACAATCTAGCAATATAAGCGGGGGTGTGCTATCCACACACCCTTTTTACTTCTCACACCCCTTATTAATTTCTTCCCTTTGATCTTCTTCAAATCATCCTATCCAAAGGCCGAAAATTAGAAGAGTGTGTGAGAAGTAAAAATTGGTATGTGGATATCACACCCTTATAAGCGTTTTAACTTTTAATTATGACAAAATAATTTCAAGTCTAGCATGAAAACATTCCCCTCAACTTTTTCTCAATCACATATAGTACTGTGCCTCTTGCGGAGAAAGGAACAATTGAATGCACGGATGGGGTTATTTTTATGTGAAGCGAATGCTATGCATGTTGAACTAGCATTGAAAATGGTGATGATATGTTGTTTTATTTCTTGTTGCAGGCCTTATGGTGCTCTCCAAGGCAATAGCAGTTGGTGCTCTCCGTTTCATAGAGCTAATTCAAACACCCCCTGTAATCGCTTCCCAAAGAGAAAAAAGTACTAATTAGCTGTTAATTAGAAAAAGGTTCAACGAGGAAAAGAAGGTGTCTTGTACAACTTTAGTTATATATGAGTTATGGATAAATCTTGTTAAGTATATTTAATTTCTAGCTTATAATATAATGAACTTTTGTAGTTTTATGCTCGTATAGTTTGTAGATCGATATATAAAACAACTAGACTGTTTGAGCAAATAGTTTGTAGCTTAAGTAGTTAAAACTATATTTACCTCCGCTCTCATGACATGTTCGATTACCCACCCCCGATATCGCTTGTATCAGAGTGTAAAAAAATTGTATACTACTTGACTGTTCGAATGTTTTTTCTTTAGGTATTATAATTATAGGCACAGTAGTGAAGTAGGCTTTCAAATTTCTTAATTGATAAAGTCATAGATGTTGGTGGCTGGATTTGAATGATACAGTGACCCATCAAGCAGAAATGGTCTGCATGCTAGCAAAAGGAATTTTCAGACCTGCATGTGTCTTCTGCGGAGGCCACAGGTTTGCTTTTTGAGTCTTTGAGGACACAGCAGCACAAAACTAACGGCTCTTTCTTTCTTTATAAACTTGAAATAATAGATTCCCTTCCCCTACCTTTGGAGTTGTTCAAAGTTGTGTGCGCACAGATCGTCTGCTTAATTTGCCTTTTCTTATTGTTGTTGTTGTTTTCCTTTTGCTTTTTGCTTGTGTTTATTAATATACTTTAATCTTTTTTAAACTTTTTGTGCACTTCTTATATATGTTTCCCTGACTGGAAAGAAATGTTGAGAAACCATTTTAAACACATAAATGAAGTAAATTGTAATAGAATTTGAATTTTGTATAAAATCATGGAGGCTCACTGCAATGGAATTTAGGCCTCTTTTTCTTGTCTAAAATTGACTTGGATATGATAACTCACTAGAAGTATTGATTGATGAATTAATTGCATTTTTAGGAAGTGAAGGTAGAAGATGAATTAGCCATGGGCAAACCTTATCGCTCGCAATCCTACCATTTTTGGGACGCTCAGGAGGGGATTAGTTTTCTTCATAGCTAATTCATCTACTACCTTTACTTGGACAAAATAATACATTAATTAACTTCCGTTGAATCTAGCGCCCAAGGCCTTAATTATGGTTCTATATATGAAATCATATAGGAAGGCGGTCAGTCAGGGGTGCTAAAGAGATTGTGATCTTTGTGGCCTGAGGGCAGCATAGTTAAGCTCCATATATACAGAGCAAATTCAGTTGAAAAATTAAGGCCTAATCGAACTTCAAGTAATCAGAACGGAATTAGGAATAGCTTAACATTGTCAATTTTAAGCGGAACAAGTTCTTTATAGTTAAACCAGAAATCATTTTGAATTTGGAGTCATGCTTGACTAAGGTAGATGACTTTCATCGGTTTTCTGGCTCAAGTTGAACCAGCTCTTTATTCGGTTTTGCAGCAGTTTGGAGGCGCTTGACGCCTGCTCCTCGACTCCGCCTAACTTTTGGTTTGCAGTTGCAGCAAACTTAGGTGTTCAATTTGAAAATGATCATGAGTTATAGTTTTCAAAAATTATGAATATAACTAAATTACTTGAGCGTTCATTAGTTTCAAAAACAAAAAAAAGTTGAATTCAAGGAGGTCAGGAGGATGCAAAACGAGGCCTTGGTTTTTTCTCTAGTACTGTTCAGTTGGTTTGCATGTGGCATCACTCTAGTAGCCTCACAGAGTCTGTAATATTTTATCCTGTAAAAAGTAAAATGTAAAGAGGAAATCAACAAAGATTAATAACCGACCCGAATTTCAAAATATGCAACCCGATTGTGAATCAGGTCAATCCACCTCTCGCACGGGTCTGTCATTGAGAGAGGGCGGATAAGTGCCATAGGAAGATGTGAATATAAAATAGTTCTATATCGGTTTGTAGGGGTTTATAAGATGTTAGATTACTCTTTATATAGTTAATTGATTTTATGATAAAACATCAACCGTCTTTATAAGAGAGGAATTTAGAGAATTTCCAAATATATTTTCTTTTGTGCTTCTTTAATTTTTGAGAAAAGTAAAATAATTAATAAAAAATACTACTCTTACTCCTTTTTTTCATATTACATTTGCAAATTGCATCAATGAAGAATAATTAACATTCTGGCCCACCACCTATCTCTCATGTCTCATCCCTCTGTTCTTCCTTAGCCCTTTTGTGTTCGTTTCAACTTCCGCCTGGGCAGCAGCCATCAGCCATGCCATGCATCTCAATTTCTCTTATTTTATTTATAAAGAAAATAATATAATTCGTAAGAAAATAATTTTACAGTAACATTACATGCATGATGCATATGGATGTAGGTAGGAGGAAGAGGTAGAATTGGAGATGGATTTTGAGGCCAAATTTACTCAGCCATGGAGAAGTATTCGCCGCGTCATTTTTTTTCTTGATAATTCCATTGTTATCCTTATTCTGCTTGGAAATCCTACTCATTGGTGGTTAAGTAATTAGTATATATATTAACGTACTATTTATTCAATCACAAAACAAAAACCTAGACCTAAACCCTACCCCCTATTTAACAATTAAAAAAAATCCTACCCTATCCCTAGGTTTCTCGTTCACTCACATACTTCTCAGCTTTCAGGTTGAATTTCATTAATGACTCTTCCAGCAGGCTATAGGTTTTGCCCCACGGATGAGGAACTAATTCTGTACTACCTTCACCCCAAAGTGAACGGAAAGGAGGTACCCGGCCAAGGTAACTCCCCAGTCTTTGATTTCGATCTCTATGGCGTCACGGAACCTTGGGATATATGGGAGAAATTCAAAACAAAAAGAGAAAACGATTTGAAGTTGAGTAACGACCTCTACTTTTTCACTACTCTCAAGTTGAAGACCACAGAGGGAACACGTATCTGTAGAACCCTTCCGTCTGGCAGCAAGTGGAATGGCGAAAACCGCCCTTCTGAAATTAAAAATTCTGGCAGTGAAGATGTTATTGGCCATAAAAAAAGATTTAGCTACAGAAAGAACGGATCTGATGATCAGCAAGATCGCTGGATCATGTATGAGTTCGACATTGATCAAAAGCTGGTACTTGAGCCTAAACAAGTGAGTACATATACTTCTTTGTGTTTTATTTTGCGTGTGTTTTCCATGTCTGTTAGTCTTTCTTTGTGTGCATATATACCTTTAGTCTTTCTTTGTGTGCATATATACCTTTCGGTTCCTTTGTTTGTTTGTGTGTTCTATCTTTTAATCAAGAGATCGTTGAGATTATGATTACGAGATTTTTAAAGAAAGCATAATTTTCAGATTTCTTTTTTTGGGGAAAACAAGGAAAAAAGGGAAAACAAAGTAGCGTTAATATATGCAAACCCTAATCTTAAATCGGCTCAAAAACAAAAACTCCGGCACGTTCTCGAATGAAGCGTCTCCTCACCTGCTTGCTCATGCTCATGCCTACAGACTATAGCTCTTCCTCCTCCTCCTACTCTTTGAGCTTCCTTGGAAGGCTTGAATTCTCCAATCTCTATTTCCATCTTCTAAATATAAAAACAAAAATGTATAGCAGGTTCTGGTGGGTTGGAATCCAAATCCCATGATAAATCAGATCATTCTTATTCTCAAAAAAAAAAAAAAAAAAAAAAAAAAAATCAGAGTTTTAGGGTTTGTCATATGTTGGCTTGAGTTTTATTTAGAACTAACATCAATTGATTTCTTTTTCTCATCCAACGTGTTGGTTTATATTGAAAAATACAGAGAAAAGACACACACAAAAAAAATGGAGAAGTTCAGATATTGGTAGGAGGTTGCCTTGGGGTGTTTGAGGGTATTTTTTGAAACAAATGTGGTCAAACTTAAAAAAAGTTTAAATTTATATTTTAATGGAGTGCAGATAGAAATTGGGTGAATTTAGTTGAGAGGCAAGAAAAACTCATATATATATATATATATATTGTGACAAGTTAATTTGTTTAGTCCCTTCTTGAGATACATATATTTTTTCTTCTTCTTGGTATTCACTTTATGTAAATTTTTTTTTTTTTTTAATGAAACGCAGGAGAATAAGATTGTTCTGTGCATGCTTAGAAAAAAGGTCAACGGATCCGAGAAGAAAAGGAAACATGGAGATCTAGAAGACCAGGAGGTGCTTGGAGGCAATAATATGGATATCTCCAATGGAGATAGTAACTACGGAGACTTGGATAGAAAGCAAGTAGTGTCGCTTGAGACACAAGAAAAGCAGCAATGCTTCTTACCAAGCAACGCGGGATATCTTATACCACGAGTACAACGGCCAGAAATTTATGATCCTTTGCAACAGTTCCACCGTCAATCCATTGTTTACAATGTTGTCCCTCCGCAAACACCATTACAACTTGAACAAGTTGATTTTCATGGCAAGCAAAATTGGGGACTGCAACACCTACATCAAGGGGAAGAAGCTTGGAAGAATAAACTCTTAAAAACATGCATCAATAACAATATACAAGGACGTGCATCTGGTTCAGAACAAAATGCCCTACAAAGAGAAGAAAGTAGGGAGCATCAAAGCTTCATGTCACGTGCTGACAATGTACAAGCATTAGGAGCTGATCATGAGCAGAGTGCCCTGCTGAAGGAAGTAAATTGGAGGCAACAATGCTCCATGCCGTGCCTTGATAGTGCCTTGCAGCAAGCGGGAGAAAATCATCAGGTGCAGCAATCCTCACAAGATAATGTTGCAAATGGAAGCTTGATAAACAACAACATACCCCACTGTACAGAACCAGTGCCACCATATGGTTTAACAATTGATCAAGTTGATCATGCAGGAAGCCGCGATGTGTATGGAGGATTCGGTGCAGCTAATGATGATTTCGCATATACTCCGTGGATCAAGTCTTTTGCAAACGAACTCCTGAGGATTAATTGTTCCTCGAAGTTCAATTGATTGATCCTATATTATTCTAATTTAAAAGTTGTAGGGAATTTCTTTTAATAACTTTTATTTTCCAGACGTGTCGCGCGCTGAGGTTTGTTGTTGTTCTCTCTTTCACCTCCCCCTGTCCACTAGGGTATTTCCAATTACATGTATTTACATGCTCCTTTATTGCACTTGGTTGCTCCTTAATCATTCAATTTACTTTCATATTTATGGTTCCCATGTATCATTCAAAAGGATACATAACTTGTTTTGTTTGTTGATGTTTTCTCTTCGGGTGATGCTAGGAAGACTAAATTTGCAAACTAGATGATGTGTCATCAATAAGAATAAGCACGTTTATCAACGTTTAAGTAATAAACCAATCATCAACTTCCATGTCTCTTAGTTTCCAAAACTCTCTACAAATTTAGTCTTCCCACCTTTTCTGGATGAGAATGATGATCACCGTGCAGTGCCAATCAAATTTAATACTGAAAAGCAATTCAAGATGACTAACTCTTCATCAACTTCATTTTTTAACGTTCATCACAATCGTATTTTGAAGTCAGTCCCCCAGGAGTGGTCCTGTATGTGATTAATTGTACAGTTTGTACTCCATTGCCAATTACGTAACTTGGGAAATCTCAGCTTTGACTTGTTTGCTAAAAAAACTAGCTAGTACTTGCTAGCATTCACTCATGAACTAGAGATCATGTAGTTTATATTTCCCTTTGTCCAACACTGCTTGTAAAAATTGTATATAAAAAAATATGGCTTGTATAATAAATACCGATTCCATAAATTAAAACTAGAAACTAGCTTTAGTGGATGAATCATATTTAATGCATCTATACTGCGGGGAACGAATTCAACAAAAGCATGGAACTATATTCTGGTGTTCGTGCAACCTGAATTAATCATATATCATGTCATATGTTGACACTGTACATGCATTAGCAGCTAGTCCTAAGAAGAATGCCCAGTAGTAGGGGGAAGAAAATTGGGGGCAGCAATTATCCTCTTCATGAGGCAACAATTAATGTAAGACAATTAGCAACTCAATGTAGTGATGAAGTGACTGTCTTGCAGCAAGGGGGAGAAAATCATCACGTGCAACAATGCCTTGTGTCACAAGTTAATGTTGCAAATGGAAGCATGCCTCGTTGTCCAACGTCCGTCTTGCAGGAAGCCGTGATGTGTTTGGAGGACTTGGTTCAGCTAATGATGGTTTCGTATATTCCTGTGGGTGGACCAATCTTTTGCATACGACCTCTTGAGGATTAATTGTTTTCCCAAAGTCATAGAAAATAATGATCCAGATGAAGTCATAATCAATTTATGGACATAATTATCAAAAGTTAAAATGTAATCAAACTTCAGGTTCCACGAGACATGACATCATAATATCTTTTGTGTTTAATTTTTCTGTATACTTGTTCATAGATGAATTTCCGCGAGTAGTAATACAATAGTTTTATGCAAATAATAATAATAATAATAATAATAATCTGACCAATTCTAATAGAGGTGAGCCCTACTATTGTATGTACGATTCACTTATATTAGAGAGTGTAAGTTTTGTGTCTAAATAACATACTTTTTTATCTTTTTCAAAATGGACTATCACCTATGTAAGATCCAACTATTTATTCTTGCACGTAAATTACTCTCAGATAACACGACGCTGTAGATTTGTCATCAAACGGTAGATTTGATGAATTTCAACTTTGAGTTTGAGCCATTGAACTAAGACGATTTTACTCGAATATAATTTAACAACTTGGTGCCTTCACGCAGTACTGATACTTCCCAAGAAAGAAGGACGTCTTGATCTCAAACATTGTTGGAGTGCTGGAACCAACGAAGGCAAAAATGGAATGTCATGATGGTGAGTTGAAGTCTTGGAGTCTTTGATTTGAGTGGAAAATTCATAGAAACTAATTGTCACTAATGAAGGCCAACGTGATTGTGTGTCATAGCAAAATAACTCAGATGTAATTTGGATGTTAAAGTGGCAAAATCTCGAGCCTATCATGCTCCGCAATGTATTTTAATTTACTAACATGACGAGGCATGATATAGGTTTGCAATACATCACTGTGGTGCTTGAATTTGCTATTATAGCATAAATTAATCTGAATTCGCTATTATAGCATAAATTAATCTGAATTCTCTTCCGTAATTATACATGATATTAATGTAATTAATTTAGGATTCCTACCATGAGGGTTTTTCTCAAACTCTACATATATTGTAACCTTTGTATATGATTAATTCAATGAGTCATATTTTACATGATATATCATGGTGCTTTAAAAATCAACCAACGGTGTCTCTGTCAAGTGTTGAATTTGAATACCGTTCACTTGCTCATGTGCGTGCAGCGACTACATAGATTTGTTTATTCTAAGAGAGATCGGGATTCAGCTATCATGTGATAATCTCAATGCTACTTATCTTGTTTCTAATCATGTTCAGCATGCTCGCACAATCGCACTCACCACGTTAAACTTAATTATCACTTTGTCTGTAAAAAATGTGGCCCTCGTAGTCATAGGGTTTGTTATATTTCTCCTGCTAATCAGCCTGCGGATCTTCTTACTAAAGCTTTCCATCAGTCTCGTCAGAGTCTTTTTTTCTCCAAACTCGTCCGATTAGGATTGTCTAGTTTGCGGGGGTAGGGGTGGGGATGGGTGGGTGTTAGAATAGATAAATTATTCCGGATTCTCCTATGCAATTAATGGAATGTCTATTAAATTGTAATTAGTTTAGGATTTCAACTGCATATATATGAGTTTTCCTTAAACCTTATATATATTGTAACCTTTGTACATAAGCAATTTAAGGAGTCACATTTCTACATAACTGCATGTAAGCTTCTTATAGTTGAAGTGTACCTAACTTCCAATGACCATTCTCTCTACTTTTTCAAAATCAGTATGGACCACCAAAAATGCATGTCCCAAACTATTCCATCTAATTGTCATCACTTTCAATTAGCTAATTATAACTTGACCCCCACGCATCTCCCTCAGCACTCTTATATATACTTTAAACCCCTCTTCAAAGTTACTTCATCAACTAGCTAGCTAACAAATTTGTTATGCAAATGGCTCGTTCATATAAGCCATTCTTTCTTATCCTCCTCTTTGGTTTTGCCTTCTGCATGCCCACTTTTGGAGCCGGAAGGCTGCTGAGGGTTGAAAACAATGGAAAGGGTGGCCAGCTTTCTTTGGAGGACAGCTTGATGGCTGGTACGGAAACTGATCCGGACTACAGGTCATTACCTTCTTTGGGTGAGCATGAAGGTCATCATGCAGTGCCAAGCAATGTTAGCGTTGTAAAGCACTTCATCACTACTCTTCATGATCAGCTTCGTTCTGTCAAAGCGCAATCAGTACCGAGCCCTGGAGCCGGTCACATTAACTTATAATTACGTGCTACTAAGGTTGTGATGTTAGAGCAGAATCATTTGGATAAGATACATCACAAGCCGTCTAAAACCTCGATAGGTTTGTTCTATATATGTAGCTAGCTATAGCCCAGCTGGTTAAAAATAATTACTCTTGTGGTCGTGATCTTATGTGTAACTCCCTCTTCACTCAGTATCATTTGTATTAAATAAGTACATGATACTTGTTTGTGTAAACGCGAATTTCTTGTAACAAAGACACAAGAACACGTGTAAAAAATAAAGAATTTGTATTAATGTAGGGGTTAAAATCTCTAATTACAATTTTAATCCTTTGATTTGTTGTCCACAAAGTGTGTATGCGTATTGTCATTGATCCAAAGGTCGTGATGACTTGATCTTGGATGAACAGATCCCTCAAGGGTTTGACTTGTGGCAATGGAAATCGGCACGTGTAGTGGTGCTTAATGATTCTTCACGAGTTTGACGAAGAACGCAAAGAGTTTTCTGAGTCTTCTTGAATGTTTGAGTGTTTGTGAATTGGGGGCCTGAGAACTTTAGCATCTTGGTATGAGAATAATTTTCTGCCCCTTTTCTTTGCTTTAAGCCTCATATTTATAGACTATCCAAGTCTTGCCTACAGATGATTTGGTCTTGCTTGTGGGCTTGATTCATTAACCAAAGAATCAAGACTTGATTTGTGGCTTAGTTCGTGATTTGGCATTTTAAATCAATTAATTTGTTTTGATTAAATTAATTAAAGAATTAATAAAGATAATTCCTAAATTACTTTCAGCCAAATGTCAACACGTGTCACTCTTGATGACTCGTCCAGTTTTCATGAGTCACATGTCATATGTACGATTTATGAGACACATAATGTATGTCACCTAAGCCCTGATATGTCAAACTTTAATGTGTAGATACATTTATTTTTCACCAAAACTTCGATATCTACAGTTGGATTATTCACATTTGATGTAGAAATTATATAACAAGAGATTTGTAATCCAAGAAAGTAATTAAGAACAAGGTTCTAGGTTCCACTCTCTATTCCAACAATATCTTGTATAAAAAAAAAATGTTGCAATAGTTATCTCTCTTTCAATTTATCGATTATCACTGAAAGTTCATTTTATTTGTCTTTTTCTGCTTTGGTCACACTGGTTACGGTGTTGCTTATAATATAAACCTCTGCACAGATTCCCCCATCTCCTGTTATCTCTCATGGATTATTCTTATCCTTCATTTTATTTTTCTTTTTGCTGCTTTGGTCACACTGGTACAGTCTCCTTGTAAGTGTAATTAGAAGTTATGATACGTGGCATCTCGTGTTAATAATATAATGCTTGTAGAAAATGATTTACATGTGAAAATTAATTATTGGACCAACCCCATATTTGCGATGTGCCGTTTTCATGTGAGTCTTTCTCCGTATTTATGGTTTCAGAAAATTTGGGTCTATCCATGAAATTCAGAAACAAGCATGCAATTAAATATACAAATGTAATGCATGTACATAAGCAAATAATGTTTTGGAATACATGACAATTCTTTTGGTAAAAAGGAAAATGCAATTCGATATCACGAACTCATACCATGGTCCATGGATGGCACCTGAATGATTCAAGTTTAGGGCTGATTAACTTTTGAACCCTACTTTTGAACTCTTCAGTCCAAATAATAACTCGAGGTAAGATTTTGAAACTTTGAACCCTTACTTTGGACAAAAACTTTTGAACTCTTCAGTCCAAATAATAACTCGAGGTAAGATTTTGAAACTAGGCCTCTCGATATTTTAACGTTAAATTACAAAAACAATTGAGAAATATGCACAAGCATTTCACTCTCTTTACATTTGAGATGATTTTCAAAAGAGTGGCTTTGTATACACCCAAAATTTTCTCTCGACATCCAATTCCTTTGACCACCCATTATTTAAATTTCAAAGTTGTACACTACCTACAGTTAGGAATATCCCAAAATAACCTAATTTTAAAGGTTATTTTTTACCACCCATTATTTAAATTTCAACTTTCAAAGTTGTACACTAATCAGTTAAAAATTGTACACCTTTGTTTACAATGTGCACACCCCATGTTGGTCTTGACAGTTGATTTTACTTTAAATGTTCAATCTAACGGTTACAAAACAAGAGGGGTGTGTGTAAGGTGAGAAAGAGTGTTAAAAGCATATGAGGTGAGAAAAAGTGTGTTTAAAGCACTACTCAGTACACAACGTCCATTAAATAACAAACATTTGTATGGGGAGTAAAAGGTTTAATTAAACTTGAAATGTTGTCACCTAGGAATTTGGTTTAGTCTTCTTTGGAGGTTGTAAGAGTCCCATAGAAATTAAGAAGAGGTTTATTAAATATTGTAAGCCTTTTTACTAGTGTATTAAAAGGTCTAGAATGGCAGACTTATTAATTAAGAAACATATAATTAAGAAGATGTCTATTAAATATTGTAAGCCTTTTTAATAGTGTATTAGAATGCCCAGAATGGCAGACTTATTAATTAAGAAACATGTATTTGTCTTGTGCAATTGAAGTGAGTGATTTCTTCTTTTTAAAACAAGCATGTGACTTAGTCGTGTGAGTGAATCCACAATTAGCAACGTTGAGAAAGCTCTGTTATCCCTGGTTGAGTGAATCCCATATCACCTATCCTTCGTCCCCAAGACTCTTCGGTCCACCCTGCATCAACTACCAAAATAAAAAGGAAAACTAGTGAAAGAATGGAGGTTACAATCCACCATTGTGGCCGGCTACACGCCAACAACTCCGGATTCCGGCCAAAACAACTTGCAGTCACCTCGCCTCTCTCCCCTCTACAATCTCATATCAACAATCGACCTTGCAAGCAGTCATATGAGGCGAATTGAACTCCCTAAGTTTATCCAATATTGTCGGTTCATTCACTCATTCTCTCCATGATCTACAAGACCCACATCTTATCTAAGCTCAACACATGCCCAAATCGAAAGTGCCATTAAAGAGAAGGCAAGTTTGGGTTAACGCGGGCCGGAGCTGGCAGATGCACATAGAGGAGGTGCCAATTGTTGGACACCACGACTCCTCTCCTTTATAAATTCATAGATTTTAGTGGAATTTTATTTGATTTTTAGAGATTCTATGCAAAATAATACACGTGCGTATTTTTCACGTATTATACCTATTTTGTATTTTACTAACTATATTGGTGCATCTTGGATTTCTTTATTAGAGATTCAGGGCAATGTGTCTATTGCCATGGATATATGATTCTCCTTAAGTAGATTTCAGATACCCAATATCAGTAGACTATATATAATTGAGAAGCAAATGTTAAATATCTATACACTGCATGCATAGAACCACATACATACGATGACATGCATATGTAAATATAATACAACCTTGCCTGAAGAGGAGCTCGACATTGCTTCAATGAATGACAGAAAGTCTTCTACACTCAGCAGCAATAATCCAGCTAGAATAGGGTTCGCTCAAAAAGGGATGGAGCTGTGAGTGTAGGGACCTCATAATATATAGCCAACCATCCTAGGTATCAGGCCTATCAACTGATACCCGGATATTCTATATTGATTAGGGTTTCGATATAGTCCTATTCCGTTATGAACTCTTGTCAAAACATGATAAGGTTACTTGAATATAGTTGCATGTTATTAGGACTTCCAATCTCAACCAAGTAAGGGCGTAATCTTCTCAACTTGATAACTCAAAACTGAATTACAAGTTTGACGAGAACTAGAAGTCATTCTCCTTGACACTCACATCTTACATTCTCCCACTTGAGTGTCCAAGAAGAATGATATTACATAGGCTAAGACTGAGGTGATGACAAGTCCCTGAAAGCTGCAATTACACCTTTAACAACCTGTCACTTATAGCTTCGAGTATAGAATCATAAATGCAGTATGTAATCTCTTCTGCAAGTGCGCGTTATGATTACAAATACCTATACCATAAGCATTGTGTTGTTTGACAGAATTCAAAATTTTCAGGTTGATAAACAAAATTCAACTCCTGAACTGAACCTCATACAAAAGTATGGCTCATATTATTACTATAACATAACATGAGAACAAAACATTATGAAAGCATCCAATTAAACAAAAAGGAACATAACAGAAAATAACAATGGGTTTACTACTCCCACTCATTAACAGAATCAAAATCCTCTGACATTCCCATGTTGTAGACATGTTTCTTGAACAAATTCACTGGTAAACCTTTAGTCATTGGATCAGCTATCATAAGATCAGTTCCAATGTGAACTATGTTAATCAGCCCTTTTCTGACTTCATCCTTTACACGCAAGTACTTGATATCCATTAATCTGCAAGCAATAGACCTCTTGTTGTTTCTAGAGAAGAAAACCACAGCCTTGTTATCACAGTAAATAGTTATTGGTTCTCAACTGAGTCTACAACCTTCAGTCCCATAATAAGGTTCTTCAACCAGATTGCTTGTTTGGTGGCAGTGTAGCAACCAATAAACTCAGCCTCCATAGTTGAATAAGCAATCACCTTTTGCTTGGAGCTTTTCCACAAAATTGCACCAGCAGCAAGAAGAAAAACATATCCATTCGTAGACTTTCTATCATCAATGCAGCCTGCCAAGTCTGAGTCGGAATAAGCCACCATTTCCAACTTCTCAACCTTCTGGTATACCAGTGCCAGGTTCCTTGTTCTTTTTAAGTACCTTGGTACTTTCTTTACTGCAGTCCAGTGAGAAGTACCAGGATTAGATTGAAAACGACCTAGAACACTAACCGCAAACCCTAGATCAGGCCTTGTGCATACTTGAGCATACATGATGCTGCCAACAAGTGATGCGTAAGGCTTGTCATTTATTCCATTTTTCTCGAGGTCATTTTTAAGGCATTGGTTAGTGTTAAGCTTATCACCATTTGCTATGGAAAGCTCGCCACCTGCACATTTTTCCATGTTGAATCTCTTCATGATTCTGTCAATATAGGATCTTTGAGACAACCTCAGCATCCTCTTGGATCTATCTTGCTCAATCTAAATACCAAGAACGAAATGCGCCTCACCAAGATCTTTCATTTCAAAACTCTTGGTTAACATAGTCTTAGTGGTGTGCAAAAGAGTCAAGTCTGAACTTGCTAAGAGAATATCATCCACATACAAGACCAAAAATATAAATTTCGTGCCACTGACCTTGAGATATATGCAGTCATCAATCTTGTTTTCTTCAAAACCAAAAGCAGAAACCACTTGATCGAATTTTATGTACCACTGCCTGGATGATTGCTTTAAACCATAAATCGATTTGTTGAGTTTGCAAACCATAGTCTCTTTCCCTTTCTCCTCAAAACCTGGTGGTTGAACCATTAAAATTTCTTCATCCAAAACACCATTAAGGAAGGCCGATTTTACATCCATTTGATGTAATTCCAAGTTGAAATGGGTTGTTAATGCCATGATCACCCTCAAAGAGTCTTTGGATGAAACTGGTGAGAAGGTTTCATTATAGTCGATTCCTTCCCTTTGTGTGAAACCCTTAGCTACAAGTCTAGCTTTGTGTCTTTCAAACTTTCCCTCTGCATTTCTTTTGGTTTTGAACACCCATTTACAACCAATGGCCTTAGCATTGCATGAAAATGGCACCAATGTCCAAACTTGGTTCTTCTCCATAGCTGCAAGTTCTTCAACCATAGCTGCACGCCACAGATTTGCTCTTGAGCTATTGATAGCTTGATTGAAAGTTAGGGGATCATCATCATCTCCTATGTCATATTCAGTCTCTTGTAAATACACAAAATCAGGTAGGATCACAGGTTTTCTTTGCCTGTTTGAATGTCTAATAGGCAACTGTGCTTGTTGCAATGGTGGAGTTATTTCCTCAGGGACTTGGTACTCGGGGATTTGAGGTTCAGGATCATAAACATGCACTATTTCTGGAAGAGACATAATGTTTCTTGATTGAGTAGTTGGTAAAACAGTTGGGAGAGAAACCGAGTTTTCTTGAGTTCCAAGTAACGATACATCAGTTGTTGTGGAGAGCTGACCATCTTCATTTCCAATTTCTTCGAAATCTGAGGTACTGTGATTCACTGTTTCTTCTTCTAGATCTTCAATAAACTTTGCATTGTTTGTCTCCTGAATTCTAGTGTGAGAATCAGGACAGTAGAACTTAAAACCCTTGGACTTGTCTGCATATCCAATAAACCTGCAAGTGACAGTTCTCGGGTCCAACTTCCTCTCATGAGGATTATAAAAACGTGCTTCAGCTCTACAACCCCATACATGAAAATGATTAAAACTTAGCTTTCTTCCTGTCCAAGCTTCAAAAGGTATGACTTTGACAGTCTTGCTTGGCACCCTATTAAGTGTGTAATTAGCTCTTTTAAGTGCTTCTCCCCACAGAAATATAGGAAGTGTAGACCTTGAAAACATGGATCGAATCATGTCCTTGAGGGTTATGTTCTTCCTTTATGCCACTCCATTTTGATGTGGAGTACCTGGAGTGGTGTACTGAGCAATGATCCCCGGGGCTTCAAGATAATATGCAAAGGCTCCCTTGTGTTGTCCAGTCTCTATGAACCTGCCAAAATACTCACCACCGCTATCCGATCTCACTATTTTAATGCTTTTTTCTAGTTGATTTTTAACCTCAGTTTTATATGTCTTAAAACAATCAAGAACAGAAGATTTTTCAGATATAAGATACACATAACAATATCTTGAAAAGTCGTCAATGAATGGAACAAAATAGGAGTTGCCACATATTGTTTTATTTGGAAAAAGGGCCACACACATCTGTATGAATTATCTCTAATAGTTGGTTGCTTCTTGTGGATCCTAATTTCCTAGTGTTGGTCATTTTTCCCTTGAAACAATTAATCCAGGTTGGAAGACTTTGAAAATCAAGATTTGGAATGAGATTTTGTTTAGTTAAAATCACAAGTCTTTCTTTGAATATATGTCCGAGTCTTTTATGCCAAAGTATAGGAAAGGTTTCATTTGAAGATAGTCTTTTGGAACCAATGTGACAAACTGTGAAACATTCATGTAAATAATCACACTGCAGTTGCCACATATCAATATGAAGTAAGGCATAACCAAGAAAAATGTCTAATTTATTCGAATGGAAAAGTCTTACACTTTCATTGTCTCTAATAAAAGTATAACCTGATTTGACTAACTTAGAAGCTGAAATCAAATTCCTTCTCATAGAAGGTACATAGAGTATTGGACTAAGAAACAAAATAAAACCAGAAGAAAGCTTAAAAGAGACACTGCCAACAGACTCGACTGCTACTTTGCTCCCATTCCCAACAAAAACATTGTAAACTTCATTATTTCTCTCCTTTAGGTTTGTGAATCCCTGCAAGGTATTTGTAATATGAATTGAGCAACCAGTATCAAACCACCAACTAAAAGGAGGAACATAAATCAAATTTGACTCGAAACAAACATAAACATTGATTTCATTACCTTCCTTAACAAGCCAATTTTTAAAACTAGTGCAATCTTTCCTTAGATGACCAACTTCTTTGCAGAAATAACAAGGCTTTGGTTCTTCAGAAATAGCTTTAAACTTTTGAGATCGTTTAAGGGGGTTAGCATTTTTAAAAGAAGAAAAATGGAACATTTTCTTCTGCTTACCAGCAGCCACAGATGACTGATCAACTGCAACACGTTTGCCCTTTGCAGTAGTGTGAACAAGGTTCATAGTCTCCACCTTATCAGTTGATAATATCAATTCCTCTTGAGCACACATGGAAATCAAGTCATCAATGTCCCAGGTTGCTTTTTGAGTGTTGTATGACACTTTCAACTGGCCATACTGTGCAGTAAGGAATTCAATGCCATATGCACTAGAAACTGATCTATGATTAGATGCTCTAGTTCTTTCAACTTTTGTGCAATGTCTGACATCTTCAATATGTGTTCTCTCACGTTACCAACACCATCAAACTTCATGGATGTCAGTTTTGTGAGAAAATTCCCCGTTTCAACTTTCTCACACTCCTTAAATATGTTTCCCACTGCATCAAAAAATTGTTTTGCACAATCACTTTTTGGAATGCCACCTTTCACACTGCTTGTCATGGCCCTCCTCATAATCATAAGAGCCATTCTGTTTGCCTTCTCCCATTGAGCAAACTTCAGTTTTTCTTCTGCTATACTTGTAGCTGTTATCGATGCAGGTTTATCTTCCCTTAAGGCCAAATCGAAGTCCATCATACCAAGAGCTATCCCTATGTCGTCCTTCCACTTTTTGTAGTTGGAACTAGTTAATGTTTCGATATTGGAGAAGTTAAGAGAAGTCATAGCTGTATCAACAACATACAATTCAGTATTTGTTCTCATAAGTTCTTCATTAAGGGTTCACGATATGAACAATTAATGGCATCAAAAACATATAATACCAGTCACATCTTTAGATCGAAAACTGATTACATTAGAATTTGCACAAACGAAATACAAAATTTTTCATTAGCGACACAATTTTAACACTTTTGAGCAGATAAAATTGCATCTATATTAATTTTGTATCTCACTTATACACCAATTAAACATGACTGAATACAAGAATTCTTTAGAATTATCTCAAAATATATTCATCATCAGTTTAATCGTTCTGTTCAATTTGAACAGATAATTTGAAGCATGATACAAACACTTTTGAGTTGAAATTGATCATGATCCAAAATTTGTCTGTCAGGTCATATAGTGACAGTAACTCATTAGGTTTTGATTCTCCGAAATCTGAAGACACATCCTTGCTCTCCTGAAAATAAAACTTGCAAAACAGGTACATATATATTTATATATATGCGTGTATAAGTGATATTATTCTAAACGTGGTGTCTGTCGATAATAGTCGATAACTCTATCAGCTTCATTGCGCGGAAGTCTTATGTCAGGATCATGCATTTTAATCAATATATTTCATTGCGCGGAAGTCTTATGTCATGATCATGCATTTTAATCAATATATTATTGTGCTTGTAAGGATTCTAAACATGACAGTGTGTGCTCTGATACCACATGTTAAATATTTATACACTGCATGCATAGAACCACATATATACGATGACATGCATACATAAATATAATACAACCTTACCTGAAGAAGAGCTCGACATTGCTTCAATGAATGACAGAAGGTCTCCTACACTCAGCAGCAATAATCCAGCTAGAATAGGGTTCGCTCAAAAAGGGATGGAGTTGTGAGTGCAGGGACCTCCTAATATATAGCCAACCATCCTAGGTATCAAGCCTATCAACTGATACCCGAATATTCTATATTGATTAGGGTTTCGATATAGTCCTATTCCGTTATGAACTCTTGTCAAAGCATGATAAGGTTACTTGAATATAGTTGCATGTTATTAGGACTCCCAATCCCAGCCAAGTAAGCGCGTAATCTTCTCAACTTGATAACTCAAAACTGAATTACAAGTTTGACGAGAACTAGAAGTCATTCTCCTTGACACTCACATCTTACAGCAAATACTCTCCACCATATGTTTGATATGGTGAATGCATGCATGTTGAAGATATGTTGTTCAAAGTTAAAGCCAAATATCTCCCCAGTATATTAGTCCTCCAAATGTTAAAGAAGCTAAACAGAGAAGAAAATTAAAAATAAGTCCAGATAAATTCATGTTTTGCAGCAAAACAAAGTCAAACGGACACGCTTAAAAAGGGAATCCATATAGAACCTAGATATCATTTCTCCAGGAATTCAATTTGACAAGTCGTCGAGCCCTTTGAAAACATTGAAATTTCCTGGCATAGTTTCACCTTGTCTTCTACGCGGAAGTCGCACGTATAAATCGTGACCTTATTCAGGACTTCGCCATGCTTCAACAAGTACTTTGTCACTTCTGTCTCATCAGGCCGGCCCTGGATTCCTCGAAGGTAAATAGTCTTGAGGTGCGACAACAAACAAATAGGCACAAACTCAGGTGGAACCCATTCACATACCAAGAGATCACGATAATTTTCCAACGTACATTCCTTGTTCTGAAGATAGTTCAAAAATAAAAGAGTGAAATTAAGGTCTCTGGAATCTACTCCCCTATTTACCATATGCATTTAGATTTTAGAGTGAAAAGTAGATCCACAAATACTTACATTATAAACATCAAGATGTTCCAGATGGGGCGATATCTTGAGCAAATCTATGAGTGATTTCCAATTGCAGCAAGTAAAAAGAAGTAGCTCCAAATGGTTCAAACGATTCAGTTCAGGCAGATGAAAACCATCTTCGGTGTGACATCTAGGATCCTCCAGAATCATAAAGTATTAAATGTCACTCCAAGATTCATGAAAACTCAAATACTTCCTCACCAGTGCATATATATTATATATAACTAATTCCACCGATAAATTTCAGCATCATAGAAAGACTAGGTACGAAGAACCCGTTCGATAATCATTTTCATCAATTTTTTATTTTTCACTATAGATAGGGAAAAATATGTGGAAGATCTATGAGGAATGAAGAATCGTGTTGAAAGGATTACAGAAGGAATGTAAAAGGAATTTATACATGATAACACATAAATGAAAACTAAAAGGTTTAAATGTCAAAATGGTCTATGTGTTATAGTCATATGACTAATTTAGTCCTCATGTTTTCGATTTGGCTAATTTAGTCATCGTGTTTGTCTCTGTTATCTAATTAAAGACATTTTATTCAATCTTTGTTAAAAAATTCATAAGAAAAATTATAAGAGATATAATTACTCTTTCTCTTTATAGAAAAATGCAAATCAATGAGAAATAACACATATAAGAGATAAAATTTCTAATATGAAAAATGATTAAGGTTGTGACATAAAAAAGAGAGGGGTTAACGTTAGGGAGGAGGTCGGAGAGTTGGGGGAGAATATTTTTTTCTTTTAAATTTTTATTTTGTTTCACTTTTAAATATTTTAAATCAAATAAATAATTTTATAAATAAGTTTATAATAATTTTTAATCTTTTTTTACAAAAATTACAAAGAAATGTCCCTAATTGCCTTACAGAGATAAACACAAGGACCAAATTGGTCAAATTGAAAACAAAAAGACTAAATTGACCCAATGACTAAAACACATTGACCATTCTAACATTTAAGCTAAACTAAAAATCAAAACTGCATACACTTTGTTTTTAGTACAACGATATATTTTACACTAAGGGGAGGGGGAAGTTCGGCTAAGCCACACAATAGGTAATCTAATTTGGTATCGAATTCGCCATCCACGAGATTTGAACCTAAGACCTCTCACTTACAAGTAAAGAAGAATATCATCAGACCGTAGTACTGAGTGACAACTGCAAACACTTTTAAGTTGTTTTTAGTTTCTCTGTTTTGTTTTCGGTTATTCTCCTTCATTTATCCCTCTTCCGTCTCCCTGCCTCCCTTCATCTATCTTCATTCCTCATTTCTCTAATATATTTTCTCCGCCATAAAAAATGAAAACTCAAACACAAAAACAAAATGATTATCAAATGAGCGACAAGGAAACGAGTTTAAGTTACAGAAAACTTACCCCGAAAAGTGGAGCTGAAAGTGACAGATATTTCACATTGAGAAGTCCTGCAAAAAGCCTTTCCAGACGATCAACACAACCAAGTTCATAGTCAATGTACCCAGACGTGTGCACATATTCGAGATCAATCTTGGCTTCGCTGAGTGAATTTGCATTCAAAATATAGTTTGCTACAAAATCAGCCTCGAGATCAAACTTTTCAAGATTTGGAGCATTAACATTGAAAAAGATATTTGACTCGGATCCTTCCCAAAAGTCGTCTTCCGCCAAGAATATTTTCAGTCTGTTTAGTTCAGGTGCCTCTATATTGAAATTCAAAACTTTACTAGCTACAATATCTCCTCCTATGATCAATTCTTCAAGTGCAGGGCAAGAAGAAAAGAGCTTCTCCATTGAGTCACCATCAGGATCATAGACTTTAGCATGGAAGAACTTAAGACTTGGGAAACAATCTGAGGTAGGAGTGAAGGTAATATTTGATTCCAGCAAAAGCTTCAAAACGACCAGCGTTTTGCACGTGAAAAGATTTCTAGCCAACTCAAAAGGGCGGCCAAAAGAATACAGAACAAGTTCGAGTTCAACAACATTAAGCCTAATGGCAGTCCTTATCCAAGCATCAATAAGAGGATAATTCTTCACCCCAGAGCAACAAAGACGGAGTCTGTGAATTTTGGACGAGCCACGAATGGAGAGTGCACGATCCACAAACCCTGCAAAAGCACTAGAGAGACGGAATTCATGATTGTTGAACGGGCTATGAATGCAGAGTGCACGATCGACAAACTCAGAAAAACCAACTGGGTTAAATTCTCGTTGATAATGCTTATCACAAAGGTCTAGAGTGGGAACATGAGCCCACACATTCCTCCATCTGGGTGATATAATACTGGTCCTTACAGCTTCTTTAGTTGACAGGGTGGAAAGAATGTCGCAGATAATTTCATCTGGTAATGCACTGATTCTATCTTTGTTGCATGCATTGGCATACTTTAACTTTGAGTTCGAACCCATTTATAGAAAGATACGCTTCCTGAAAAAAAAGAACATGTTTCTACACTTAAAACGCAGGAAAACTTTCCCATTCCTTCAAGTAAAATACCTTTTTGGAGTCTTTTTCCTCTTCGAAAACCTAACTGATTGTGGTCAATTACAAGTGAAAAAAAATCATCTTCATTGCGTTTGGGCTTCTAATGAACAAAAGATATTATACGTATACGATTTGGCACTTTGTTTTTCTTTTAAGTTATGTTTGGGTGAAAGAATCGTGGAAATATCTTCTTTGTAAAATAAGGGTAAGACTGCGTACAATAGATGTTTGTCCTACGACTGTCACAAAGCGAGTAGCCTTGTTGACTTGGGATCATTGGGTGAGAGACTTTGAAGGAAAATTCATCTTCAATGCATGTTTGGGCAAAATGAAGACAAACTGGATCACAAAAGGTTAGATGACATGAGTAAAAAAATGCAACACATGAGTGTTAGAAACATATATGTAAGAAGGGATTGGTAAAAGTATGGTTGAGGATATTTCTAATCCCTAGAAAATGCACCAAATGACTACTTGAAGGAATCATTTGCAAAATCCTCTCACATGCCTATTATAATGCTCATGTAATGTATTTCTAATCCCTCCTACCAAACTCTATATAATCTATTTTATTATATACCTAAATCCCTTGCAATTTGAAATTTCTTCCCCCAAATATACCCTTGGTTTCTGCAGGTATCCGAACAAAGAATGATGTAAGGTATGACTAAATTTGTAGAACATGGAGATTGTATAGAGAAAACATAAATTTAAACAAATAAAGGTTCAAAGACAAATCTAATGGGAGAGGAAAGGGTTATTCTCTTGTGGGTTCCAACTTTTAGCCTTTGACTATTTTAGCCCTACATTTTGTATCAATATTTTAGCCTACATTTGAATCACAGTAGAAGCTGGCTTTCTTCATTTGGGAAAAGTTAGCCCGAGTTGGTTTGCATGTTGTAGACTGCTCTTAGTTCCCCATCAAAGATATTCAAAAACGAAAAATATATGATATTGCTCTTGAGATAACATAAAGTAAAACAAACAAAAGATAAAGATAGATCTGGAATATAAAAACACTTTAGGCCATTCCACTTACGTTCCTCATTAGAGAATATATAATCGAATAAAGAATTATATGATAAATTGATATTTAAATTGGGGAAAATACCATATCATAAATTGATATTTAAATGGGGAAAATACCATATCATAAATTGATATTTAAATAGGGGAAAATACATGATATGGTTACAGATCTAATTTTATAACGAAAATATCTATAATTTATTTCCAAAAGAAATGTTGAAAACTAAATTAGCTAGACTAGGTCGGATTCAATTTGAAACTGAATTTTGTCATTTGGGGCAAAATAACAATCTAGCTGCTTGGGCTGGTTTATATATTCAATAAGGATCAATACATGAAATCACTCTAGAGAGAGCATAAACTAAAACAAACAAAAGACAAAGTTAGATCTAGAACATAACAAACTTCAAGGCCTATTTTACTTCGATTCCTCATCAGAGAGTACAATTTATATAAAGAATCATAGGATAATAGAGAAGATATTAGAAACGAAAAATACCTGATATTGCTCTAGATCTAGATTTGTTGTGCCTGTCTCTATATGGTTTGCTGAAAACAACTAGAAGACACAGAAAGATGAAGAATTGAAGAAATTTTGGATTTTCTCCTCGTAATGTTGATTAGTGACACACCCTAGCCGGAATATCTACATGGATACCGAAATCAAGGTAGGCTGGCCGATACTTCAATCGAGACGAAGTCATAAGATGAAGGTGATGCGTAAATGTACGAAAATTAAAATTGAAATGAAAAGAAGAGTGCGTTGGGGGATGAATCCTTATTAAAATGCATGTCAGAGCATAGATAACATTGCATCAAAAAGAATATTCTAATCCTGAAAAAGCCTGAAAAGGAGGGATATTTATAGAAAATAACGGAAATTAATTTTCTATATTATCGGAATTGAATTTAGTGAGTCTCATAAATCATTGTCTCCACCACAATACAATTACTAAATCCTGGAAAATAGAAAATGTGAGTGAGCAAAAATAAGACCGTGTCACGTGCGAGTCCTAGTTGCTTAATGTAAAACTAATACAGGCTGACACCTACAATAAATCAATTGTGAACATAACAATGCATGTAAACATACACATGAAGTTGGTCCTGGCCCTGGATAGTATTATAGTTATTGTGTACTATAGATACCGTGCGAACATACATGATGAGCAGATAAAGTATGTATATTATCATAATATAGTTTGATCCATAAAATTCATAAATCACAACAATAAAAATGTATACAACTTTTTGTATTTTTCTAAGTAAAAGTTATAGCATGATATGCAAGCGTTCATAAAATAGTTATGAAAAATAAAAAAAATAGTATAGTTGGAAACAAAAGCCAACTCAATACGTAGTGGGATTGTAGCCGCCTTAACTTGTTTGCCCTCTAAAGTCCTTGGGATAAATCTCTCCTATATGAGAAATCACTATACTAAGCAACAACTAAGGAAAAACTTGAAATCTCCCTTTGTTTGCTCGTTTTGAGAGTTAAAAATGTTTGAAAAAGGGAAAAATACATGATAAAAATGGGTCTATATGGAGAATTATTGTGACTCTCAACTCTATTTGGGTGTTGAGAAACAACAGGAAAATGAGAAGTTGGGGAACTTCTAGATTTTCTCCCTATAGTTTTGATTAGTAACTAGCGGATGTATAGCAATTTTGACAAACATATTGAGAAGGACAAAATATAAATGTATGAAAAGTATCTAAACTTATTGGGCCAATGTTAGATTAGGACAAATATGAGCCCATCATTCTTTTAGCCTAGGTTGGTTTGGTCCCCTTTAGAATTTTTTTTTTTTTTTTTTTTGGTCGTTGGGTAATATGAATATTACTCCCCATTTTGTAATATTATACTCTCTTACATTTAATGAACAACTCTACCCAAGTAGTATTCCACATAAAAAAATTGAAAATTGTAATTAATCAAACTCCAACTTTAGGGTTTAGAAGTGACCTTTAAATAGTTGAAGGAGAAAATTTGGAATTCACCCAACTAGTATCTCATTTCCCGTCCCACTCTGAGAGTATGAATTCTTGTTAGAGTAAATATAGAAATATAAAGAATAATCTGAATAATGACTTTGAGGTACGACTTGAATCGTTTCCTTAAAGTGTTATTTATCCCCACTCAAATGAGTTTGCTAAAGGGTTTTTGGCAAGTCACTTCTAGGATACAACAAAGTATGGAATATTCGGTTAGTAAAACCGAATTGTATTCCCTTAGAAATAACTAGAAAGAAATTGTATGAATGTGATGGAGAGAAAAGAGAGTAAGGAATGTAGAAACAAATTTTTGAAAATTGTGTATGAAACATTATACCACAATAGGTATTTATAGGCATTAAAGCACTCGTTCATCAAGTCCTTTCATTTTAGTTAAAGATATACAACTCTTCTTAATAGTGTTGACCCAAAAGATATGTTTTCTAATTTTTAGAAAATAAATATTGATTATTTATATCTTTTAATTCTACTCATACAATTTGAGTAAGTATTATGTCTTTTAACCAAAAATTGTAGTTCAACCAAAAGATATAAGGTTGAATTAAATCCAACCTTTTGGTACCATAATTTTCATACACACATTCTGCACAATGCAGCACCAATATATATTATATTCATATATATACATATATAAAATATATATATATATATATATATATATATATATATATATATATATATGTCATATGCTACAATGCTTCACTCGAAGAGAAGCAATGATTGGGCAAATACCCAACTTTTCAGCCAATAAATATATGAATATATTCTTAAAATATTCAACAATCCTTCCCTATTTCAAGAATATAAAATAGTATTACAATAATTCTCTCTTTATAATTAATCACTAGCATACCGATATAATCATGCATACAATAAAAATGTCTTTCGAATTAAACCTTTAATTAGTGTAAGTAATTCAAAGTTATAACGAATGCGATGGTGACCTAAGTTTAAACCACCTATTCTTATGTTAAAATCGGAACAACTACACACATGACTATATCTTATTTCCTTAAAGAAATTTTTGAACTAATTAAGCACTATTATGGCCTTGTGCTTCATCCTGGTTTCATGAAACCCAACTCTTGGTAGAAGCAGCATCACTTCTTATGTTCATATAGGTGAGGTTCCTTCCCATGTCCTTACTACTATAGACATAACTACAAATAACTTCATTAAGAGATAAAACTCATCCTCCTAAACGTAGCAGTCTTGCACTGATCATCCTGGAATGAGCTATATATTAATTTTCAATGCTTTCACAACCACTTAACAATAATTTGTTATTACCCATTAAACTTTTAAACTAGTGATGTTCTAGACAAAGTCGAGTTACCATTATTGGTGGCTACTTTTCAGTAAAGGGTTTTAACCCCATTCCACTAGATGCACTAGCTACCAAAGCTCTTGAAAGTGCTTTCGTTAATAGATCCGCCAAGTTATTACTTGAATTAACATAAGTAATATTAATAACTCCCAGTTATTAATTGCTTGAAATATTCATGTCTCAAGCTAATACGTCTAGACTTTCCATTGTATACCTTATTGTATGCTCTAGACAAAATAGCCTCACTATCATAGTATACAGAAATGGATGGCATTGGTTGTGGCCACAACTCTATTTCCAATAATAAATTTCTAATCCATTCCACTCATTTATCTGTTGTCGCTAATGCTATAAATTCAGATTCCATAGTTGAATGTGCTATACATGTTTGATTCTTCGAAGCCCAAGATATTGCTCCTTCGGCAATTGTAAAAATCCACCCTGATGTAGACTTATTATCATTAGCACTTGTTATCCAACTTGCATCTGAATATCCTTCAAGTAATGTTTGGAACTCGAGTAAGTTAAATTCAAGTTAATAGTTCTTGTAAGATAACCAAAATTCTATTTATTACTTTCCAATGAGCAGTACCTAGATAACTAGTGTATCTAGAAAGTTTGCTTACTGCAAATGCAATATCTGGCCTGGTACAATGCATGGTATACGTTAAACTTTCAATTACATTAGCATATTCAAGCTGTGCAACGGACCTACCAAAATTATTAAGAAAAGTTTCACTAGGGTCATAATGTAACTGACACAAAGCGTAACCCCTACTATGCTTCCTTACTTTAATTCCCAAGATAGTATCTACTTCATTCAAGTCCTTCATCTTAAATTTTGAATTTAAATACTCTTTAGTTTCAGATACACCTTTCATGTTTGTACCAAAAATTAGCAAGTCATCGACATATAAACATATAACAACACCATAATCATTTGTGAATTTAGAGTATTTACATTTATCAGCACTGTTATGTCTAAATCCATATGATAAAATGACAAAATCAAACTTTTCATGCCATTGTTTTGGTGCTTGCTTCAATCCATATAATGACTTTACTAATTTACAAACCTTTTTTTCATTCCTAGGGATAACAAACTCTTCTGGTTGTTCCATATAGACTTCTTCGTATAAATCACCATTTAAAAAAGCTATTTTCACATCCATTTGATGCACATGCAAATTATATAAAGATTCTAATGCAAACAATATTCTAATTGATATGAGCCTAGTTACTGGTGCATATGTATCGAAATAGTCTATTCTTTTTTTTTTGTTTAAAACATTTGGCAACCAGCCTGACTTTAAATGTCTGAATAGACCCGTCTGTATTGTATTTTCTTCTAAATACCCACTTACAACCTATTGCTTTTGATCGTTGAGGCAAGTCTACTAAAACCCATGTCTGATTAGATATCAATGATTCAAATTCATCATCTATAGCCTTTTTCCAAAAGGCTGCATCTTTTGAAGTCATTGCTTTGCTTAGACTTTTAGGATCATCCTTAACATTCAACAATATGGGTATTTTTTTTAAGAACCTTTGTTCTATTTCCTTCGACTAAGAATACAATAAATTGAGATGAAATAAAATCAGAGCCTAGAGTCTTTTATTTTCTTACTCTTTGGCTTTTCCTTGGTTCATTAACAGTTTCAGACTGTTTTCTTTTCTCACCTTGAGAATGACTACTAGCCGGATTAGAGAAAAGTGTTTGATCATTCTCTTTTCCAGACATTGAATAGTCGTTATAGAATTTATTTTCTATAAATTCGACATCTTTAGACTCAACTATTGTATTTGAGTCTAAATTAAGCAACCTATATGCCTTTGAATTTTCTGCATATCCTACAAATATGCTTTTAATTCCTCTTGGACCCAACTTGGATCTCTTAGGATCCAGTGCCTTGTAAAAGGCTACACAATCTCATACTCTCAAATATGACAAATTTGGTTTTCTTCCTTTCCAAATTTCATATGGTGACACATGTGTATTCATAGATGTAATTCTATTGTGTATATGTCATGTAGTAAACAATGTTTCACCCCATAATTATTTTGGAGTATTAGCATTAATCATCATAGAATTAATCATTTCAGTGAGTGTCCTATTTTTTTCTTTTTGCCAAACCATTTTGTTGTGGTGTATAGGGTGTAGTTATTTGATGTATAACACCATGCTCTTCACAAAAAATATCAAATTCATGTGAAAAATATTCACCACCTTTATCACTACGAAGACATTTAATTTTCCTTCTTTTTTGGTTTTCAACTTCAGCTTTATAGCGCTTAAAACACTCAAAGGCTTCATCTTTATTAGACAATAAATAAACATAAGTGAACTTAGAACAATCATCTATAAATGTGATAAAATATCTTTTTCCTCTTTTTGTTAAAACACCATTAAATTCACATATGTCAAAATGTATTAAGTCTAATAAATTTGTATTTCTTTCAGCAGTTGGAAAAAGTTTCTTAGTCATTTTCGCTTGAATACATGTCTCACATTTATCATTATAATCATCATTGCAAGCAATTAAACCAAGTGTGCGCATGTATTTTAAAGATCTAAAATTTATATGTGCTAAACGCAAATGCCATAAACAAGAGGAATATTCAACAATATAAGCAGAAGAATTCACATTATTATTAATACTTAGTTTGAACATCCCATCACAAGAATACCCATTCCCAACAAACATTCCATTTTTCGACATTATCAACTTGTCGGACTCTAGAACAGTCTTTATACCGTTCTTACATAATAAATTTGTAAACACAAGATTTTTTCTAATTTCTGGAACATGCAATACATTAAGCAAAGTCAATTTCTTCCCAGAAGTAAACTGAAGTTCAACGGTTCATTTTCCTAGAACTTTGGCGGAATTATGATTCCCCATTAAAACCTCTTGATTGTTCATTGATGCTTCATATGTCATGAATTGTGCCTTGTTATTGCACACATGTATAGTAGCTCCTAAGTCGAACCACCAATCAGAGGATTTTATTGCCGCTGCCATATTCAGTTCGGTAATCATGCCAATATGCATCATTAATACCATTGCAACAATGTTATCAATTCCAAAGTTTTCCACCATATTTGCGCTATTGGTCTTATTGGCATATTCCTCACTTACTTATTGACATATTCTTTCTACAATGGTAGCAGACGCTATTTGCATTCTTTTGATTATTGTTGGAATTGGTCTTTTAAAACTTTCCTTTGTCAATTTTGACTTTGAAGTTCTTTTTGTATTTGTTTCCTTTGACAATGTGAACTTTTGAGAAATCTTGATTTACAAAATTCTTATCACAATTTCGAGTTTCTTCTTCAATTTGAATATCCTTTTGCAAATCCTCCAAACTAATATCTTCCACCATATGTAGAAGTTTCTTTCTATAATTATTCCATGTTTGGGGTAATTTTGTCATGATAGCCCCAACTATCATAGGATCCGGAATAACTATTTTAAGTTCACAAAACTTTGAGATCAAGACCAATAATTCATGAACTTGGTCTAAGATGAGTTTGTTATCAAACATAATGAACTCATAATATTTGAACATTAAAAATTTATCGGTACCCCTTTTCTCCATTGCGAGTGCTTCCCATATTTCCTTTGGAGATTGAATGTGTGCGTACAGGTCATATAAGCGATCAGATAATGTGTCTAAGATGTGTCCCCGACATACCAATTCATCTTCTTCACGTTTCTTTCGATCGGCAACTATTTTGTCTGAGTCTTTGTCACTTGGTTCACAAATAGGCTCCCATTTCAGGTCCAACACATAAATGACATTTAGAACAATATGCATGAAACACATCTTATCCTTCCATCAGGTAAAGTTTGATCTATCAAATCTGTCTAGCTTGTAGACATCTTGATTGACAATCTTCAAAGCCATGTTATCAGATTGGTTCTCCTTGATGAAAATAACACTTTAAGATTGTTAGAGTAAGTATAGAAATATAGAGAATAATCCGAATGATGACTTTGAGGTACGACTTGAATTGTTTCCTTAAAGTGTTATTTGCCCTTACTCGAATGAGTTTGCTAAAGGGTTCTTGGCAAGTCACTTTCAGGATACAACAAAGTATGGAATATTCGATTAGCAAAACCGAATGTATTCCCTTAGAAATAACTAGAAAGAAATTGTATGAATGTGATGGAGAGAAAATAGAGCAAGGAATGTAGAAACAAATTTATGAAAATTGTGTGTGAAATATTATGCCATAGTAGGTATTTATAGGCATTAAAGCACACGTTCATCGAGTCCTTTCATTTTAGTTGAAGATATACAACCCTTCTTAATAGTGTTAACTCAAAAGACATGTTTTCTATTTAAAATTTTGAGAAAATAAATATTGATTATTTATATCTTTTAATTCTGCTCATACAATTTGAGTAAGCATCATGTATTTTAACCAAAAGTTGTAGTTCAATCAAAAGATACAAGGTTGAGTTAAATCCAACCTTTTGGTACCATCATTTTCGTACACACATTCTGCACAATGCAGCACTAATATATATTATATTCATATATATATATATATATATATATATATATATTAGTATGTCATATGTTGCAATGCTTCACTCGAAGAGAAGCAACGATTGGGCAAATACCCAACTTTTCAGCCAACAAATATATGAATATATTCTTGAAATATTCAACAATTCCACATCTAGATCTCGTATGGCTCGTTAGACATTCACATGTTTAGTCTTTATTATGAGATATTTGAGAACTTTTCATGTTTTGATGCTTGGATCGGAGAAATAAAGCACACAAGATATTCGATTGGAAAACTTGCGGTCATTTTCCCATGTAACTATGTAAGTGTATACCTATTTAAATATAATATTGTACCATTAAAACTAATCTATTAATTACCTTATTACTTAATAACGCCATTTATTTTTCTCATTTTCTTTTTCTCCTATCTATTTCCTAGACCATTGAAAGCATTCAAGCATATTTTTTTTAACAAACTATATTATCTAACACTAAAGGGGTGGAAAGTGGGCTAACCATCACAATGAGCATGCAATAATATGGTTCAAACTCGTTTTTGACGAAATCGAATCTAAGATCTCTCACTTATTTATGAAAATGAATATCACTAGATCGTAGTACTAAGTGGCCACCCAAAAACAAAAGTTCAAAGCAAAAGATGTGTCACAAAACTACTACTACTATTATTATTATTATTTTGGAAAAAGTTTGACTGCAGCAAAGATACAGACAAACTCCCTCAACTTTATTCACTAACAAACTCAAAAGTACAAACAAACCACAGGCCCAACGAACAAATATACATAACCAGAAATGGGCCCAAACCAAAAGAAAAAACAAAAAGAAGGCCAAAAACACACAACAGTCCACAACATCCGAGAACCTTCTACGGAATGCTCCTCCACCGCTAGAGAGTGAGGTCAGCCAACTGAAACATCCTTTGCCACTTAGCACTGCCGCCGCCAACACCACCGCTAAACCCGAACAGCACCCAGATCCCAGCTAAGAACAAGAGATAGTCGACATCAAAGAAGGATTAGCCAACCACCAAGAAAAAGCTCGGGGAAACCCACGAGCAACACTGTTGAAAATGACAGACTGCAAGGAGATCGTGGTGGTGTTGGAAACACCTGAGCTAGGGAAAACGTCCTTGCTCTACACACGAACTCAAGAGGAAAGAAAATAGAGGTTGAAGATCAGACTGGGGGAGAGATAGGGAGAGGGATACCAACGGGAAGAGAAGAACAGGGCAGGCCAAAGGTAAAATTTGGGAGGAACATCGGGAAAAGCGAAAAGAAAAAGAGAAGGAAGAAAAAAGGAAAAAAGGTACGGTAGAGAAGGGGAAAAGAGGAGAGAACAAAAGGAGGGGAAAAGGGGTAACTAACTTCAGCCGAAGCTAGAGTTAGCGCCGAAGAGTATGGTCAATCGGGAAACCCTCACCAAAAGAAGGAAAGACTCTTTCACAAAAGGAGAGAAACGCTCTCACGGAATGAGAGAATATGTCGCGAAACTATTATAAGCAAATGCTTTCTCACAACTAAGGTAGCTTTTGTGCTGGACCGTCTAACTTCTAGCAAACCTTGAAATTTGGGAGTTTTATTTTGTTTCAGGTGCATGATATCTAGTGCATTGTCCCACACCAAAGTAGTCCAACTTGGCAGCATTCTATTTTTTTCTTTCAGGTACACCACGTATCACTATACAAATGGTGGGATATGTGTGTTAAAAAGTTTATAACTTAAAAAATAAAATTTCCCACTACTTATATTAAAACACGTGGTGTACCACTCATGTTCCCGTCACAATGAAAAATTTCTCCTCGTGAACAGTTATAGACTAGAATACTAAAATTAACTCTAATGGTTGGGGTTATAATATAAATTTTTAGCCTAGAAACTTTAGGTTCTAAACCAAAAATAGTTTTTCACTTTCAATGGTTTTGACTTAAAAATTTAGTCCGAAATTATTAAAAAATGAATTTAGGCTAAAGTTACGATTAATAATGAAAAATCATTAAGCCTATCTCATTCTTGTACATATGCACCACATGAAACAATATGAAAAACCACACAACCTACCATGTTTTTAAACACAAATACATAGGTAGGTAGAAAGAAAAAAAGGAAGAATTGTTTGACAAAAGTGTATTTGCATTATGCTTGAACAAATATATAGATATTTATAGAGTTTTTTTGTGAATTGTGATTTAAATCATTTTTTAATTGTTTTAGCAGTTGAATTTAATTTTGAGTTGTTAGATCTTCTTATTACCATTAAATTTGTTCATATTTGATCTCAACCGTTAGATTTAATGTATTTATAAATTTGATTTTAAAAAAAGGAATTTGGGTCGTTGGTTGAATAAGCAGTCTTGTGAGATCCTATATCGCCCAGGGGAGTGGATCCTATAAGCCTTATATGTATACATTCTCATATCTACCTAGCACGAAGCCTTTTAAGAGCTCACTGGCTTCAGGTTCCGTAGGAACTCCGAAGTTAAGCGAGTTCGCATGAGAGCAATCCCAGGATGGGTGACCGACTCGGAAGTTCTCATGTGAGTTCCCAGAAACAAAACTGTGAGGGCGTGGTTGGGGCCCAAAGCGGATAATATCATACTACGGTGGAGTTGAGCCTAGGATGTGGTGGGGGCCCGGGCCGGGATGTGACAATTTGATATTAGAGCTAATCCTTGGCCGGAAGTGTGCCGACGAGGACGTCGAGCCCCTAAAGGGGGTGGATTGTGAGATCTCACATCGCCTAGAGGAGTGGATCTTGTAAGCTTTACATGTATATATTCTCATCTCTACCTAGCACGAGATCTTTTGGGAGCTCACTGGCTTTGGGCTCCGTAGGATCTCTGAGGTTGAGCAAGTTCGCGTGAGAGCAATCCCAGGATGGGTGACCCACTGGGAAGTTCTCATGTGAGTTCCCAGAAACAAAACTGTGAGGACGTGGTCGGGGCTAAAAGCGGACAATATTGTGCTACGGTAGAGTTGAGCCCCGGGCCGGGATGTGACAAGTCTAACAACGTGGGTTGTCCGATCCAAATAAATAGTCGTTGGTCTTTCCGCAAGTGGTTGACAATGTCAAAAACCAAGTCTCATCCACTAACCTTGACTCATTTTCTGGACTAAATTTGGCTCAAAAAATAAGTTTTAACCCAACAATTGGAGTTGGTCTAAGCTGGTTAAAAATGTCTCGCACTCCAGCCCTTTAGCCTTGGATTTTTTTTGTTCAAAATAGGCTACATTGGGCTCTTTGGAGTACCATTTGAGATGGGCTAAGGTGGGTGGAAAATAGAAAAAGTTGGTGAGCGTAGTACCACTAATTTTTAATTATTTATCAGCATTTTTTTTTAGAAATGAATTACATATATCCCATATATATCTCCGTGTTTTTATACCCTTGGTATTTCCGTCATAACTGATATATAATACTTTGCTAGTCATGATCAACACTTCAAGGAGAAAATAAGTGCCCAACTTTTCATCTTCTTTTCTCTTCAAGTTGTTTCTCAGCAACTAAACAAGGTTTATCAACTGTCCGATGCCATAAAACTAGATCTAGAGCCATATCAGGTA
Organism: Pyrus communis; assembly: GCF_041283825.1. Classification (NCBI taxonomy): domain Eukaryota; kingdom Viridiplantae; phylum Streptophyta; class Magnoliopsida; order Rosales; family Rosaceae; genus Pyrus; species Pyrus communis. The sequence continues at coordinate 29,280,565 of NC_142575.1, forward strand.
CTTTTTCCTCTTTGAATAACTTCTCTACTTTTACTCAAACAAAATCTTCTCTATTTACCCTTTATCTAAGGAACATAAGTTGAATTCTCAAATTCTTCTCTAGAGATATATCTGGTATTTTTTTTCCCTTTTCAAATAACTTTTTGTTCTTGAATTCTTTGTTCTATTATATATTTTTCATGATGAAGCTAAATGGAAGTGGCTTGAAAGTTGTTATATGTTCTTGATCTATCCATTTAGTGATATCCTACATCATTCTCAATTTGGATGCTTTGAAAAACCTAAGGAAAGCTTAGAATTCGTGAGAGGAATTCTTAGTCAAAAGGACCAAATAACATTGGAGCGAAGGGGGCGCCGCCGCCGGGGGGGGGGGGGGGGGGGGGGGGTTCAAATTCTCCGCCGTTTTTGGTTTGATACGGAATTTTGAATATAATGGGGGTGTTGTCACCGTGTTGGGCTAGGTTGCTATATTGATGTTGGTGGGTTGGTATGTCATATGTTTGTTTGTTTTTTATTTTTTAAATGTCGTATATTGGGTGGAAAAATAGGAACAGTTGGTGGGCATAGTAGCACTCATTTTTACTATTTTAGCATTTTCTTTAAGAAATGAATTACATATATTTTTGTCTATATCATCGTGTTTTCAGATCCTCTGTATTTTTGCCACAACTGACATGCATGTGTAATGCCTTGCTATTGGGGATCAACACTTTAAGGAGAAAATAAATGAAATAAAAGATATATAATACCCTTAATGTTGTTTAGCAACCAAACAAATTTAATCGGCGCTATAAAACTAGATCTAGAGTCATAGCTTGTCTTTCATTATTAAAATTTTTAATATTAATCTTTGTCCTAGAAACCTAAGCTTAAGCAACCTGAATGTTTGTTATATATTATGAATCTATCTTTATCTTTTGTTTGTTTTAACTAATATATCTAGTATTTTATTTTCTGCTTTCCAAGTATCTTTTTAGTTAACTTTTTGTTGTAAGATTCTTTATTCTATTATGTATTATTTTATGAGAATTCTTCAAAGAGGCGGTCTAAAAGTTGTTATATGTTTTAGATCTATCTTTTTTTATACAAGTGAATTTACGAGAGGCAAGATTTAAATGCCAAACTTTAGGTGTAAGTTGTAACATTTTGAGCACTTAAGCTAATAGCCCCATGTATCTATCTTTTATCATTTTACTTGTTTTAGTTTCTATTTTCTGTTCACAATATGCATTGTTTACCTATTAAATTACATCCTACATTTTCAGTTCGGATGCTAGAAAAACTAAAAAGCATTGCACCAAGTCTTATATAGTGTCATCTATTCAACGTATTTTGTACGTTTTTTCAGCAAACGTATCATTTTGTAAATGGGTACCAACTCAAAGTCAAAGCTTCCCAATGCATGCAATGGAGATAGGATCAGTAGTTTACCAAATGAAATTCTTTGCCTCATCCTTTCCCTCCTTCCAACAAAAGAAGCTGTAAAGACCAGTGTTTTATCACCGAGATGGAGGTATGTGTGGGCTCCTATTCCCACTCTAGAGCTTTATGATAAGAGCTCGCAAAGAGCATTGAATTCAGTTAGCCCCAGCTTCGCTGAGTTTGTGGGTCGTCGCCTCTTCACTCATAGATCCCACCGAGATAGTGTTTTTGCGGAGTTTGTGGATCGTGCACTCGGCATTCGTGGCTCATCTGACATTCATACATTCCGTCTCTCTTGTGCTGGAGTGGAGAATTATACTGTTGAAGCTTGGATTTGCACTGCCATTAGGCTTAAGGTTGTTGAACTCGAACTTGTTCTTCATTCTTTAAGCTGCCCGTTTAAGTTGCCCGATAACCTTTTCACGTGCAAGACATTGGTGGTTTTGAAGCTTTGGCTGGAATCGAATGTTACCTTTACTCCTACTTCAGGTTGTTTCCCAAATCTGAAGTTCTTCCATGCCAGAATCCGCAATCCTGATGCTGACTCAATGAAGTCGCTCTTTTATTCTTGCCCTGCACTCGAAGATTTAATCATAGATGGACTTGTTGCAGTTCGTAAAGTTTTGAATTTTAATATCTCTGCACCTAAACTGAAAAGACTCAAAATATATGTGGTCAAAGACGAACCGTGGGAAGAAACTGGGTCCAATATTTCTTTCTATGTCAGTGCTCCAAATCTTGAAACTTTTGATCTCGAGGAAGACTTTTTTGCAAACTATTGCTTCAAGGCAAATCTACTGAGCAAAGCAAACATTAATCTCGAAGATGTGCACAAGTCTGGGCACGATGACTATGAACTTGGTTGGGATTATCGTCTGCAGAAGCTTTTTGCCGGAATTATCAATGTGAAATTTCTGTCACTTTCAGCTCCAATTTTTGGGGTAAGTTTTCTGTAACTTCAACTTATTCCCTTATTAGTGTTTGATAGCCTTTCAACTTGCTGGAATTTAAATTTTCATGAAATATTGGATTGCCCTCTAATACTTCATGATTACTGTAGGATCCTGGCTGTTACACTGAAGATAATTTCCCTTTCCCTAAACTGAATCGTTTGAACCACTTGGAGTTACTTCTTGACACTTGCTGCAACTGGAAAGCTCTCATAGATCTGCTCAATATGTCGCCCCATCTGGAATATCTTGATTTCACAACTGTAAGTATTTGTGGATTTACCTTTGCTCTAAAATCTAAATGAATGGTAAATAAGGGTGTTGAATTTTTTGAACATTTCAACTTCACTCGTTATTTTTTGTAATAATCTTTAGAACAAGAAATGTAAGGCGGATCATCCCTTGGAGGACTCGGTACGTGAATGGGTTTCACCTGAGTTTGTGCCTGTTTGCTTGTCGTCATACTTGAAGACTATATCCATACAGGGAATCGAGGGGCGGCATGATGAGATGGAAGTGACAAAGTACTTGTTGAAGCACGGTAAAGTCCTGGATAAGGTGACATTTTATACGAGTGCCGTTCGTGCAGATCACAAGATGAAGCTATGTCAAGATATTTCAATGTTCTCAAAGGGTTCGACGACTTGTCAAATTGATTTCCTGGAGAAATGACATCTAGGTTTTTATATGATTCCATTTTCGAGGAATGGGTCCTTTGCCTTTCTTTGTTGTAAACCATGAATTTATCTGCACCTGTTTTTAACTTTCTTTATGTTTTCTGTTTAGCATCGTTAATTTTGGAGGACTAATATTTTGGGAACATATTTGCCTTTAACTTAGGAGACAATATCTATTTTCGTCATGCACCTATGCGATGCTTCGCCAGTTGACAACCTTGTATCTCAATTGTTGAATGGTGTGTACTATCTACACACTCTTTTTTACTTCTCACACGCCCTCTTAATTTCCAATCGTCGAATTGAATGAATTGAAGAGGATAAAATGAAAGAAATTAATAAGAAGTTTGTGAGAAGTAAAAAGGAATGTGGGGATATCACAACCCTTGTTGAATTTGTTTGAAATGGATGCATTATTTTCTATTAAAGTAATATATACTTGAGTTTCTTCCTCCTCTTCTATTTTGTTTTTTGGTGGAAAACTATTTTCAAATAGCCAATGTACTCCTTCTCATTAGATCCCATCAACTTTCCTGTTGGCCTGTGTAAATTGATAGAAGTATGTGGACTAACTTAGTCTAGTTGATTAAAACAATATAGTACACTTCCTATACTCATGTGTAAATTAATAGAAGCATGAGGACTTAACTTATTCCTGAATAATGTATATTTCACCATATATATTTTCATAATTTGAATTATAATATTTATTTGAAGATCATCTTTAAAAAATTATTTGAATAAAAGAACGTTTAGTCATCCAAATTTATAAAACAAATTGAAGGTGTGAGTATCAGGTAACATATTCATGATGAACGATCTTTGATTGATTAATTTTTTTATATGAATGATATTCAAATGAAGATTTATAAATTGAATGGTTCTATTTACAAAGTTTATATGGTGAAGATACATTATTCACAAATGATGGAATATGTGCATTCCTGGATTCCCCCACATGAAGAACACATGTATTATCCAAAAGTATATAAGTTAGGAATTTGAATCAGTAGACTAATAAAAATAAAGGTTAATCTTAAAAAAAATTAAATAAATAAAATAAATAAATAAGCACAACAGAAGCTCAACACCTCACCAGTATGAAGTTTAGTGACGAATTAAGAATGAACAATACTTGACTACTCAAAAGATGAGTAGGAGTTTTTACTCAAAACTGCTCGTTGTCGACTCATAGAATTTTACGTTTATGATTAGAACCGCTCATATTATAAATCATTCTATAAAGATTGTCTCTTCAAATAATCAATTAAAATTAAGATCGTTTAATCATCGAACTGTATAAAAACAGATGAACGAAATTGGTAAAAGCATTACGAATAGTCTCTGTATTTGCTATTATAGATTGACTAAACGATTTTATTTTTAATTCATTTTTTAGAGAGATAACCTTTACAATGTGTTTCATAATATAAACAGTTCTTATATAAGTACAAAACTATGTGATTTGAACACAAAGAGTTTTGAGTAAGAGGTCATGCCCATCCTTAAGTAACTAAGTATTGTTCATTAAGAATGGACTAAGATTAAGAATCTCTTTCATCCAACGACCGAGATTGAGAATCTCTTTAATCTGGGTGACTATTCCGATTGGATATTCGTAGACTATTTTTTATATTTTATGATTACCTATACAAGGAGTTCTAAATTTGACGCCAAAAAATGCAATTCTTATTATCTACTTGTATCATCATTTGTATCATCTTTCTAATAGAAATAAGACTCATATGTGTTGGCGAGCTCTACCTTTATTAGAGAGATTGTACAAGTTATGATACAAATAAATAGTAAATGTTACATTACTCATTTGACACAAGATAATGGTGCTAATCAATGATCTTTTCTCCCTTGAGAGGCTCTGCAGTTCCCCTCAATTTTCTCTAAAACTCATCAAATTAGACCTAGTCCAGTAAAAGGACGAGAGTGGCCTCGAAAAGCAGGTATGCGTTTTGTCGATTGCCGTTGTTTAATGAACAAGTGGGTGAAAGTTGACAAAGTTAAATTGTAATGTAATATAACCACGAGCTGGTGGTCCAATGGTAAATGATGGATTGCAAGACTTTCTTCAAATTAAAAACTTGAGGCCTTAGATTCGAAACCCGCTGCTCATGTGGAAGTCAGACTTGTGGCCAAGGGAAGGCTGAAATGCCTTTGTGAGTCTTTCCGACCCCCAGAACGGATGAATAACCATGATTTGCCACTAGTTGTCCCCCTTTTTAAAAAAAAATAAATAAAAAATAAAAAATAAAAAATGTAATATGAAGTTGTATAATGCTATGTAGACCAAATTTAACTTTAATCTAATCATCAACAACTACGTTATATGACTTAAATAAATGATCTCATCAACCTTACCTGATAATAGATGATTAATTGTAAAAAAAGATAAATTAAATTAAATTAAACTTTAAAAAAAATGGTTTTGTTGCAATCCTAATTTCTAAAAGTATGATTGTGTAAATCTTAATAGATTGTGTAGAATTCGACAATATCTTTTAAATAATTTCCTAATTAAAAATGTATTACTTGGATAACAAAGATTTTTGGGGCTTTTAGATCCAGGTCCAAAAACATATATGGTTTTTAGGAGTGAGTCCAATTACCTAATTATATGTATTTATTTATTTTTAATGCTCATTTTATATTTTCTAAAAATATTAAAAATCAATTAAAATCTTCTAATTAATATTATGCATTTTCAACCCCAAAAAAATATAATTAATATCTTATAACAATATATATATATATATATATATATATATATATATTGACATAAATCTATCAGCAAATCATTATATCCTAACTCAAGTAACAAATATATAAATGTATATCATACCTATAAGTAAGATATGAAACCTAACTAAAAGGTAGAAAAAACATAATATATCTACAAGCAAAACATATGAATCTTACTTGATTATAAAAAAGAATCTGTCATATAAGTAAATAAATATAATTAACCTGTAATATAGGTTGATTATAAAAATAAAAACTAAAATCTATAAATAGGGTTTAAAACGAGATAAAGAACAAGAAAGAACAAAAAAAAAACAAAAAAATAATAATAATCAAAGAGATAATTAGGAAGAAATTTGATTTTTATAATAAATCTTATCATTGAAGAGATAATTATTGATAATAAAATAATAAGATTTAAGGAATTGGACTTATTTTAATAAATTGGACTATTTCTACTATTGGCTCAAAAAATTGGACCTATATCAAGTTTTCCCAAGATTTTTTATGCATATTTTTTTCAACCAACAAAACATGGTAATCATATCAGATATCATCATTAAACTCGTGGTTTTCTATTCTTTGTGGTGTTCCTCAAATATCATTTAAATAGTTGATTTGGTTCCTCATTTGATTACTACAAAATTTCTCCTCACCCTTTGGTAGATCACAAGCTAAATCTGATGGGGCATCAAACCCTATGATATTAGGGAATTTGAAGAACACAAAACCATCAAACCCCTTAAAAAAATCGATTGGTTATACCATGGATATGGTGCAGACTGGTAGTGCGATCTGCGGCAATGAGAGACGCAGCTGCCTAATTGTGTTTAGGGCTGTAGATTTTCGTTAGGTTTAAAGTTCTATCCGGTTTGCTCCTTATACTTTCAGTTTATTATAAGCCCGACGATGTGATATGTATTCAATTCTTTCATACTCTTTCAGCTAGCAAACAAATTAGGGCACAAAAGCTAAAATCATATTGGGTCGACAAATCGAGAACAATATCCAGGTTTTTTTTCTACACTCTGAACTTTTTATTCCTTTCTACATTCTGATCTGTTTGGATAACAGTTTAACGAAACGTAGATAGATAAACGAAAAGAAAACATGGGTGCATACTGCTACTTATAATTCTCCTGTTTAATCGAAAGCTAATTAAAACATATATACTGAAAATCCTTTGGGATATTGCCTTTTAATTTCTAGAGTAGCTAGATTGTTAAATATTGATTAAGAGGGGTGTATTCAATTGGGATTTTGAGGGATTTTAATTCTTTTAATGAATCTAGAGGTATTCAATTAGGATTTTAAGTGATTCTCTGAAATTTCAATGTGTATTCAATCAGGATTTTAAGATAGTTTATTAAAATTCTTAGAAATCCGGGTATATTCAATTAGAATTTTAAAGAAGTTTATAACATTCCAGGTGTATTCAATTAGAATTAGAATTTAGAGAATTTAAAAAAATTGAGGAATTAGACGGAATTGGAGAGATTTTATAGTGTATTTTAAGCATCCACAAATCTCACCTCTTCCCAAGAGATTTCAAGGGAATTGAATCAAAATTTTACATAGAATCTCTACAAAGCAGTAAACTCCATAAAAATTCATGGATTTATAAATCCATTAAAATCTCTCAAATTCCCAATTAAATACACCTCCATAAGAAGGTTTCGATCAATAACCTAACATTTTATATTTTTCAGGATATATATATCTAGCACATCTTAAATGGGTTCGAACTCAATGCCTTGTCAAACGTGCAGTGAAGATAGGATCAGTAGATTACCAGATGGCATTCTTTGTCACATTCTTTCCTTCCTTGATATAACCGAGACTGTAAAGACCAGCGGTTTATCACACAGATGGAAGGATGTGTGGGTTTCTTTTCCTACTCTTAAGTTCAATGTACAAAACCCGGAATCTGACAAAGGCCGTAGTGCAGGATTTGTGGATCAAGTACTTTCTCATAGTGGATCGTCAAGCATTCAGCGGTTCGAACTTGTATGTTACGGGGTGGATGATTATTTTTCTCGTGTTCGTGATTGGGTTTGCACTGCCCTTAGGCGTAATGTTGTTGAGCTCCTTCTTTATTTGTTTCCAAATCCAGGGAAGCTTTATGAGTTTCCTCAAAGCCTTTTCAAGTGCAAGACTTTGTCGGTTTTGAAGCTGAGGCTGCAATTCGATCTTATCGCTATTCCCTCAAACTCTGATTGTTTTCCTCATCTCAAAATCCTCCATGTTACAGTCTGTTGCCCGAATGCTGACTCAATGAAGAAACTTTTTTCATGTTGTCCAGCACTTGAAGATTTGGTTATAGATGGATTTATTTCGAAAATCGCCAGAGAAGAACGTCTCGTCTTGAGCTTCACTGTCTCTGCACCTAAACTCAGAAGATTACGAATATGTTTGCGGCGTGGTTCTAACAACTACGTTTCTATTAATATTAATGCTCCACATCTTGAAAAGTTGGATCTCTTTGACAATTTTTTGGTGGACTATGCGTTGAAGAACGAAAAATCCCTAAGCACAGCCAAGATTGCTGTCCAAATTCATAAGAGAGGTCAGAATGATCACCTCGACAATGATTATGCTGCTCGCATGCATAGGCTTTTCGCAGGAATTATCAATGTTAAGTCTCTCTCTCTTTCAGCTCCAATTTTGAGAGTAAGTATTCTCTAAGTTGTTTCTTTTCGTCCCCAATGACCTTCTTGTTTACATGCTGAAATTAATCAATGGCATAGCTACATTTTTTGAGAACGTCTTTAAATTGTGATCAAGTCTTTTTGATACATCTATTTTCTTTGTCATTCTTGTAGGATTCTGATCCTACATTTCAACGTCTGCTGCCTACATTTTATAATTTGAACCACTTGGAACTACTTCTTAAAACGTGCTGCTCCTGGAAATCATTGATAAAGTTGCTCGAGATCTCACCCAATCTGGAGAATCTTGTCTTTGAAAATGTAAGCACATAGCAAAAATTACGCTCGTGGTATATGCATGGTTACTTGTATACAGTTTTCAAAGAATATCTTTAACTCATTAATGTTTATTTTAATATGCTTAGAACGTCGAATGTTATACTGCTGATGACAAGAATAAGCTCCATGAATGGTGTCCACCGAGCATTGTGCCTATTTGTTTGTTGTCAAGCCTGAAGTCTATTTCCGTACGAGGATACAAATGGCGGCCAGATGAGATGGAAGTGGCAAAGTACATGCTGGAGCATGGTGTAGTTTTGAAGAAAGTGATAGTTTATACCAGAAGTATCCCTATGGAAAAACAAATGGAGTTGGAGCAGGAGTTTTCAAAGTTCCCAAGGGCATCAAAAACTTGCCAAATTGAACTTGTGGAACTCAAAGCAAAAGGTTAGACCATTACCAAAAGTTGGGAACGGAATCCTTTCTGTTCTGATGGAACATGAGTGACATAACTTTGTATTGTTTTTGGCTCTCCTTAAATAATCATGGCGAAGAAATTCGACACAAGTTCATGCAAAACTATGTGAGTCTACCTTTCCCATTTATGTGGATGTGCGCAAGTTGTAGTCACTAATCAGTTTGGACGGAGGAATTTAAGATGGGAGGGCCATCAACTTTCTTATTTCAGGCTTTTCACTTTTCTTCTTAGGTGTACTCCACCAGCACTCAAAACTAAATGAGAAGTTTGCTAGTATTTTTTTATTTAGTATTACTAAAAAATTTCAAATTGATGGAATTTGAAACAATGAAATTAATTTCTTAGAATTTGTGAAACTTCTTGTTTGTATGCCTAAACTGTCAAACACCACTCACCAATGCACTACAAGCTCTTTATTGTTAAACCCAGTAGTCAATAAATATAACATAAAACTTCAGCACGGGCCTCAGCCTATAGTGGCATCCATGTGACTCCGCCCCTGCATCAAACCTCAAATTAAAGGGTTAGATGAAGACGAGAAAGGTATATGAATTGTTTCCTTAAGTATCACTCATAGATTTCGCGTTGCATTGAACTCATCGTGGTATGGTATCGTACATTTTTCCGTTATAATGATTCTCTCTAGAATATTACTTCACCATATACACTGAACAGTGTAATGACGAGTGCTTACCAGAAGTTGCGAAATGTCATTAGCTAAGGATGAGATTGTTTATACTTACCGTTAGTTTTTCAGAGGTTGTTTCTTATTTAATTTGAAAAGATATATAGTTTTTAAAAATAACAATGTAACTAGATTACGTAATACTCGTTAAAGTGCCATGTATAGTTTCGATCCCACCGACTCTGTTGGTGACTCATGTAAAATTATCAGCTGCACATAAAGCAGCACCTGTTCAATTGAGCACCGCAAGAACACCATGAGAATGAGATGAGGAAGGAAACACTGAGAATGAGACTTCAAAAATTCGACGTGTCTTGAAAATTCAAATTGAACCCTGCAAAAATCCCCATCATCTGATATGAGACGTTCATAAAGCATACATCAAATCATTTCCCGAACTAACGGCTAAAAATTTTAGAATTGGATCGTGAACCTTAATGTTCGGAACCTAAGGATCAACTAATCTGAGCCGCACAAATTAAATCTAACAGTCTCCATTAACTCATTTTTCTAGCTCACCACACACAAACCAACGACTCTGATTTTTTTTACACACCAATCAGCGGTCCAGATGGATTGATTCTTAGACTCTGAACACTAAGATCCAAAGCGAATCCAATTCCAAAAATTTTAGTGTAATATCAGGACATAATAATAAAAATTATTATTATAATTCCTGTCGTCAACCTCCTCTGCAGCTACTTGTATACACATATGCACTCGGTAAAGATGGTGAAAGGATAAGTACACAAGTAACTTTTGGCTATTGATGCAAATTTAGGTATCTCAACCATTTAGATTTAGGCCACAAGGACACTGACAACATGCATGCGCGACTGTTTCCAGTGAAATCCAAGCAATACAGGCATCGATAGTTGCAAGTCACTCACGAAAAAAATTTATAAGAAATTAGAATTTTAAGATGATAGTATCTTAAACTTATCCTAAATTCTAAAATTTTTTAATTTTAAAAAGCACTTTAAGTGTTTTTTCATTAGACTCTTGAATTTTTATTAAAATTATAATATACTTACAATCAAAACGATTTTACTAAAGTGCTTATAGAGAGAAGTGTTACTAAAAAAAAAATCAGTTTCAAACAAGTAGAATACCACTCCGTTATATGATCGACAATTATCTGAATCCGAAGACACTATGTGATAGGGTTAGAAATTTCACTGTCAAGAGGGTATACGGCATGTCAATGTGTCTCCCATAGTTAATGCCACAACTGCCGAAATCTAATTAATTCCATCATTTTCCACACCCAAATAATGTGACCCTGCCTGCAAAAATGACTAGCCAATGGCAAAATCAAGTATTTTTGCAGAGCGTGAGGGGAACACACCGCGTGATCAAAGGCTCTACGCAACTGCCACATAAACCCTTCCACAGAGGAATAAGACAAATTGGCCAATAAAATGGCCCTCCATATCCACCGACCAGCCACATACAATTAAATAGCAAGTCGGCGTACTGTGTGGGACCCCCTCAAGTGGTGCATTATTATTTTTTTATTGTTTGTTTTATAGACCAATGTGTATCATGCATCAATTGGTCATGCATGCATATGGCAGAGTGCAGAGAAATAAAATCAGCTTTGCTCAGTTCAATGAAGGTGACATTGATTTTCAATATAGTAAACCAAAAAAAAGTTTCTTTTCCTAATTTTTCAAGAGATTGTGTGAGGAATACTTGTGGATATATTGTTATCATTTACAAGTAGACTAATGATACTTGTAATGTGACACAATTGTGAACTGTTGATCAATAAAAATTGACACGTTTTGAAGTTTTAAATATGTCATCGTTTACAAGTAAACTCATGCCATTTACAATTATGGATAACTATGAACTGTTAATTAATGTGAGTTGGACTGAAAGTCGTAGATTGATGCCACTGTCCACTCATAGATTGAAATTGTTAGATTGATGGCCGCCGTCCACCCATAGATTGATGTCACGTGCAGTGTTAAACGACTAGTGAATTGTTAATTGATTAATGTAAATTTCACAATTTTTCAAGAGATTGTACGATGAATACTCATTGATATATGTTTATCATCTAAAAGTAGACTAAATGCCACTTATAACGTGAAACGACTGTAAACCGTTGATCAATACAATTTTACATATTTGAACTCTGTAAACGAATGCCATTGTCCACTCGTAGACTAATGTTCTCTATGTAGACATGTCATCGTTTACAAGTAAACTCATGTCATCTTTAGTGATGAACGACTGTAAACTGTTAATATAAATCAAACTGAAAGTCGTAAATTTGCCACTATCCACTCATAGATTGATGTTACGTGTAATGAAAAACAACTGTGAATCGCTAAATAACTAATTTGAATTTCACAACACGAGCATCACAGTTAATTGTTGATTACTGTGAAACTCAGAGTCAACGATGGGCCAACCGAAATTGACCATGCAACATGTATGACATACCAATCCATTGCAACCATTTAGTGCAAATGAAAAGCAGGGAGACAAGTAAAAGAAAAAGGAACATACAAATTTCCGACTATATATTATTATTTACATAATTAAAAAACCTGCCCATGTCCGGTTAACAATGATGCAAAACAGCTAGACAATCCCTCTGTCACTGACCTAATATTAACAAAATTTTGGAATGTCCTTGGAAGAAAATTTTAAAAACTAGAAGGGCATGATGCAAAAAAAAATAAAAAGAAAGATTCAAAAGGTAGCTTCCAACACAACGGTCCAACGCGCTTTCCCTTTTTCAAAGTATGGAGGTTGAAATTACCAAAAGTGACCAAGTTGGAAGGACCCCGCAACATCGTCCCGAGATCCAAACAGGCCGTTTTCCTATTTGGTAAACCCGATGTTGTGGGGCCCGAGTTTCGCCGACGATCAATCACGGTTTACCTCTGCTTTCCCGGAGTGGATTGCAACCGAGTGAGGTAAACTTGGCACTGAATGACAGTTTTACCGAGTTTGAATCCCGGAACAACTGTGAATCCCACCTGCGGTTCAGATGTTGTTGAGAGGAACGCTTCGTCAGCTAAGCTTTCCATGTACACTTCTGAAAATCGGCATCCCTTGCTTACTTGGAAGATTGCGGCTTCAGGATCGAAGGAGAAGGCCAAGCAATGCAGGAGCCAGACACGTTTCGCCATTTCAGCAAACGAAGTAAAGAAATTAGAGCTCGGAAACTCACCTGCATTGATGAGGTTTCTTTGATTCAGATTGCCGAAAAATGAGGTTTCCATCTTGGGATGAACCAGTCGTAAGTACTTGACACGGCAGAACTTAGCAAATGCTGATCTGGGATTCTGGGCAAGGTATTCCTTCGGCTTCATTGATTTGAGCTCCGTAAATCTCACAAAAAAGAGCTGCTGCTGTTGTTTCTTTTTCTCTGGCAAGGACTCATTTGGGAGTGAGAAGTTGGGGTGCTGGAAAGCATCGAACATTTCCTTGCAAACAAAGTGTTCGAATGCAAAACACTTGTGATCTTCTTTCCAATAAACCACATTGCGGTCAATCGCTTTAGCTGCTGCATGAATGTCCCAACCGGTAGATTTCATATCATCCATCATCATCCTAACATAGCTCCGAATGGACTTTACTGTGTGTCGGAGAACTGTAATGAAATGGTTAGGACTTAAACCAGATAACTGAAGATTGTCGAACACATGTAGCTGCCCACTCTGGTTTAAACTTCTCTCAAGCAACTTATTCTGATTCTTGGCCTCCTCTAACTTTTCTCCGAGAAACACAATTTCAGAGTCCTTAAGCCTCACCTGAGATTCCAACTTTTTCCCCATGATTTCATAGGTTTTTAGAACGCTCTTCTGCTCCTCGATCTCAGCCAAAACCAGTGTAGTCTCAGGTTTAGGATCAAACTGCTTTTTTAAGAAACACCGCTTCAACTCAGACAAGTTCTTCAACTCGGAGACTACCTCTTTGTCGGCAGCTTGGATTCCTTCACCATCATAGGGAGACTGAGCATACTGTAGTTGTGCATACGCAGCTTTAACAGATGAAACGCTTGCAAACAGTTTCGCTAGAAGAGCCTCAAGGGCGACTCTTTCCTGAAGCTCCTCATTGTTCTTGTCAAATGACTCAGACCGACCGACCATAACCTTACCACCATTCCGGTCATTTTTTACATTTTCTTGGGACTTGACTTTCTGAATTCCAATTTCTTGAGACTTGCCCTTCTGCACTCCATTTTCTTGGTAGTTTACCTTATGATCTCCAAATTCTTGGGACTTAACCTTCTGAACTTTGAATTCTTGGGACTTTACCTTCTGAACTCCGAACTCCTGGGACTTAACCTTCTGAATTCCGAACTCCTGGGACTTAAACTTCTGAACTCCGAAGTCCTGGGACTTAACCTCCGGAATTCTGAATTCTTGGGACTTAACCTTTGGAATTCCGAATTCTTGGGACTTAACCTTTGGAATTCCGAATTCTTGGGACTTAACCTTCGGAATTCTGAAATCTTGGGACTTGACTTTCTGAACCCCATCGACTGGGGCAATACCTGTTGCAGCCCGAAGATGAAGAACTTTAGCAATAGCACGTGCCAATCTACTCTTCTTCGGGGTCACAGATGACGGTCTCACCAAATCCATCTGCAAAACAAAGATCACAAATGATGGAGAGGGGATAGATAGAGTGATGAAGATCTAAGAGATTCTATCCAAAAAAAGAAATTTAAAGAAACAAAAGGAATAAAGACACGGGGATACTAATGATGACAATGATGAGTGTTGAAGGAAAGCTAAAAAAGCAATATGCTTTAACACTTAGACCACGGCCATTGATAGAGGAGGGAATGTTTCTTTTAGTTTTGCTCTTTCAACTTTTAAGAGTTTCCGATTTGCTTTCTTTCGAAAGTGTAACAAAAGTAGATTTGAAAACGCGGGAAAAAGCGAAAGCAATGCAGAGTGAAGAACACGAAGAGGGAGAAGCTATGGAAGAGATATTCAGCAGACAGGATCAAAAGACGCGTATAAATAAAAATTCTAAATGCAAATCAATGGAACACTTGGAACCTCGGTTACAATGACACATGCATTGTGATATTAAATTCGAAACAGACCAAAGATCAAAGATTAAACAATAATACACTTTTTAATAACTTAATTAGAATTTGGAGGGCATGGTTAGTGGTGATTCCTGTTCTTGACATTCTTTATCATTCTCTCCCCAACTCTACCGTCAGGTCATTCCTACTATTCAAGTCAACAAAATTTAGGTAAGTGCAGAGCACCCTTCATCTTATTAGAAAATAAAAAAGGAGCTAATTTCCAAACCCTTTTTTGTGTTTGTGGGCCCCACCGTCGGACCCACGGCTCACACATCAATGGTTGCCTAAGTTTTTCTCCAAGTCAAAATTCCATAAGTTAGAAACGCATTCTCAATTAGCTCTCTCAAGTAAGTTCCCAGTGTGTGATGAGTAAACAAGTAGAAGATCATATGAGTTAGAAATGTAATTGCAGGACACAAAAAACCTTGTCTACCCAAATTAACAAAAAAACACAAACACAAAGGGTTAGTAGCTCGGTTGGTCAAGAACATTCTGCCCTTGCAACCGAGGTCCCGAGCTCGATATACAAAATAAAACAAAGGGCATCCACCCTAGGATACCCTTAGGCACCCCACTTAGAACAACAGTGAGGTCCTAAAGAGTAATCTCTGCAAAACCAGAAAATCTGAAATTCGTGGGACCCATCATAGTGATAATCTTATTAGGAATTTTGGATCATCTACACCACAATCCACAATCCGCAATCATGGTTTTCAGTACACCCAAAAGCGGTGGATTCTTTTCATTGCCCTCCAACCACCCCCAAATGCATCACACCATCACCATATAAGAACATGAAATTACACAATCACCCCCACTGGATAACACTTCATGGCACAGAAAAAACTCATAGAGATCTGAGCCAGATTGTACATGACATGCAGATTATTATTGTAATCCAACGGGCAAATATTTGATTCCCACTGCCACATTTTTCCTGCTCCCCGTATACTGACAAACCTCGTCTCCCTCCATTTTTTTGCATTCCTACCCCACACGTCTAGGGTTTGTGACTCACAAACCTCGTCTCCCTCCATTTTTTTTTTTTTTTGCAGGAAATGATCCTCCCCAGATCCCTCCACTTAATCCTCCTCATCAAACAATCCGGATCCTTGAAATTTAATCCAATGGTTAAAAACATGAGCCCACTTTAAAAATTATAAGAACTTTAACCGTTGTAACCGTTGTATCAAATTTCAAGATCAGATTGTTTGATGAGTTTGATGAGGAAGATTAGGTGGAAAAGATCCGGATCCCTTTCCTTTTTTGCATTCCTACCCCACACGTCTAGGGTTTGTGACTCATTGCATTAACCCATAAATGTTTCTAATGTTAAAAAGAAGCTAGATTACAAAGACTAAACAAATATAGGTTAAGTTAGATTATACATATACAGGTTTCCACAAATATCAAAATTTCAACGCCACACTTAACCATGTTTCTAATTTAATTCACCGAGTTCAAATAACAAGTGTCGTTGTCACACTATCACATTTACTGATTACATTGCCAACCACATCTCCCACAGCTGAGATCCGCTCGCAAAAGTGGGTTTCGCGGAAACCCCACTTAACGAAAGACAATAATTAGTAAGTGGATCAGTAAATGTGGTAACAAATAGCACTACCAAATATTGACATGCTAATCTTAACATGAACTCTAAAAGACCTCAAATGAGTGTTGAACAAAAGATTATAGATCTTGCATTGAACCCCACAAGCTGGACACCACAATTCTCTTACTATTCTGAGCAATAAGATTTGCAAAAGCAAAAGGATGGGGGTCCCACACAGATATAGCAAAGCAAAGTCATTGGCAAACACAGAAACCATATCACAAATGCAAAAGTATGGAAACAGTTTGGGGGGGTGGGGGGGGAAGGGAGGGGGGTGGTCCAGGACCACTATTCTGGTCCTGCAAACACTTTAGCAGATCCTAACCCAATAATCATGGGCAAAAAAGGCCCCAAACCAGTAATTAATCATGTCATTAATCATAAACCAAGCCTTGCTTTGACCACTAACTGGTCAACCACACAATATCTCGCGTAAAATACAATTCAACAGACCTTAGAAATATCACGAGAAAATGCGATCAGTTTCAGTTTCTCTTCATTGTAACGTAAATCTCAAGCGAACAGAACGACGAAGTCGACAAGACAACCCGCCGGAGGAAGAAATGGTCTTTCCTACCTTGCAAAACAAACCCAGAAATCAGAAACACTGAAGAAAAAAAATTAAATAAATAATTGATATTTTCTGAAAAATAAATTAAAAAAGCAACTTACTTTGTGTTTTTTTTTTCCAATGAGAAAACAAGTGTTCTTAGAAACCCAGAAGCAAAAATCGAAGAAATGAACAGAAAAACTTCAAAATAGGCGTTTGGATTTTGAGGAATATATATAAAAAAAAAAAAAATCACCGTCCTTAGCTCTAATTAAAAGCTAAAAAGAGACCAATAATGAAGAAAAAACCGTTTCACAAACCCCTAAAAAATGAATTAAATGCACTAATTAAGTTTCGTATTAAATAAACATAAATGGGCAGCTAAAAACCCAGCAGGAAAGTTTAAAAGCAGCGCAGTTCTTACCTTTGGAGGAAAACACTCGGATTTTTGAAGGGTTTCTGTATCTGTTTCCGAATCGAACTCTTCAAATGCTTCAATGCCTACAGGGTCTTGGGTTTTGTTTTCCGACCGTTTTCAGAAACGAAAAACTGGGTTTTGGAGACGGAAACGGAGTTTGAAAAGGGTTTTTGGAAATGCGTTTTCGGAGAACGAAAGGCCAGAGATTTTCAAAGAAAACAAAGAGCTGGAGCATGCAGGAAGACAGAGAGGGAGAGGGAGGAACGAGCGTGGTGTGAAATGGCGAAAAAGACGAAAGAGGGCACGGTTTTGGGAGAAGGGTTCGACAGCAGGGGCATTGGGACTTAAAAAGGGCTCGCAGGGTCGGGTCGCTTTCGGAATTTTATTACACCGGATGTGCCCTTGTAATTGTAGTGGTTTTCCTGGTCCGTTGTGGATGGAGACGTTGAGGTGCTGTAGGGGTAGTTTGGGGTTTTAAAAGTGGAATCTGACCGTGTAGACTGGTAGATCTGACGTAGATCGCAGGCGGGGAAGTTTGGAAAAATGCACGGTCTGTGTTGATTGTTGGAAACGGTGTCGTGTGTGGATACTGAGTCGGAAAGTTTAGGTGTGAGTGGGTGCGCATGTCAACATGTGTCACCCCCTCTTTCCCAACTAAGCAAATATTCATATTCTTTGTTAATGGAAAATATGAATTATTTGATTCGAGAATATCGATATGTTTGTGGACAATATTTTTTTAAGAAAGGAAGAAACTTGGAAGTATAAAAATTCATACAATATGCATCTATGATTTTTTCCGACCAAATTCATACAGAAGGGAGTGTGAACGAAAATAAAGATCTAATGCAATTTTCTGACCAAAAAAAAAATTCCAAGTGCAATTTTGTAAAGTTAAAAAGTTTAAAGCAAAACTTGTGTTATCTACTTTTTTTTTTTTTTTTTTACTTTTTACACTCTTGTTAACTTTTGTCATTTAATCTTTTTCAATTCATTTGATCCTTTGATATTTTTTTAATTTATAACGATCGAAAATTAAGAATAATATGTAAAAGGTAAAAAAAAAAGTGTGTGGACAACACAACCTTAAATCAAATATCTATATCAAATAAAAAAGAATTAAACAAAAAAGAAGTGCATGAAAAATAAAAAGAATATAATAGTTGACATCGTGGTCTATTCAAACCAAAATAAATAAAAATTAATTAGATTGAATTGCATCTAGTACTACATTTATTTACTTTTATCGCTTTTGTAACGGGCGTCATTCACAAGATATTCATCTTAAATTTCTACATTCGGCGCTCAAAATCTCACAACCATTCTTATGGATGTTGAGCCACGATTTGTTCACTTTGCTAGAGGAAGTTCTGTGTTCAAATCGACAAATTTCTCGTTGAAATATCAATTCAATGACCCTCTTCCATTCCGTTCATACAAAAGCATAAGACATATTTAGCAAACTATGTCTTTGTTTAAACACCAAAATTAATAGAAAACAAATAAACTAATAATTAACAATTGGATTTGAGTTTTGGGTGATTAGTCTAAATCAAAATCGTCCCACGTCTTAGATTGAAATTAATGGCCGTTTGGATCAAGCGTTGGAACAAAATAATTATCAAATAATGATTCCTACAAAATCCCAGATAATTGAAATTTGGCCAATCCAAGACCACAAAAGTGGCTTGTGGTTCATGTCTTTGAATGGAAATTAGCGGTCTGGGGTCCCACAAAATTCTATTAAAAAAAATTAATTACTAACTTTAGTCTTTTTTTTTGAAAAATTCTTCTGAAGGTGACAGATTAATAAATCAAGGAAAATAGAGGATTTTATCAGCTTTACTTTTAGTGTTGTTTTTTTCCATACGTTTATGGAATTTGTCATGGCTCATTTGTTCTAGTGACTAATGGGTAGTGACAGATCGAAATAAAAATATGTTTGGGCAAATGAAAGTCTAATGTTGAAATCATTTCTTTATTCAACTAATTGATTTTATAAGGACAATATTCGACTCTTTGACAACTTGATAGTATTTCACCATATAAATATTATAAATAAAAATTGTCATTAATTTTAGAAAATTTCATTCAAATTATATAGTATTTAGTCAATTTATGATAATAAGTAACATATTCAGGACGAACGTTCATTTTGTATGATTCAATTAATGAATACACATTTTTTCAAATCGAATGAATTTTTTTAAAAACGATAAATTTTTTTTTATAAAATTGACTAATTGATAGCTTCGCCACGGCAGTTTACATTTTCAAGGGCCAAAAAGACTCTAAGAGGTATAGGGTTTAGGGTCATATGATTCATTAGCGTCATGAATCAAACCTAGAATGAGCTGTCTAGAATTCGTCCATAGCCACTGAGCCACCCTATAATGACTCTAAACATGCTATTTTAATTGTAACATTTCTACTAGAAAATGATTTTACCTCGTTAGTAAGAGAGTAAAATAATGTCATACGGTTATTAAGAATTTAAGAGCAAGAGAGATATGACTCATTTCTTTGTGTGGCCGTCCAACCTCAGTGAGCGCCTCCGGCGTTCCCACCACCATCACCGCCTTAATTTGTGATCAAATGCACACCATTCCCTCTTAGTAACGGAGATAACACCCGACAGCAAAAGGGTACCGCTCTTCTGCAAGGTTGGTGGTTAACGATTTTGCAATTGTGATAAAATAGTGTGGGATTCAAAAACCTCACCTAATAATTATATTATTTTAATTGTGTTTAGCATTTAACATAAATGACACGGACAAATAAAACTTAGATCTTAAGTTATGATGTTCGCTATCACAATTGTAGTTTACGTGATTACGTTTTATTAACGATAATAATATTTATAAATTGTTGATGATGTACAAAGAACGAACGTCCGTCCATACCTAGACTATATACTTACAAATGCACGTGCTTAATTCCTTGTTCCGAAACCCGCTTGGCTCCTGTGAAAAAATTAACACATCCTTACCCTCCATCTTCCTACCATGGCTCTGCTCATCCCACCCTTAACTTGTGAGAATTTCAAGCAATATGCTGAATTAGTGATGGGCTTTGGGAAAGAGTGGCTGGGTATAGACTTCCCATGCCCAATAAGCACAAAACATTGCTGGCCCATAAAATATCCATGCCCACATATTAACAAGGCATTAAATGTACCTGATGACCGAAAAGAAATGTTATTTGCACTTTAAATTTTTCATTTTGTATTCATCAAAAGTGTAATTTTATTTTTAAATATAGAAACTTTGAAATGCAAAATGAGAATTTAAGAGTACCAATAACAATTCCCTAACAGAAATAGCTTTTGATATATCTATGTACCGAGTTGTTGATAATCGGAAGGGGGGGGGAGGAGGGGGGGTTTAATTAATGGAGATGAAGAGTGAAAAAGTAGAAATATAAAAAACGTATGATGTAAACAATATAAGTTCTGGTTTGGCTTTGAGGTGCTTAAAAAAAAACTACTTATTTTTAAAGTTTTTATCTTGAAGGTGTTTGGTAAACTAAAAAAAAAGAATTATTTTGGAAGCTGTGGTGATTGATAGCTGAAATCATCAGGAAAGCCAAAGCAGCTAAATGCTGTTTTGGAAAATTGGTTTTTTTTTCAAAGCACACAAAGCTATAGTGCACTTTTAATGAAACTTTCTAAAGTTTAATAACACTCTCGTCATTTTTACAAAATGACAGGCCTTGTCCTTAGTACTCAAACCGGAATCTGTCATTTTTACAAAATGACAGGCGAATCTGTCATTTTTACAAAATGACAGGCCTTGTCCTTAGTACTTAAACTGGAATCTGTCATTTTTACAAAATGACAGGCGAATCTGTCATTTTTACAAAATGACAGGCCTTGTCCTTATTACTCAAACTGGAATCTCTCACACTCGTTCACCCTCTCGTATCAAAGTAGGACCGCTGCTATCCCGCCCACTTTCGCTCAACATCGACCAACACCACTGCACCAACATTCATCCCTATTCTCCTTCCAGATCCTCCAAATACACAAATAAGAAAAGGATTCAATCTTTTTGAGAAACCATTTTTGAAGCATGAGTCTCCATCGTCTGGAAGCATGCATCAAATTGAAATGGCTTTGCCACCTTCTCTAATCACCAAACCAGAAACGGCTTCGCCGATCTCCATCATCCCTCGAACCCAACCCCTTCTTTGCTTCAATTGATTTCTCTCTCTCCTATGAGACCCGATGGATCTGTCTCCATCATCCGACGCATGAACCCATAACTTCTTGTTCGAAAGATTTGGAGTTCGTCTGAATTTGGATTTGGGTTTTAGAAAGGCGTCTTTTCGTATCTGACATGATGGGGCAGAAAGGTTTACGGATTGGAACTGGAGGGATTGGAGGTGGCGTTTTTGTCGGGTATAAAGAGGTTGAAGGGAAGGACGGCGGAGTGGGATTGAAGCTCGTCGAAGAAGCCAACGCCATAAACTAAAGCCTGCACTTCCTTTTTCATGACCGCCAAAGCTGCTTGATTTTGGGTTCTTGAGAGAGAAGAGTTTGAGAAAGGGATAACTTTGGGCATATCAACAATACATTTTCATAATTAATTAAATTTTTAAAAGTTGAAATAACTACAAATAAATGGATAATTTTGTCATACTAATTAATATTTAAGATAAATTTTATAAATTTTTTTTCTTTTAAAAATAAAGTATATTTAGTAATTCATCTTTATTTGTTAAGAAAATTACATTAATAGCACATCTAGTATATACCATTTTTTTATCATTGCAGACAGTCACAATTGTTTTACATAAAAGTTTATCAAATATTATCATACTGCTTTTTTTTCCTTTTTTCAAAAGTACTTTTACAAAAAAATTTATTAAACATTCTACTGCTTATTCTTACCGTACAACAAAATCAATTTTTTTTTCAATGCATAGTACCATGCCAAGCATGGATGTATTGAGAGACTTCTTCAGGTTAAAACCTCAATATAGAGGCATGGATGTATCGTACAATAAATAAATGAAAAGTAAAAGTAATACTCCTATTTTCCGGATTTGGATCCTCTCCGATACCCTTGCTGGGATTCTGGGGATCAAGACATAAGGATCGTTCATTAAAGATCGTGAGACCATAATTAAATGTTTTTTACATAAAGCGAGATTACTTTACTTTTAAAAATATAAAAAAGTATTTAATTATGACCATATTTAATTATGACCATACGATCTTTGATGAACAGTTCTTGTGCCTTGATCCCCAAGATTCCGAGGAAGGGGATCCGGAGAGAATCCAAATCCCTATTTTCCCTCACTTGTCATTTATGACTGACACTAATAAAAAAAATAACCACAGAGATCATTTACTTCCACTACACGTCAATCTCTAGCAAAGCTTCTCTCCCATTTTGTCTATTTATGTCATGAACCAATTAAAAGCCAAACAAAGCCGCTCTATTTTGTACAAGAAAATACTTTAATTCAAAAGTTAACCATTCACAAGGCGAGAAGGGCGGCAAGCCAAAAATTATTCGTAATTCCCTTAAATCCACCCATTCGGAAGATCAATATTACAAGCTTGTAGGCTATAATAGTGCTGTGCTGGGTTGTGTGTAGTGTACGCTAACCGAACGGAGAGGCCTGCTTGGTTTTACCGACTTCCAAATGACCGATTCCATCGGTCGGACGGGTTAAGCGGTCCAAGCCTGAGAATTACGGTGTCGGGAATGAACGCTTCTGCGCGAGCCTTGTCCGGTACAAACGCTTCAATGGTCGAAGCTTGAGAAATACGGTGAAAATGTCAACCGGTGAGTTCAAGTTCAATGGTCGAAGCTTGAGAAATATGGTGAACATGTCAACAGATCGTCGATTTTTTGTTGATAAATTCCAGCGCCGGTGACCAAAGGCTCCATTGACAAAATCAACGGTAGAATAGCCCCAATTCAAGATTGAATTTTAAACGCAGAGCAAACCAGATAACAAACTCAATTTCTTGTAACGACAGAAACAGCAAAATTCAGATTTTCGGGCAAATTCACTTGTGTAAACAGAGTCAAATACACTCTAACAAAGTGAATTTCTACACCTAATTAGCAAGAACAAAATCCTGGCAGTAGCTTCTCAAAGGTGTCCTTAAAGACTTCAGACAGTAAATTATAAAGATCCACAGGAACCGATACAACGACACTTGACATATAACACTTTTTTTTTAGAGGATTGCATTGCTTTTGTATTCTCATGAAACGGAGTGATAGGAGACTAGCCTAATAACTTGAACTTCTCTGTTAAAACCTACTTACATCTCTCAGCACACCAAAATTGTCAGGGCGAGACCATTACTTGGCAATACACGTGCCTAGAAACCAAAGAAACCGAGCTCACTGGCTCTCTCTTTCTCAAATGTCTCGAAGTACTGATAGATGATTGTCACTGCAAGCAAGATTCCGGTCCCTGAACCAATTGCCCCCATGAAATCGGCCAACACTGTGAGTGCACCGATACACATGCCTCCGAAAGCAGCAGCTGTGGGAATGTAGCGGTTCAACTCCTTCTGCAAGTTTGACTCACGGTGACCAGGCATGACCATTTGTTGTTCCTGTAAATTGAAAAGGGATATAGTTAGCATGACGCTTAGGGTGTATTGAGTAGGTAACATTATGTTAACAAAAAGCCGGATCTAAGAATTGTTCAGGGACATATTTATGGTTTAAATAGCGCATTAGGTAAGAACATCAATAGAGGAGTAGATTGGATCTGATCTGGCCACTTACGTTGTAAAAAAGTGGGAAGAATGTCAGGGTAGATTGGGTCAGACCTACCTACACTAACCCCTCATTTGCAACAAATTAAACAATTTGTTTAAATCATTAAAATTAATACCTTGAGCTGCTTGGCGACATCTTTGGCAGATGATCCAGATACTTCAATCCATGTTTTTGAGAAAAGTGCACAGGCAGTCAACATAAATATGAGATAGAACAGTGCATGGAAGGGATTGGCTGCCATATCAGCCAAGCTGCAAAATATAACCGCAGCATATCAATTGAAGTGGGGATCAGCAGGAATAGAGAGGAAGCACGTAATCATCAGGTTTACCAACAAAACTCAAGCTTTATCAAGCATAAAACAAAATATCTTCAAGAGGAAAATATTCCCAACTACCTAGAAGGTGCGGTGATATAATATGCTAGACCACCAACAGGAACGAATTGCCCTCCTGAATATTCAGATTCCTTCCATTTGCCCAAAAGATTCACTAGGAAATTTCCGCTGTACCTCCTGTAGAGCAACTGTGCACACACAAAAACTGGTCACAATAATGTGGTAGAAGAAACAGTCCCCAAACAGACCATACAAGCATAAAATCTCCAGTACCTGGGAGATGAAGTAAAGGTTGGACACAAGTGCAGACTGCAAAATGATGGGCATGTTGGAGGTATAGAACAGCTTGATAGGATAGGAACCCTGCTGTCCACGAGCATTCTTTGATCTCACAGGCAGAACCACGCGGAACCCTTGGAAATAAATTACTATAAGGAAGATCAACACTGTGGCTAGCAGATTTGTCACGTTCGGTAGATTCTGCCGGTAGAAGGCCTCCCGGAGAGCTCGAACCTTATCTGTTCGAGTAATCAGAAGATGGAACAGGGCAATAACAGCACCTTCAAATTCAGCTCCTCGCCCACTGTTGATTGTGGTAGGGCTAAATGCTTTCCAGATAATGTTTTCACTGAAAAAGAATAATGTAACTTTTAAGTACTTAAAATTTGGAATAGCATATTAGAAAATTTCCCCAAAAACTTGAACATGCTGACTCATAAACTATTCCCACTTCTGGACATATTAAGGCAGAAGAAAGGATAAAGAACTCACCAGATATTGGTGGCAATGAAAAGTGAAATTCCAGAGCCTAGACCATATCCCTTCTGAAGAAGTTCATCCAAACATATCACAATGATACCGGCAAAGCAGAGCTGAATGATAATTAAAATGGCATTTCCAACTCCAAGTTGGCCAACACTACCATACATGCCAGAGAGAACATACGCAACTGCCTCACCAATAGCTATCAGGATACCCAATAACTTCTGTGCTCCATTTCTGTGAAGAAAAACATAAATCAGGACATGCAATACATATAGCAAAACATGTATACAAGTTACGAATAAAAGAGAATACTAAAACTTAAGACAAACATAACAGCAGATTTGAAACCGCAGCAACAGAGATTTCCAGAAAAATTAAGTAACTAGAGACAGGTGACCACGATTGACATGCATGATTTACTAGACAGTGGCACTTTAGTTTGGATTAGTTTCCAAAATGTATTCAAATACAGTTTTTGAAAAGCAGCAGAAAACAAAGGTATTGAAGTTTCGGAACCAAAAACATAATTTAATGTCTTGAGCTTTCAAGCCTGTATTTTGAAAACTCTTTCTGAAAAACACTTTTCGCTTCATATATCATCAAGAACTGGAGACCGTTTAGGCAAACAACCACATCAAAAAAGATTAACCACTAAAAATTTCAAAGGCCTAAGGTATACTTACAAAAGAGCACGATCTTCGCGTACATTGTTGTCAACTTCAATAATCTTAGACCCAGCAAGGAGTTGCATCACCAGCCCAGATGTGACAATTGGGGTGATCCCAAGCTCCATGACAGTCCCGCGGTTGGAAGCGAGGATAACACGCATCCAATAGAAGGGATCTGCCCCCGTGGTAGAGTGTATGCCATACAGAGGGAGCTGGCTGCACACCAAGAAAATGAACAGCGAGATAACGGTGTATATCACCTTCTCTCTGAATGGAACTTTCCGGTCAGCGCTCTGAACTTCGGGCAGAAATGACAGAAACGGTCTGACCAAGTGAAGAACTCGAAATCCTCCTCCCATCTTGCTTCGTCTAATCTAATAACCTAATCCAAAAAAATCAACGTTTAAAACCCATTTAACACCAAGCCAAAATCTTTCGCATTGAAAACACTAAATTGGTACAAAAATTTGACATTTTTGGTGAGGGGCATTCCGATCCAGCTTAATCTTATGAGATTATGAAACTGAAACACATTCATAGTTTCATACGCATGCATAGCATCTAGATTCACAGAAATATACAATTCCGATCCATCACATATCACATGCATACATAATGCCATGCATAAATACATACATACATGCTTCAATAACTATACATATATGAATCGATACATGCATGCATATATACATAACTGGATCGCGGAGATCGAAATCGAGGACAAATCATAACAGATCTGAGAATGCCGAAACAAAATATAAATAAGAAATTGAGATCGATTCGAGGTTGGGAAACTGACCTCGCAAACCACAATTTGGGATCTCCAAACCCTAGAAACGGGTTTTCTCCGATGGGGGAAAAATCGATCCGAGAGAGAAATTTCGGATCTGGATACGAGCTGAAAAATGAGAAATGGGCTTGAAGAGCTTCGGCGATGTAAATGAAGGGCGTGCGTTTGAGTGCCGAACTCGCAGGCCACGAGGTCAAAGCGAATGGGTATTTGACACGTGTACTGACAAATACGTGGAGTAGGACACTATGTGTCAATTTTAATTGACTCCTTTTTTGGTTGAAATTTTTAATTTGACTCCAATTTCGAAATTAGAGTGGATGGGCGACATTTTCAATTTTTGCAAACTTGGTCATTTTGGTGGGAAAGAGATCATCTTAGAATCCCTTCTATTTAATATTTCTCATCAAATAATTTAGATATTTGAAATTTGATCAAATAATTCAGATATTTGAAATTTTATGAAAAGCTAAAAATACGGGTTCACTTTAAAAATTATAATAACTTTAATCGTTAGATCAAATTTTAAGGTTAAGAATCCGGATTGTTTAATAAGAATGATTAGGTGGAAGAAATCCGAAGAGGATCATGATTTTGGAATTTGATGTGGGGACTAAAGTTTGAAAGTGTTTAAGGTTTAAGAAATAAATTCCAAAGTTATCTTAGATTTGAAGTTCATGTATGAATTGTAAGATTTGGAAAAACCTTGGTTAGTCGAGTCTCGATCTAGGATTAGAATCATGATATGAGATCATGAACTTAAGGCGGGGATTCATTCTCACGATTGGAGGCTTAGGATCATACATTTAGGTTAACGAATTAGGGTGGGTGTTGTGCCAAAGGTCTTTGATCGTTTGGTGGGCTGGATCAAATAAGTATATCCAATTAAAATGGATATCAATCCAAATCTCATGTTTGATGGTGTTAGATGTATGTTGAATGAGATTAGATGAAATGGTCTACAAATTCAAACTCGGGTGGATTATGTACCTCACACACGGGTTACAACCTCACATGTGTGAGGCGAGCATGTCATATGTTTTTTTTTTTTTGAACAAATGATCTTATTTACACTAAAAGGGAGAATGTGAGCTTAGCCTCATAATGAACTAGCAATAATATGATTCAAAGTCACATTTGGCGAGAATCGAACCTAAGTACAAGTGAAGAGAAATACTACTAGACTGTAGTACTAAGTGACTATTTTTTATTATGTTGTAGCCAATTTTCTAACGGAAGAGAGAGGGTGCGTCAAGAGAGATTGGAGCGAAAATAAGCGTATAGAAATTGTAGAATGTTTAGGAATATTATTTCTTCTACATTAATGTCTTTATTTATAGTTTATCATGAAAAAAGAAAAACTTGTCATCTAAGTAAATACAAAGTTTAATAAAAAAAGAATTGCTAAACTAATGAAAAATCTTAAATCCAATTTACTTAAAATCTACACAGTAACACATGGGCTTACAACGCTCACAACATGTTATACTTTTTCCTCCTAAAAAAAGAAGGGAGATTATATTCACACATCTCAAATTACTTCACTCACACTTTTTTAATTTTTTAATATTTTTTATCAAGTATTAATGGTGTGTAGAAAATATTAAAAAATTAAAAAGATGTGAAAGAAGTAACTTGATGTGTGAATATAATCTTTCAAACAAAAAAAAAAAAATCACTTTGAGGGAAAAGTGAAAAAGGAAATAAGAAAAGGCAAGATACAAAAAACAAATCAAGAGAGAAGGAGAGTGAAAGAAAAGCACACGGTTTGTCTGTACACTACACAAATCACAGCTCCCACTCTCAAAAGTACGCAGCAAAAACACAGCCCCATCTCGTACTTGCTAAACTAAATTCAAAAATCCCCAAAACCAGTTTCCTCTGCACCTCAGAGGCCATGATTTTCCGTAAAGCTTCTTGTACTTGAAAATTCAAAGCCAAGCAATTGCCTTTTGGGTTTTGTAAATCAGTGCAATGAGAAATTCCCATCTCTTCCTCACTCTCCTAACACTCACTGTCACTTACTCCCTCCGATTCCAAGCTCATGCTGCTCCTGCAGGTAAACTTTCAGTCACCATCTTCCTCTGGCTTTCTCTGATGGTTCAGATTGTATGTTTGATCTGTTTGGCAACTGGGTTTGCTTTGTTTCTTCATTTACTTCTCTTATTTTGCTTGAAATATTTTATCATATTATTAAAAAATAAAAACCGACTTTGGAATATTGGTTTGCATACATAATTAGATACCCAATTATTCATTTTTCTTGGTTCTGCCTACTGGGATCTGTTTGTTCTGATATTCCCAAATAACCCTCTTTCTCTCTCATTCATTTAGTAATGATAGTATGTTGGGTTTCTGTGATCTGTTTACAGGGGATTTCAGATACTTGTTGTTACTGCACTTGTAATATTGTTTTGAGTTAAATTGTGTTTGCTCAGGGCCATTGATAAAGCGCTTGTCTTCTCTTCTCAAGTGGACTAGGGAAATATCCTCCAAAACACCCCAATCAGGTAATTTCAAGTGGCTTTTGCAGCTTAAATGTTTTGGTTTTCGTGAACGTTATGCTTGCTCAAGTAATTTTAACTGTGTTTTATTACAGAAAAGAATGTTCTTCAATTTGAGAATGGGTACTTAGTTGAGACTGTTTTGGAAGGAAATGACATTGGAGTTATTCCTCACAAAATCCGCATCTCAGAGGATGGGGAGCTCTTTGCTGTGGACTCCGTTAATAGCAACGTTATGCGCATTACTCCACCGTTGTCCCAATGTATGCAACAATACTTATACTGTTTCACCTTACTTGAGATTTGTTTCCGGCTTCTCCCTAACTTAATATTTGTATTTGTTGTTTAAATCTTTTGACATTTATTGGTTTTGTGTTCCTCTTTTTTCGTCAGATAAAATTTCTGTATATCAATTACTTGATGCTAATAATTTTCTTATAAAGAAAGTAACAAGATGGTGCTTACAGTCCTGTAGTGTAGGTTAACTGTGGAATTCAATAATCAATATTGATGAGTTGCATTGTTATATGAATTATTATCTTTTTCATAATACATTCCTTGATTTCCAATTTTCATTTTTGAACATTTCATTGCTGCAGATAGTAGGGGAAGATTGGTTGCTGGGTCATTTCAGGGTTACGCTGGACATGTTGATGGGAAGTCAAGTGATGCTCGTTTCAATCATCCCGAAGGTGTAACCATGGATGATAAAGGGAATGTGTATGTTGCTGATACCTTGAATCACGCCATACGAAAGATTGGAGACGCTGGTATGTACATGTCATTTTCATAGTTATTTAGAAGCTTATACAGGTGAAAGCTGGCAACAAGTGAAAGTAAATATGAGTGAAAATATCAAATTTCTTTATGTATGTGTGCATGTATTTATGTTGAATTAGTGAAACTAGAGTATAGAAACGTAACTTGTACATGGGAGTGTAAACTGTTAAATTTCAAAATTTTGTTAACTTTTTTGTTTTATCTGAAAACCATTTTTGCGAATCCCTTTGTAGAGAGGAGCATATTTCAATTTCTGAAATTCTAATGCAAACTGTTTGCAGGAGTAACAACCATTGCGGGTGGGAAATCAAATGTTGCAGGCTATAGAGATGGGCCCAGTGAGGATGCCATGTTCTCAAATGATTTCGATATCATATATGTTCAGCCTACTTGTTCATTGCTAGTTGTTGATAGAGGAAATGCTGCTCTCCGGCAGATCTCTCTCAACCAGGAGGATTGTGATTATCAGTACAGTTCAATTTCTGCCACAGGTTTGATCCCATGCTGTTTATGTTCAGTTTCCATTCATTAGGCATAATTACGATGGTTGGTGGTATGACTGTTATATTAGTTTGACCATGCTAGTTGTTTAAGCAAGCATACTCGTCAGTCTTCATGTACATAGTGTTTTACCCCTACAATTTGCATAGGTTACTATAATCGATTCTCCTTTTAGTTTATGTAAGTATGGTTTCACATACTGTATATGAATATTTGAAATGATCTGTATCAGTTAGCTCTGCAGACAAAGGGTCGCCTATGTGTTTTATTAAGTCTATTACTAAAGATGTCATATTGATGGTTTATGTCTTAAGGGATCCAAAGAAATAGCAGGGTTTTATTGCCAAACTATTATATGCAGATGTGAGAAATAAGCACCAACTGGACACCAAATTGAGGCCACTGCATTTTGCTTCCAATATAAAGAATATGATTATGTGGACATGCTGCCTTCTGCAGAAGATATATATAGCATCTCCAGTTTCTTTAAACGTTACAGATTCTGTTAATGATTTGCTCCGACCTTTTTACAATTATATATTGTAATACCATTTAGTTGCTTTATATTATTAACCTTCTCTTCAAAGGTTTTTCTTAAGCTTGGGATAATTCTTGGTTATGTGCTGCATTAAAATATATGGTATATATGATGTTTCACAATGATTAGGCCATCAAATTCTGCTTAAGATTGTGAAGCATCGTTCTGACTGATATTTGTGGGTCTTTTGCAGATATCCTTATGGTTGTTGGTGCTGTCTTGGCAGGGTATACTACATGCATACTGCAGCAGGGATATGGACCTTATTTCTTATCGAGAACGGTATGCTTCTTATGATTTACTAATGCGAAATATAAAATAAATGCTCGTCCCTGTTCCAGTCTTGAACCTTTGTTTTCCAAAATTTGATTGATTTTTCATCCCATCTCAGCTGAAAATGCATCTCAAGTGAAACATGTTATTAAGGAAAAGATTTATTTCTGCCCTTATTATTTTCATTACTGCTTGCGCATGCTTTTATATTCACTATTCTCATCTGTTTTGCGTTCAAAGTATTCATTAATGTCTGAAGTTTTCTCATGGAAAGCAAAAAGTTTGGGCTTTACTGCCCCTTATGTGGTTTTACTGTTCTTAGAGTTTTTCGTTGGGCTAGCGAAGTCAATCCATTTCATTCTTTATGCCTTACAATGGAGCTGTGTAGGTTTCCCACATTGGTAAATTTTATTTATGCAAGTTGTGTTCGTCGCTTAATCTAATGCATAACTGGTGCAGCAACCGCTTTCAAAGAGTGAAATGAAAGAACATCCAAGCAATGGGAAATCCACGCTACTTGTGAAAAGCATGAAAGAGGAACCGGGATGGCCATCTTTTGGACAGCTTGTCAGTGATCTATCCAAGCTTGGACTTGCAGCATCGGCTGGCATATTCGTTCACTTCCTTCCGTCGCGTTTTATGCCTGGTGGCTCCCAGAAAGGCCTAACACCATTAAAAGGTTCTCTTAGGATGCCTGAAGATGAAGCCGAGGCTCCAGTAGTTCAGAGACAAAATGCTCCTGCTCCTCTGTCTGAAACTCGACAGGCCTATACTCCCAATGCAAGTGAGAAGTATTCAGATATGAAGCCACCAAAAATGAAGTCAACTAGTTTCAAAGATCCCTCTTTGTCAAGCAAGCACCGGTCTTCAAAACGACAGGACTCTGCAGAATTCTATGGATCTGGTGAGGTTTCTTCTCATAGCAGGTCTAAGAGCCAGAAAGAAAGAACAAGGCATCGCCAGCGAGAGAAGAGTGGAGAGGTAGTTTATGGCACAGTTGGAGCAGAACCAAAACCGGTGGATATGAAGGCAGCGGGCTATGACAATCTGAAGTTTGAAAATTACAACATGAGGAGCAGGTATGGGGCTGATAGTTCATACCGCTTATGATCAAACTGTGACCCCGTGACTACCCTTTGCCACGCTGCAAATTTCAGCTAGTTTTTGCCTGATTTTGAATGTGTATCCCGTGAGTCTGCACATTTGTTACTAAAGATGTGTTTTGAAGAGGGAAAAAAATACAGATGGCTGACGATTCTAAACAAGTATTATCTACATAGGACTGTTTAGTCCAGGCACCATACACTGCAGTCATTTTGTGAGGAAGTTAATGAGAAACTGAGACATGCAGAAGTGGATTTGCATATTTTCTTGTTTCTTCTTTTGTTTGCATAGTAGACAACGACTTTCGTGACATAAGGATGCCATGTATTGTGGCGGTATTCCTTGCCAGACACGCATCACCATATGAGAAAGTTAAAACGCATGACATGCAGCATCTTTGACTTAGAATACCACCATGAGATACTACAATTACATTTACGTTGTAGGTGAGTTCCTCTCGCGTAATAGGGTTGGTAGTTTAGCATAAAGTGATTTTTTAGACTATTGTAATTTACAAAGAGAAAATTTGAACTCGAGTACAAGGAAGCAGGGAGCAGATATATTTCCTTGATCAACTGACTTAATTTATATTTGTAATGAAGTAAGTAGTTGGAAATTCATACAAATCAACTTGATATTGTTGGAAAGATGACATAATACCAAGACCATTATCTTAAAAGTGAACTTGAATATGCAAGTATTTCCAAAAATAAAAATTTAATGGTCATAATCATATGCTTATAGTAGATGGGTGGATATGGGTAGATGACTCTTCCAAAAGATGCTGCTTTCATTTGGACAGAGATTTGGCTTTAGATAATTATCCATTATTTTCTAACTTTAGGAGGACCTGAAAGATGAAAAAAAAAAAGAAAAAAAAAAGAGGGTTGATGACATATAGTCCGTATTGAAAGGAAACAGCCACCAAAATCTACATTATTGAAACAATTAGCATTATGAAGAGTATGTAGACCTATAAATTATTATTGCATATGGGAAGGATGGACTGAGATCCTCTCCGGATCAGTCCCGTGGGGATCTTGCGGATCCATTGATCATAGTCGTTGGTACAAATCCAACGGCCAAAAAATTTCTTCTCCTGCAATCACGTCGTCCGCTTCTTCCTTCTCCATCCCTGAAAGTTCCTCCCTTCATGGCCATGTCAGTTCCCTCTCGTCTCCAAAGGTATAATCTTCATTCCATTTCCCTGTTATGCTTCGTTTCGTTGCCAATTAATCAATGAAATTTCCAAAGTTTTGATTTTTTTTTTTTTGGTTTGAGATTCTGAGTTTACTTGGATTTTTCCGGCAACCAAGGTTCTCTGTCTCCCCTCCTCTTGATCAATTGGGCTGCAGAAATTTGAGCATGTGGAGCAAAGAATTTGTAGACATGGGAAAGGAGAATTCTTGCAGACATGCCGAAGAAGAGAAGGGGAAGAAGCAACAGAAAAAGAGAGAGGAGACGACCTCGTTTTGCGTGAAACATATTAAAATAAAAATAAATTTGACCGTTGGATTTATATCGTGCGGTTTCGCTCAACGGATGCGCAAGATCGCTACAAGACTGATCCGGAGAGGATCTCTGTCCAGGAAGAATAAGGGTAAGAAACCCTATGAACTCTTCAATTCGACCAAATTAAGGCCATCTGCTACTGAAGGTTGGTCAGATGATTCATTTTAATACTCTAGTTTTTCAAAAAATTAATATTTTAATGAATAATGCAGCGGCATATTTCTTACCATCTCTAACTGAGGGTTAAAGGGCCATAAGACTCGTTTTAGCCCTGTCATTAAAAATCATCTTCAACCGAGGGCTATATGGCCAAACATAATTTATTATTTAAATTTAAAAACTACAACAATTTAATTTTAAAAATACAACTTAAATTTAAAAACTACAACTAAAATTAAAAAAATACAACTTAATTATTTCAAAGTCAAATGTGAGAGGTTTTATTTAGAGAGAGTGTGTCACAACCCGTCCCGGAATTTTTAATTCCGAGGACGTGAAGTTACGAAGATGCCCTTAAACGGGACTAAGGGGCGTAAAGTTGGCATTGGTTTTTACCTGAAGTTCCTAAACTAATGTTAATTGGAATATTCATTAGTTTTAGGGACTTAAATTTAAGACTTAGAACTAGGTTTATATGTTATAACTTGATGATTTGGGGATTGGGTAGGAACCCCACATCCCTCAAATCTCTCCCCCATTCCCGTACCTTGTCTCCCTCTCTCTCCTCCCTCACAAACCTCTCATTCTCTCTGTCAGTTCTCTCTCTCTCCTTCGAACTCACACGGACCACCCACAAACCACCCTAAAACTATACCAACGAAGGATCTAAGACCACCATCGTACTCCTGAAGACCACACGAACACGATGGTATCAATTTCAGGTGAGTTTCACTTTGGAAAACATGGATTTCAATTTCACTGTGCGTGTGCACTGTTCATGCACACGTAAAACTTGATGTTTTTTGGGATTTTGAAGCTTGTAGGAAGCTTGATGAGGTCCTAAGGAAGCTCGGAGTGCTTCGTTTGAAGGATTTGGACGTCGGGATCACGAACTGTAAGTTCGGCCGAATTTTCGTATTTTTGGAAAAGTTTGATTCCGTTGTTTTTAGGCCCTAAAACTAGTCCAACGTGGTAGATTATGATTAGGGCTTCATTTTGGTATAAATTACGTGAAAAATGGACGTAGGAACACGGAGAACGACAAGTTCAAAGTTTGGCCGGAGCTTTCGGGGCTTTTTCTGGTGAATCCACACCGAGTTAGAGGTCAAGGAAGGTATGGATGTGTTCGTCTCGTCAATACCTTCATTTTGATATATAGTACGTCGAAAATGGTTAAGAAATGAAGAAGTTATGACACTTTGAAGTTTACCCAGAAATTCCGACAAACCACCCACCTCCGGCGAAACCAGTCCGGCGACGCGAGGAAGAAGACGCGCGTGTGGGTAGCGCGTGAACAGGGCGCGTGGAGCCGCGTGAGAGCTCCAAATTGAGTTCTGAAAATTGTCACGTGTTCGTGACGTCGTGTAGATCACCGTGGTATATTCATACACCCAAATTGAGCAATGTATGAGAAAGTTATGGACGAATGTTTGTGTATGTGCGTTTAATTGATGATTTTATAATTATTCTTTTATAGGTGAAACTGGTGCGAACAATGAATGTAACCAAACTAGGCGTGAGGGTTACGAGCCGGCTACTTATCAGTGAGTGGGCTTTTGTTTTCCGTATATACCTATATACATTTAAATTCCCAGAAATAGATTAAAAAGGGGTAATTGATTTATGCCATGCACTTTATTATTATCACTTATGCATCATCACATGCATTAGTAGCGGCATACATTTATATATGTGTATTGGTGTTGTGGACGCACAGGTAAGTGCCAGGTAAGTGGTATTCATGTTTGTATGCAGTAGTAGTTTGAGATGCTTAGAGAACTCATAATCTGCACCCCCGGTGTTAGTGTTCCCGCCCGTGGCCAGGGCACAGCCTTCACATGTATGTTCACCTCCCGCACCACACGCTCAGCTTGGATCCAAGTAGGTGCACAGCCTGTCGTACAGACCACATTAGGTGGTTCCGACTCGTAGGTGACCCGCAATTTATCGCACAGCTTCACGTGATCGTAGCACTAGAGCGTATATATATATTACACCAAGCCTGTCGTACAGACCACGTTAGGTGGTTCCGACTCGTGTGCAGATTCAGTTATTGAGTTTGAGATTTGAGCTCTATATGCAGCCGTACAGGTCACGTTAGGTGACTCCCGGCTGCCAGATTTTATGATATTGATATGAGTTATGCTTGAGCATTTACATTTATTATGAGATTCTGATGTGGCATATTCTCGAGCATGAATGACATATTTTGGAGCATGATTGACATATCTATACATACGTATATATGTTCATTTTCTGGGAAGTATACAGGTTTTACGGCGAGGGGTTAGAATGTATTTTGCTAAAGAGTTTTCAAAGAGCTTGTTTTTGCCCACTCACGCTTTTGGTTTTACGCCCCTCCAGGTTCAAGAATTGCAAAGGTGTGGTGACTACGAGGAAATTCAACGGTGTTCTGACAGAATGGACCAAATGAGGACTCACCTTCGGGTGTTTCATTTTAGAAGTTGTATATTTTAAAGCTTCCGAACTGTGCAAATGGTTACGTCACTCTCACGTGACGGCCAACATGCCCTCCTTCGGGACGGGGTGTGTCAGAGTGTGTATCTCTTCTCTACTAATTAATAAAACACTCGTTGTCAATCAAAATCCTATAAAATTATCAATTTAACCCTCTAATTAAAACATAACATAAATAAGAAATATAGGGCTAAAGTGTAATTTCACACAACCAAATTTTGCTTTTTTTTTTTTTCTTTTCAAAACCTCCCCAACATGTAATTCTAATATATCTCTAATTAAAAAAAAAAAAAAAAAAAACTTTCTCACTCCCACATTCTTTGTCACTCTCTTCCTCTCTTCTTCTATTTCAAAAACAAAAATAAAAAATTTTCTCACACACTTTGTGTGTGCCCATATGCTAGTATATAAAAAGGAAGTGGGTGGGAGAGTCCCACATTGGCGGTGGGAGAGGAAGTAGAAAAAAAAAATGAGAAAAAGGAAGTGGGTGGGAGAGGAAGTATAAAAAAAAAAAATGGAAGTGGGTGGGATTTGAGCAAGCTCTAAAGCCTATAAAAAGAACACCGACACATTCAACCAAACATATTTTTCGGACTATTATTAAACAAATTTTGTAAAAAAAAAGAAGAGCCCTTTGGCCTGGCCCTCGATTGGAAATGGTTTTAGGGTTTTTTTCGACCCTCTGGACCTTTCGGTTGGCGATGACCTAAACCACTCTAAATGCTTTCAAGTCAATTACTTGGCACGGGTGAACTTTAAAGTTTTATGGCACGTAAGCTAAATTTATTAGGAATGGATTAAAAATCAGATAAATGAACTTAAAAATGTCAAGAAGTAATGTATTATTTAGAACTTTTAAATGACAATGTGTCATTTGAAAAATTGTGTGTAGGTCTTTGTCAAACACTTAATAGTGTTTTAGTACTATTTTGGTAGTACTTGAGCAGTTCTGAGTCTTCTTCTAGTGCATTTTTTATAACTGAGTCTAAAATTTCTCGAAACGTTGAAGTTTATTTGTTATTGACATAAGAGTAAAGACATAAATGCGACTTCGTTATTTGAAAACAAGTTAATAAGTACCGATTCTACCATTTTTACTTCAATTTTAAAATAAAAATAAGATTTCTTTGAATGTTACAGCAAAGATTAGAGAGTAACTAAACATTTCATACACCAACACAAAAGCAAATGGCTAGTTGCCATTCTTGGCCCACTCCCAAAAGGGAGAAAAATGAGGACGTGACTAACAGCCACCTCATTTTTTCACTAACCTCAGTCCTTCACTTTCTACAAAGAAACAATTTGTATAAAATAAGTTCATCGTGTATAATTTTTTAATTAAATAATATAATTAAATTTTCTACATGTAATATAATATAATGTTCTGATTGGATAATATAATTATATATATAATATTATATTATTAATATAAGAATCACTATAACGATTTATCTGTTACATGTGAAAATTAAAAAAAATATTGTAAAGAAAAAAAGAAGAAGAAAAAGTAGAAGATGTTTACCGTCATCCGTATATAATTGAGGAATGATTAATTAAATCATAAAAAATAAAAAGTTCTTAAAAAAAAAATCTAATAAAGCTCCCTTCTTTTACTATTACAACTCTCAATTTCTCACTGGAAAACCCGCAGGCTCTCTCGCCGGAATCGGAATCGGGTCGGGTTGGCCGGGTTGCTCCATTTTTGACTTTGCGTCTTCACGGAGCTGAACCTCGAAGCTCAAAGCTGCTCGCTTGCTTCTTCTTCTTCTTCTTCTTCTCCTCTGCTCGGAGCTCTCAATCTCTTGGGTTCCCATTTTTGACCGTCTCTCTGTATAATGGGTTGTGCTGGATCGTCACAGACCAAAGGAGACGGTGAGGTTACTCTATCATTCTCTCTGCCTCTGTTGCTTTTGTTTATCTTTTGGCTTCGGTGCTTTAGCTTCTGTTTGGCTGCTGGGAAAACGCAGGAAAAGGAAAGTTGAAAAATCTTTGAAGAAATTGAAAATAATTGTGATTTCTGGAAATGGTTGAGCTTAGCTGAGCTCAGCTGAGTCAGGCTGCTGAATTCTTTGATTTTCTTGAAAAAATTGATTAACATGTTATTGGGGTGTATGAATTGTTGTTATTTTAGTTTCAAGAATTAGTTTTTGATTTAGTTTGGATTTCGCAAGATTCATATGCTTTTTGTATTGACAAATAATGCTGAAGAAGATGATTAGTTGCATTTTGGTAGATAGAGTTAAGAAGATAATGAGGCAATGGCATTGGGTTTAGCCGAGGAATCGACCGTCTGAAACTTGCGGTTCTAGAGATGGATTTAGGCCTTTAAATGTGTTTTCGACCATCAATCTGCGCATTGACAAGCCGGAGTTAGTTTTTCATGCCGAAGATGGTATTTTTGTGCCGAAGATGTTATAGGACAATTTTGTTGGTGTTATTTTGTTTCTGATTTTGACATCCGCGTGTGATTGTCGGTACTAATTTTCCAGTCTGTATGTTGGACATTTATGTGATCGAAAGTGAAAAGTAGTAGATGGGGTTTTTAGTTATCCAGCATCTTCTCTCTTCCCCTTTAAGTTCATGTCATTCCTGCATGTATCTGTGTTATCTGCAATTGATATTGTGAATCACAAGCTGGAAGGTCTGCCAATGATATGCATGAGATAGGATTTTAGCTTAGCATCCCATCATCATGTTGTGAAGAATAGACTGCTGGAAGGAGATCTTAGGTCCTATGTCTGTTCTTGAAGGCATTGTGCATAATCTTGAAACATCGCTAATTTCCTTTCAGGCTAGTTATACCACAAGTATTTCTTTTTTAGTTCGCAAAACAATATTAATAGTAAATTAAATAGGGGAAAGGAAACAAGTAGTTTCTTGTATTCCGTGCTTCAGTTGATGGAATATAGTTCTCACAGTTTTCTTTTGATTAGGATATCCTTGATTATAATTTGATTTTCAATTTGCGCTGAAGAAATTTGATAATTTGAGTTTTAAAAGCACTGGAAGTTAAGAGGCAATACTTAGAACTTTCTGTTTAACAGGGGCTTTGAAGAAGATTAGGAAGCCAAAACCCTGGAAGCATCCTCAGCCGTTAACAAAGTCTCAACTCTTGCAGATGCGTGAAGAGTTTTGGGACACTGCTCCTCACTATGGAGGAAGGAAAGGTAATATTTCCTCTGGATGTACATATATTGACAAGTGCAGAAGATTTTTTGGGTTCCACCGAAGGTTCTTAATTCAAATAGTTGTATCATTTTTTACTTTTACTTGTTTCTAAGTTCCTATTGGGGCACAATATTTTTATTTAACAAAACAACTCGCATACTGTGAAATGATAACAAAACAAAGGGTGGCAACTTACAAAGGACTATAGAATGAGTTTATATATGAACACGCAGTCGAGGGAAAATTAGGGAACATCTCTGGAATCTGGTGCAGTATAGAGTTAGAGTGAGCTGATTGTATAGAAGGGTGATAGAAGCTCTTATCATGTGACTATTAACTAGAAAGCAACTGGATGAAATACTTAATTGCTTTTCTAGTCATGTTAAAAATGTCAACATTAGCAGTTGGTCTGAGAAGGGTTTCCTTTGAGTCGTTTGAGTTCAATTTAACAAACATATGTACTCATTCGAGACTGAATGACCATTGAGGTCCATAAGTGTTAAGAAGAACGTGACTATGAGTCTATGAGATATTAAATTATGTATGTTTTGGTAAATTTGCTTTCATCCTGAATAATTCATGATTTCTCTACAAACCCGAATTTCAGTATTGAGTGAACATTCTTAGTAGTGTAGGGGAATATGATTTTCTTATATTGTTGTATGCTCTCTGGTGCAGTGTGCCAAGATGGCTGTTGCAGTATCTGTCTTTAGTCTTGTGCTAGTTGTGCTTCCCTTTTCGGATTGATGAGTGTGGGGTGGGGTGGTGGTGTTGGTGGAGTTGAAAGGGTTGTTCATTACATTTGATTATTGTTGTCACCATCTAAGAATTTAGCTTTTACTTAGTTTGGAGCACCTATTAGAGCTCAATATGTATTGTTTGAAAGTACTTTGATATATTGAGTAACCCAGGAACTTGTCTAGAAAGTCTTGTAGCTGACAAGTGAGCACTTTTTGTTAAATGAAGGCAAACCTGAGGTAAGAATAAGGGAGAACCAAAGCTAACTAGATAAGAGAATAAAGATTTTCACGTCATGTGAATGCAATGACAGCTAATGGCTGACCCAAAAAAAAAAAAAAAAATAAAATAAAGAGGATTAGCTTCTTGTCCAAGTCTTTAAGATATGATTTGTAATTTTGTATTTAGTTGAACAAGTCCTTCACTAGTGGTCACCACTAACCTCAGGATTAACGAGAACAATTGAAAATTGTTGCAATATTACCAATGTTCACACATTTTTTTTCCGTAACATGATATTGGTTCAGAATCGTATAAGCACAGAAAAGTGATTATTGTGGTCATTTTCTTGTTTGATTTTGAATTGCTACTGTGGTTTTTGTTTCCCTTTTCTTGCATTCTTCACACATGTTATATTTGAAACAAAAATTTCGCTTGTACTGTACATTAGAGATTTGGGATGCACTTCGAGCTGCTTCTGAGGCAGATCTAAGCCTTGCACAAGCGATTGTGGACAGTGCTGGGGTCATTGTTCAAAGTGCTGATTTGACAATTTGCTATGACGAAAGAGGTAGTTAACCATTTTGCACTTTTCTTCATAACTATTTCCTGCCCCCAATAAACTCAAATGCTATGCAGTTTTTTTTTTCCTGTCTTTAAGCATGTTTGTGTGCGTGTTGCATTTTAAAGTCAATAGCCAGTCTAAATATGCGTTTACCGGTTTATGTTGTATGCACCATTGTTGGCGTGTGAGCTTTTTCCGTCTCTGTACAAATGGCCAATTGCCCTTCATATTTTATTGCCTTCATTTTCAAATCCTCTTAGCGTGCCCTTACATTACCCCCTTGCAGGTGCAAAATATGAACTACCCAAGTATGTTTTGAGCGAGCCAACCAACTTAATTCAAGAGAGTTGACTCGAGAGAGGATATGACAAACTTTGTTCACAGGATCGATTGTAAATCATGTATATTTTTCTCTCGTCGCTTCCATATCTTAAATAGAGATGGTCACTTTTACGCCTTTCCTTTCACATTCACTTGAATTCTTCTTAGTTTGCTGCAAGTTTGTTCTGTTAAGTGAACAGTAACGCAAGTGTTTGAATTTTATCTCTCTCTCTCTCTCCCCCACCCACCCGAATGGTAGCTTTTACTGATCGTTTTCACTCTGTTTCGAGCTGATGTCCGAATAGAATCATAAGAGTCCTGATAGAAAGGAAATTTTGAATTTTGATAAATTTTACTAGAGTAAATCTCAATTACATTTACTAAAGTTTTTGCATGATGTGATTCAATGCTTGTGTGGTGTGTCAAAAAGTTTTAGAATTACCATATAGAAAAACAAAATCACAAGAAAATTGGTCGAAATCTCGACCACAAGATGCTAAAATGTTACCATCAACGACCGTCGATAACATTGCTCAAAATGTAACTTACAAAAACCGCAGAACAACAATGCACTTGATTAAGTCATCACTGATTCATCTACATTGCTTTGATTCGAAT
Source organism: Pyrus communis (assembly GCF_041283825.1). Classification (NCBI taxonomy): domain Eukaryota; kingdom Viridiplantae; phylum Streptophyta; class Magnoliopsida; order Rosales; family Rosaceae; genus Pyrus; species Pyrus communis. Next base: position 29,322,899 of record NC_142575.1, read on the forward strand.
CTTTAAAATACTCCACCATGTCATCGGTCCAGTTCTGAGCTCGAAGTTCAGCGACTTCCCAATCCTTCAAGCAAAAATTGCAGTCCAACATTTTCGGAGACTGCATGCTTCTCCTCTGGTCCAAAACCTGCTTACCTGCACTACTAAAAACAAACTCCGGTGCCATTGCAACCACCGAAGGTGCTAGTAGGTCGCGTGCCATAACAGCAAGCCTAGGGAACCAACCCTCGTGCGATTTCCACCATTCTAGAACATCAAGATTGACATACTCTTGATTGCTCATGGTGCCACAGTGATTCATCCCCAAGTATCTGTGAAGTTCAGTAGGTCCATACTTCTGTTCTTCTTTTTTCCTCACTTTTGCATGAAACCGTGCCATCAATCTCTTCGTGTAGTCAATGCTGTGAAATTCGGATTCTTCATCTTCACCTTCTGTTTCTCTCTTTGCAAATTCTGATTCGTAAACCTTGTAAAGGTTATGCAACAATGTCTCGACAGATTTCGCATCAGCTTTCACGGCACGGTTAAGTTCTGGGAAATTTCATTTAACCTCAACTCTACGCCATGTAACTGCATTCGAGGGTCCATTGCAGCAGCTAAACATATACCAGGCAACATTTCCTCGCAGTAATTTCTGAGTTTTGATTCCATTATTTCGTAAACTGGTTTAAACCCGGAATGATCTCTGTGTTCCGAAAATGTAAAACTAATGAAGCAAAGATGCTTGAGAATGAAACAAGAACTGCGAGAATAAACGTTTGAACTCAATGTGGTTGCAGTTTCATAAAAAACCTTCAAAAACTCCATAAAAACAAAGCAAAGCTCCCAATCTTTTTCAAGTAAACAACCGGTATCGGGTTTATTATTGTAAAAATCATAGATTGCATCCTTGTAATCCACCAAAGATCTTAACATCAGATGAGTAGTGTTCCAGTGAGTCCTGCTATCTGGTTTAAACTTTTGGCGTTTTAAACCACGAATTAAACAGAAAGTATTCCAATCATATTGCCTAGAAGAAGAAGAAACATAAACAACAACCGCCCTAAGTGTTTCCATACGAATTTCCATCAGTTTCAACCCTTCTTGTCGAATTAATCACGTGTCCTAAACATTTCATGTCCGGAAAAGGAACTCCATTAGGATGATGCAGAGCATTTCGAATCATATCAACGATAGCATCGTTGTGAATAACATTATCAAAAGTGATAGCAGAAACTTTGTCATCAATTGAATACTCCCTAAATATATCCATCATGCATTGAAATATGACACAATCACTATGAGGGTATTCGAGCATACGAAAACCAATAATTCTCTTCTGCAACATCCAAGAAGAATCAATAAAATGCGCAGTCACGCAAACAAAACCAAGCCGATCATCGCTGCAACTCCAAAAACTAGAACTCAAAGAAATTGTACCCGTGAAACTAGCAAATTCTGATCTCAATTTGTCTTCTTTTTGCTAAAAAGTTTCAAGCAGTCGCTTTTAATAAGGAATGGGGGAAGAGTAACATACTTTGGTTGAATACAGCCTTTGATGAACATCTCGAATCTGACATTTTCGGCAGGAGTGGAAAGTTGGCCGGTTGAAGTAATGTATTTGGCCATACCTTCTCTGGTATTGTAGTGAAAGTACTCAAAAGTTGGTATAGAATTGCTTGCAGAACTATCACTATCAGCAGCTTTATTGATTTCGACATGATCCATGTCCAAAAGAAACTTCGAAAAGATGAATTATGCGGAAAAGATTTTGAAGAGATGATTGAATACTTGTAGCTGTTGAGGACTCGGAGGAGTTACTAGAAGTGTGTGAGAAAAAGAATGAAGGAGAAGCTTTTGGGTATTTATAGAGAAATTTTAGTGCTTAAATGACACTATTATCCCCAGAACTAGCCGTTGTATATGTCTATTTGGGAATGCAAGTGTGTAATTTGACATTATTGATGGGAAATTTGAAAAACCAAGAAATTGAAAAGCAACGGCTAGTTTGGAATGGTTGCTCCCCTACTAAGCTGAACTCTCTGCGTCTTCCCAAGTTTAGAGCTTTTAGAGCCTCTGCTTGTAGCCAAGGAATGTAGAAAAGAAAATCCAAACTTCGGTTTTGGATTTTCCAGAAAGAGAGTTGTTATTTGCACTCGTTCATTGGGGATAAACTAATGAGAGAGAAAATGCATTAACTTTGTTTGAGTGCTAAATAATTAGTAGTATAACTTTAACCGAATTCGTTCATTGGGGATAAACAAATGAGAGAGCAAATGCAATGACTTTGTTTGAGTGCTAAATAATTAGTAGCATAACTTTAACCAAATTATGTATGCTACATGTAGAATTGCATACGAAAACTTAGATCATAGACAATGCGATCAGCGAAACATAATTTGAGAAACCTGTGAGGTGAAAATAAGTATAGATCTCATGGAGTGTCTACGCTTAATTTAATCTTTGAGGTTAAAGTTGTCAATTGCCATTTGGAAGAAACTTATAAATAAAGGCTTATATCAACTTTTGGATGAAAACATTTGAAACCTCATAGGGAATTAGTGTAATTTCTAAGCCCAGAACTTTTTTGAAAACACAAATATAATTCGCTATAATCCATATCGCCTTGTATACAAAAGAAATGCAAAAAAGAGTTTAATGAAGTTGAACTAAACAAGTATACAATCCAAAACAAACATCCACAAATCGATCAATCTGAAGATTATCAGAAATGCTGGTCTGATTTACAACTTTGAAAGCAAAACCCCAAACATTGGACTTACAAAATTATAACCATGTAGAAGCTACAAATTGCATCTCAGAGAAGTTCAACCTGACAAGTCCTAGAAGCCTTTTCAAGCATTAATTCTTTGTAAAAGCCATCAATCGATAAATAATCATCTTATCCAAAACGTTACCGTTCTTTGGCAAATACTTTACCACTTTCTGCTCATGTGGGTATCCCTTGAATCCCCTTGTAGTGACAGTCTTAATGCATATTAGACAGATAGGCACTGACTCAGGTGTGCTCCATCGATGCTCTGAGTATAAGAAAACTAAGTCCTCTTCACGCTCCTCATAATCCTCAACACATTCCTCGTCCTGAAAAGTACAAATATGAGAATAGTAAAGAGCAACAAGTTGTTATGACTTAGCATGAGTCGAAATACATCTTACTTCATATTCGACGACAAGAGATTCCAAATTAGCTGATTGCTTGAGCAACTCTGTTAGCAAATTCCAGTGATAGTAATTGTAAAGAACCAGGTTCAAATCCCTCAAATTATCAAATGCAAGCAGATGATAACTCTTCTCGAAAACATAGGTTAAAGATCAAATATATACTAGTGTATTAAGTAAAAATTTAATAATACATAACATTCAGATTCAAATAAAAAATTGCTAAAACGTAATACAGGTTTCACTTTACAGACAGATACTACTTTTGGTACAAAGAAAGAATGATTAACGGGCTAAAAAGAACGGGAAAAGGTGGCATGCCAGGGATTTGTCTTTCCCTTGTATTTTAGGATCGTGGAAGCGTTTCTTTTGTACATAAAAGGGGATTATGATGGAAAAAGGAAAAAGGAACCGAGTATCTTATTACTCAGATACAGTTCTGTTTCTTTGTCATCTCCTTCCTACCCCAAAACTGAAATTACTATTTGATTGCTTTAACCTGTCCAACTATGAAGGGATTTGCTTTTCCCCTGTGCAAATCCCCTTCTCTGTGTCCTAAGTCATACACAGCGTAAAAGAATGAGTTGGGGCATATACTTACCTCCATAACATGAGCTGAAATAGACAGATATTTAACACTGGAAAATCCCTGCAGAAGCGCAGTTGCTTGGTCAGAAACGCCATCCTGGTATTCAGCCGCTTAATGGCTATGGAGATACACACTGCCTTTGACCAGGGATGTTACATTCTTGAATGAATAATTCGACAAATATTCCTGTCAAATGTCAAGGCTGTCAAGCTTTGGGGCATTTTAGAAATACAGTACTTAATATCTTTTTCAACAACAAACACATTAAGAAAGAAGGACATTTTTAACGTCTTCAGTTCAGGTGAAGAGACTTTAAATTTTGGAACCATATCAACTGCAATAGTCGCATTTATAGATAAATCTTCAAGTACAGGGCAGCATGAATAAAGGTTTTCCATTGAGTTGCCTTCAGGACATTCAACTTTGACATCAAGGAACTTGAGTTTCGGGAAACAGCCTGATGCAGGAGGAATATAGGTAATACAATCTGACTAACCTTCAAAGCACCAGTGTTTTGCACCTGAAAACGCATTTAGGCAACTCCAAAGTCGGAAAACTTCATCATCAGTATAAATGCTTTAACATGAAGATCAAGTTCAACAACATTCTGCCTAATGGCGGTGCGGATCCAACCATCAATCTGAGAGAAATCCTCAACAAGGGAGCAACAATGGAGTCGGAAGTTTTAATATCTGATGTGTCACAAGAGGCAAGTACCCAATTGACAGAGTTCAAACAACAAACATGGTCAGAAAGATATTCATTCTTCCACATAACAGACATGCGTTTGAATTTCAAGTCCAAAGTGGGAACAAAAGCCCATATGTTATTCCATCTAGTAGACAGAATGCTGCCTCTCACAGCAAACTTTGTTGGAATGAAGGAAAGAACGTGACAAAGAATTGCATCTGTTAATCCGCTAATCCTATCTTCACTCTTGCTTGATGCTCCGACATCTGCTAATCCACTAATCCTATCTTCAACTCTTGCATCAAAATGTTAAAAAATTAAATTAAATTAAATTAAAACTAGAAACTAGAAACTCTAAATTTATGCTCCATTCAATTAGTTTATAAACTTCAGACTGTTCAAATATCTTGACATGTGAAATTCTTCTTTCTAGAGAAAAGCTTTTCGATGAAAACAAAACAGACCCAAAAAATTAATCTAGAAGTAGCTGCTAATCATCACAAATAAACAACGGAAACTTTCTATAAATCATAAATGAATATTTTCTGGGTTACCAAACAGACTGTATTTAAGTCCTATAATCATTTTGCAGAATCAAATTTAACTTGTTAACAGAATCCATCTAAAAGAAAACACTGGACTTACAGAATAAAAACGTCAAAGAAGCTAAAACTTTTCTACTGTCTTACAGAATAAAGACTGGACTTACAGAATTTAACTTGGCATTTCCTAGAATCCTTTTGCAGCATCAAATCTCTGAATACCTCATCGTGAATAGTAACCTTTTTCAAAATTTTACCACTCTGTAACAGGTACTTTGCAACTTTCCGCTCATTCGGATATCAAACAAGCAGGCACAGACTCCGGTGTACTCCATCACTGATCTGAGTATAAGACATCTTGTAAGTACTCATGCTCATCATAATCGGCAACACAATCTGACTCCTGAAAAGTGTGAATGAAATGAAAACAGTAAAGAGGTGCACGATCGTATGACTTACATGAGGGGAAATACAACTTACATCATCACGTTCAACGACAAGAAATTCCAGACGAGGTGATCTCTTGAGCAACTCTGTTAGCAAATCCCAGTAATAGCAGTCATTAATAATGAGCTTCAATTTGCTCAAATAGTCAAATGCAGGAAGACAATGAACCTTCATGAAGATAAAATATTGATCAAACATAAACACATGCATAAATTAAACATTTACTTATGCATAACATACTGTTTCCTTCTTTCCTTCCTATATAGTCCTCTCTACCAAACAGAGTGTAAAAGAAATAGGTTAAAGCGATTTACCTTCAAAAGATGCTCAAGAAGCGCAGTCACATGGTTAAAGAAGTTGGGTTGTAGATTCTCCGCAATATGGAGCTCTCATCATTTCGAACAATCTAATTCCCCACCTCCGATCTATTTTCCAGACAGAACAAAGGTACTGTGCAGGAATAAAAACTCAAATCAGGCTAGCAACCAAGATCAAGCATTCCATTCCAGAATCCACACAATAACAGTCTTCTTCAATCGGTCTTTTGCAATAAGGGATTTTACGAGAAACTCAAAGGTTCTGCTACAGGAATACACCCTTTATTCTTCATCCTCCTATACTCATCCAGAGCAGACTCAACGCGGCCGGCCTTAAACAATGCCTCCAACAAAACATTCAAAGCATCAACAAGAATTGGCAAGGTTCCGGCCGTCACAATCTCCTTCTACACAAACAAAACATCTCGAAAAGCTCTCTTTTCATTGACAATAGAAGCCAACACACCATTGAAGGCTACTTGCTTTCAAATTCACAAGCAGGGAAGCCCATTTGAGCACTTGCTCAAATCATCATTGTTATCCAGAAGCCGGATTAAGTAAGATATCAGGGGCAAGCTTATTCCTCAAAAGTCTGGATATTCTGCTCAAAGTCAGATGAATTTGTAAGCGTTCATCAAACAGACTTTACTATTTTCTCCGGTAAAAAGTAAAAATTTGCAAATAGGTAAACGAGAATTGAAGAAAGAATGATCACTGACCTGAGGGGAAAGAGCGACATTAAGAAGATTGACAGCTTAGGATTTAGGAGAAGCCTGTGAAGCAGAGGTTGTGTCAAATTCGGATGTCTGTCCGGGTTCTGTCGTGAAGAAATGCAATTGCAGAGTGGTTTCTTTCTCTGTCTCGCTTCATTCACTTGCTGGTTACCGTTGGATTAAATTGGGTGTCGAGATTAGATTGAGACAACGAAGGGTGGTAAGTAGAAACGGGTCGAAAAGAAAACCCAAATTTGAATGTCTGTCTGCGTTTTGTCGTGAAGAAATGCAATTGCAGAGAGGTTGGGTTTGGGGTTGGTTTAGGGTTCGTTTAGGTAGGGTTTAGGGTTTAGGGTTTTTTAGGGTTTAGGGTTTAGGGTTTAGGGTTTAGGGTTTAGGGTTTAGGGTTTAGATTTTAGGGTTTAGGTTTAGGGTTTAGGGTTTAGGGTTAGGGTTAGGGTTAGGGTTTAGGGTTTAGGGTTTAGGGTTTAGGGTTTAGATTTTAGGGTTTAGGTTTAGGGTTTAGGGTTTAGGGTTTAGGGTTTAGGGTTTAGGGTTTAGGGTTTAGGGTTTTAGATTTCGGGTGGGTGATTTCGGATTTCGGATTTCGGAATTTGGATTTCGGTTTCGGATTTCGGATTTTGGATTTCGGGTTTCTTCGGATTTCGGATTTCTGGTTTAATGAATTTGAACCGAGTTTATGGAACGCCGTCCCTCATCTCTGTGTTTCCCCATTTTCCGTCCCCCCGTTCCTCTCAGATCTGCAAATTCCGGTAACCATCCACCGCGAAATGTACAGCCCAACCCCGATTACCATGCATTTTCTGGAAACACACTTAATTTAATAAAAAAAATATTCAGAAATAAACGAAAAGGGCAAGACCTTAAGCTTCTGTTCATCATTTTTATCATTTTCTGGGTAACCAAACACATGATATGGAATTTATAATAAGGGTGAAGCAAAGTACCTGAAACGCTGTAATTCCTTACTGGGAAACAGCGGGAAGAACTGAGAAACTTTGGACTTGCAAAGCTGTTTGGTTAGTGTCCCAACTTCTACTTATTGAGAAAGTTGATGCTTTCAACCATGGATATTGGATGCTTCTGCTCTGCCTGCGACCGTGAAGTTTTAAGCTTCCAGGCTTCCATACCTTTGGGCTTCAAAATGGAGTTGTTTCAAACCACAATTAAAAAGGGAACTAAACCATGTCATCATTGATCATTCATCACCATCGCTTTGGTCAGATTTGCAAAGTTCTCAACCATGTCATCCTTCCCTGCACTACTGAGAACAGACTCTGCTGCTGTTGCAGACACCCAAGGAGTTCGTAGATTGCGTGCCATAACAGAAAGCACAGGAAACGTCCCTTGATGCGATTTCCACCAAGCTAGAACATTGAGGTTGTCAAGTTATTGAGCAGCTCGGTTGGTCGGTAGTGCTTTATATCTTCTTGCCTCAAACATTCTCTCCAGCTAGCATGAACATTGAATCGTCTTTTCCTACGACTGAAGTACCACTGGGTTCTGTAACCTCTGCAAACTTGGGTTCATAAACCTTATAAAGGTTATACATACAACAAGGGGTCAAGAGCTTTTGCATCAAATTTCAGTCGCACGCTTAAATATTCCAAACTGTCATTCACAATGTGTTTTATGATAGTCCATTGCTTTAGCTAAACAGAAACTAGTCAACATGAACTCGCAATACCTTCTGAATTCCAATTCCATTATGTCATAAATCGCTCTGAATCCCAAATGAGCTTTGTATTCGGAAAATGTAAAACTAACGCAGAACAAGTGATAGAGCCCCGTACAAGAAGTTCGAGAATAAACCTTTGAACTATATGGGATTGCAACTTCATAAAAACCACTCAAAAACTCCATGAACAAAAACTAAGCTCACAATTTGTTTCACATAAAAGATCGCTATCATGCTTTCCGTTATAAAAATCAGTGATTGCAGAATAATTCACACAGGATTGTAAGTTTGTAACATGAGCAAAGTATAGTTCCAATGAGTCTCCATATCAGGCTTAAACTTTCTACATTTCACTTTCATACCACGAGATTCGCACAAAGCAGGAGAGGAGGCAAGGAGGTAAAAAACAGCCCTCCTTGTTTTTTCTATATGAGCTTTCAACAATATCAAGCCTTGTTGCGCAATTAAATTAATCGTATGGCCTAAACATGTCAACGGTAGCATCATTACATGTAAGACTAAGAGAATAAATTGCAAATTGATGTATCAACTAAAAACCAGTGTAGGAGTACAATAAGCACATAGCTTCATGTATGTTTATGCCATAATCAGTTAAACAATAGGAAGGAAACGTATTCAACTCAAAACAAACATCTGCAAACTTATCCATCTCAAGATTAACAAAGGTGTTGGACTCATCAAGAACTCAGGTAACAGAAGCCATCCAAAACACAACGTTGGACTTAACAGAATAAAAACCTCATAAAAGCTTAGCATTTTAGATAAGTTCAACTGGTCGTTATGTAGAGCTATGGGGGAGGAAATTTTTTTGAAAAGCAACGGCTAGTTTAAAATGAATGCAGTCCAAAACAAACATCTGCAAATTGATCCATTAAGACTAACAGCATCCATTGGAAATTAACGTGTCAACAGGCTAACCATGGTACGAGTACACTAAGCACATATCTTCAAATATGTTAATGCCACCATTAGTTAAAGAATTGGAAGGAAACATATTCAAGTCGAAACAAACATCTTCAAATTGATCAGTCTCAAGATTAACAAAGGTGCTGGTCTCATCAAGAACTCAGGTAACAGAATCCATCCAAAACACAACACTGGACTTCCAAATAAAAAATTTGTAAGAATTAAAACTTACATTTTAGACCAATTCAACTTGGCAAGTTGTAGAACCCCTTTTCTGTGTTAACTCTTTGTATAAATAGTCATCTTATTCAAAACTTTACCTTTCTCTAACAGATACTTTGCCACTTTCTTCTCATGCGGGTATCCCTTGAATCCCCTTATAGCGACAGTCTTGAGGTGTGATATCAAACAAATAGGCATAGACTCTGGTGTATTCCATCGATGCTGTGAGTATAAGACATGTTTTAAGTACTCATGCTCATCATAATTGTTAACACATTCCTTATCCTGAAAAAATGTGAATGAAATGAGTATAGTAAAGAGCTGCACGTTGGAATGACTTAGCAAGAGCAAAAATACTGAAATACATCTTACTTCTTCATATTCTACAACAAGATATTCCAAAATAGGTGATCTCTTGAGCAACTCTGTTAGCGAATCCCAGTGATAGCAATCGTGAAGAACCAGCTTCAGTTCTCTTAAATTATCAAATGCCGGTAGACAATAACCCTTCATGAAAGATAATATATCGATAAAACAAAAACTCATGCATAAATTAAATATTTACTTATGCAGAACATACTGTTTCCTTCTTCCTTCCTATACCAAACACCAAAACAACAACAAACAAGCCTTATCGCTGTAAGTGGGCTCAACTGTATGAATCCTCTCTACCAAACATAGTATAAAAGAAATAGGTTAAAGAATATTTACCTTCAAAAAATGATGAGCTGATAGAGAAAGACATTGAACATTAGAAATTCCTGTCAGGCTCGTAATTGCAAGGTTATCGAAATTGGGTTGTAGATTCTCCGCACTATGGAAAAAGAGAGTAAAACTGGCTTTAACAAGGGATTTGACGTTCAGAAATATATAACTCGACAAAATACCTGCCTGATATCAAGGTTTTCAAGCTTCGGACAATTAATAAAAATACTGTGGTTCTGATCATGATCTCCAACATATACAGGTAAGTTCAACCTTAATGTGTTCAATTCAGGCGCAGAGATCTTGTAATTCAAAACCTCATATTCACCAAGAAGTCCCATTATAGTTAAATCTTCAAGTACAGGGCAGCAAGAAAAAATCTTTTCCACCGAGTCACCATCGGGATATTCAGCTCCGACATAGAGGGTCTTGAGATTTAGGAAGCACCCTGATGTAGGAGGACTGTAGCTAATACAATTTGAATACACCTTCAGAGCCACTAGTGTTTTATAACTAAAAATGCATTGAGGAAACTCAAATATAAAATCATCACTAGAATTCGTTTCAACTAGAAGGTCAAGTTCATATATAATATTGACATATGAAATTCTACTTGTCTAGAGAAATTAAAACAAAAAACCCAGTAAATGGAACATTTTTTGCGCAAACCAATTCAATTCAATCTAGAAATTAGCAGCTGAAAAGAAAGATTAAGTAATCTTAACAATTCATCAGCAATGCAAAAGGGCAAGGCTTGAATTTTATACCATCAATTTGGAAGTTTTCTTGGTAACCAAACAGAAGGTAAGGAAGTAGATGAAGCAAAGTACCTGAAACGCTGTGATTGGTTACTGGGAAACGGCGGGAAGAACTGAGGAACTACGTTTTGACCGTGTCTGTTCTGCTGCGACTGTCGAGTGTTAAGTGTGAATCTTCTATCCAGGCTTCCCACACTCCCTTTTTCATCCTTTATTTGGGCTTTGCCACATTTTTATTGTTGAATTGGAGAGATTTTTCAGTGTGGCCGTTATACAGGATGATACATCATGCGTTGCTATATAAATTGTGGGATGTGTGTGTTAAAAAGTTTGGTACAGTGTCAAGTGCTTTTACATCAAATTTCAAGTGCTTTGCCTCATATATTCTCACCAGCTAGTATGAACATCGACTCTTCTTCTCATACTGTTTTAAGTAGCACAAGGTTCTGTAACTTCTGTAACCTCTGCAATTTTGGATTCATAATCCTGGTTATGCAACAGTGTCTAGTGCTTTTTTATTGAATTTCAATGGCGCGCTTAAATATTCGGAAATGTCATTCACCATGTGCTCTACGCCGCGTAGTTTCATCGTGGGGACTCTTGCTTTAGCTAAACAGAAACTAGGCAACATGAACTCGTAATAGCTTCTGAATTTCGATTCCATAATGTCATAAATCGCTTTGAACCCCGAATGAGATTTGTGTTTGGAAAATGTAAAGCTAATGCCTAACAAATGATAGAAAGCCATACAAGAACTGGGAGAATAAACCTTTGAACCCAATGAGATTGCAACTTCATAAAAAACACTCAAAAACTCCATGAACACAAAACTAAGCTCCCAATCCACTTTGCATAAAAGATCAGCATCATGCTTACCGTTATAATAATCGGTGATTGCAGCATTGTAATTCACACATGATTGTAACAGGAGCAAAGTAGAACTCCAATGACTCTTCTGCAACTTCCAAGCACAAGAACAATTTGATAGAGTGCCATACTCGAGCTTACAATAAGCGTTATGATCATACTCGAGCATACAAAAGCGATAATTCTCTTCTGCAACTTCCAAGCAGAATCAATAAAATGTGCAGTCACACAAGCAAAATAAATTTGATCATCTCTACTAGTACAAGAACTACAAGCACAAGAGAACATACCGGCAAAACCACAAAGTTTGGATATGAACAAGTTCTTTTCGTTGAAAAGTTTCAAACAATCGCCTCTGACGAGGCTTAGGGGAAGACTGCAGCACTCAGGCCAGACATATGCTTTTGTAAATATTACTCTCTGATTAGAAAAGTGAAATTTTTTTAACCATGTAACGTAATTAGGCTCGAGGAAGAGAGGGTTGGGATCTTTAAACCGGAAATCTTGCTGCCAAGGAACTTTATAGTGTGCAAGATCAGATTTTACTGCAACAGATATTTTCAAAATCTTTCAAATGGTGGTCGTATTCGACCAAAATGGTCGACTTGAATGGCTAGTGACCACAACGGAGAATTCATCCGGTCCCTAAATACGTGATGCAAAGGTAGGATACGAAGACATGCACATTCGAATTCAAAGTAGTTTAATCAGGTTATCCGATCAAAATGGCCCAGCGTCTGCACTCTGCTACTACAAAAATAAATTGTGACAGTACATTTAATATGCTGGATCAAGTGCAAGTCTGAGAGAAGATAATATACACATCCGAGCCTAAAATTAGCAGCAGTGAAGGAAAACAAGCACCCTCCCTTCCGTCGGCTTTAAAATTAGAACAAGATGCGAGAGCAATGCACCCCCACCCCAATCCCGTCCCCCTAGACCGCAAAGAAAGGTGACATCTAGCCAACTCGAAAACCTATATTACCCAAAGGGACCACATAGTCAAACACTCCTGCAGGGTACTTGAGCTTTTAAAAAGGCCTCTAGACCTTCTTGAAGAATGAAAGAATATTTCCTTGCTTAGGATCCTTGTTTACTCCTTTCTTGTTTCCTGCTTTCCCAGTTGCATTTGTCGGAGTTCCCACTGACTTCTTAGCTGCAGGAAGCCTGGATTCACGTATCCAAAATTAGAGTTCAGTCATCAGGCACAAGGTAAAACATCAAGAAAGATCGATAAAAAAATTGGCACAAAATAACTAACACAAGACCGTATTCCTGCCCAATCTAGGCAATCAAATAAACCACATAAATGATTCAAATGCTAGTACAAGTATATGGGAACAAAAGTGAAGCACCGAAATTAGAAACTAAGATATACAGCATCTGATCTACAGGTTTTTCTGGCATTTTACGGTCTACCTGATATTTGATATCCGGAACAGAATTATTCAATATTCTAGCAGTTTAAGCCTGCTACCTGGTTGCAAACTTGCAACTTCAAATACAATCACCTGTTTCTAACATGAGCCATTGATATTTGTAACATTTGTTTCAACCCACAAACTACAAAAAGAGTTGGAATTGGCAGAATTTACTGAGGTGTGAACAATTCCGCATGTTCGTAATCCAACTGATCAAGAATTTGCATGATGTGAAAAAGAATAGTGTGTGAAATCAAACAAGATGAACTGTTTTTCTTGTGTTACAAGCATCCTTTATCAAGTAGGTTATAATACCCAATTAGATATTCTCTAAGATAGAAACCACCAAAGCAAATAAAAAAAGAAATTAATTTACCTGTTAACCCCACTGGGAGCTTTATTATCAGATTTCTTGATTATATCACTGTCGTCTTTCTTGATTATATCACTGCCGGCTTTCTTGATTACACCACTGTCGGCTTTCTTTGCTTCTGTCTCCTCACCCTCCCATATTACTTCAGTCACTACAAAAATTTGATTAAAAGAACAAATTAATATACATAGTCAAAGATAAAATTACCAACAAGTCCAACTTAATTATATTTGGTTGAATAAGGGGAAGGTGTTAATTTTAAAGCAGAAGCAGAAACAGGAACAGCCCTGCCAGCTTGCCAAGCAACATCTTGCTAATGGGACGATTTATAAACTAAAACACAGCTTACCTTCTCTTCCTCGTTCATCAATCACCGTCTTCATAACTTTTCTTCTTTTAGGTGAACTTGAAGCAGCGTTGGTGGGTTTATCCATTTTGTTCACATTTTGTTCGGGAATAGGCTTCTCTTTAAGGATAATCCCAGCATCTATCACTTTTCTGACAACTGAAGAATCTTCTCTGGAAGGTTCGTTAGATTCCCCATCAACAGATATTTCTTCCTTAACCATGGGGTTATCTTCTACTTGCTCGTCAAAATTCAAATTGGTTCTCTCTGGAACCATAACTTTGCTGCTTTCTTTCAGATCTAGACATGATTGCCCTTTTGGATTCTCCAGTGATGCTAAATTAACTGCATCTTCGTCATCATCTGAGAAATCAAAGACAACCCTCCTTTTCCTAGTGCCTTCGCCATTGGATGATCTCTTAAAATTGACTTGTTGACCATCATCGTCACTGCTGACACCCGCTACTGCTTCTTGAGCACAAGTTTGAGGATTTGCACTAGCTCCTGAAACAGGAAAAAGGATATATAGAGATATTTGAGCCAGATACATTCTTGAGCACAAAAACAAAGAACCTATTTGCATTTAAAATGCTTCTCAGAGAATAAATTCCCAACTTATCCATCACTTCCAGAAGGTAGAATTAAATTTTTATAAGCTGCTTAAGATAATGATAAATGGAAACCAACCAGTATGATCAGGAATGGAAGTATTATTTTTCTCTGGAGCATCTGACTTTGACTTCACAGATGCCCGGCCCCAGAAATTTGCCAATGAACCTCCAGAAGCAGAAGAGCTTTTCTCATTCTGGAGTTTCGTTTTGTTCATAGGCACAGGAGGAACTTTTTCTTTAGCTGCAGGAGGTTTGTTAGCCTGATCAAAAACTCTTGTTCCATTACTTTCAGTTTTGACATCTTTTACCACATTGGTAGCCTGTAAACCAACCTTTGGGCTAGATTGCTGCCCTTTATTCTGGACATCTCTGACCACATTGGTAGCCTGTAAATTAATTTCTGATCGCCCTATTACTGCTTTAGATTTAAGTTGCGGAGATTCAGTGCTTAATGGCGCTCCATCCACATTACGCTTAACAAAGGAATTGGAAATCCCACCAAACCTGAAGAAGACAACAAAGAAGAGCATTGAAAATCAAGGTAACGAAGCTAAAATGTCACATAAGCAGGTGTATAAGTAGAAATGCTTTTATATAACTAAAAAGTAATAGATCATACGTATGAATGGAACAATGACCACTGGGATGAATATATTTGACCATGCATGAGCACGAAAGCAGAAACTCCAGAACATTAAGTAATTAACTCTTGGTATTTGTAAAGTATAAAAGCCAACTACCATCTTATAAAATTTTCTGAATTTTGAAATATCTAATGAGCTAAGAATGCAAATTTTATAATCACCCACCAGAAAAAAGAAAAAAAATCAATTGATTAAGTGCTTTCTGTTACATAACTTAAGTTAGGATTAAAATACACACTTCACAAGTCAATGTTTAACTACTAATGTACTCCTACGATAATTAACAGGAGAAATTCTTCATAAACCAAAAATCAACCAAATAAATTTAAGTGGTTACAGTGACAAATCACTTTCATTTACTTTTCTTCTTTTTGTGCTGTATAGAAAAGATTCCAATGAATACAAGGCCAACTATTACGTAATCCTTACTGAGCAGAAATCAGCAATCGTTAGATTTGCCAGACTTGCAAAGTTGCAATACATTAGACGCACTAAACTTCATAAACTCTTTATATTTAGGGACCAATTCTATCTATTTCAAATCTTAGGGACCAAAGTGAGGAGTTATGTAAATCTCAGGGACCATTTTGGCTAAAAAGCCTACCTTTTATTTATAGTAGGATAGAAAGAAATATACCTGTTATCTCTCAAGCAATTCTCAACCGTAGGAGCCTGCTTAAAGAGCTCCTCTGCTTGCACAAATTCAGCATTCCACAGTGCAGCTGGATCCTTTGGGATGCAAGCTTGCACACTATAAACCTCGACTGAGCAGTTGCCATCAAATTCTTCTTTTGCTTCTGCATATAATTTGACAGACATGAGTTCCATAATATTTCACTTACCAGATGTATAATGATGAGACTAAATCTGAATGTCTGACAAAAAGATTATGAGACGGACCCAGAAAAAGCATGAACAATTATCTTTGATTTCAACTAGCACACTTAAAAGATTTTAAAGTAAGAAATGGAAACCATTGTTAAATAGCTCATGAAAGGATGATTAAACTCAAAAGAAATAATAGCATCTATTACATTCCAAATTGTGTCAACCATCACTCAAGTCCACGTATGTACAACAGGTCTAATTCTATGCATGTATGCATGTCCTATTGGGAATCTAACACTCCAAACTACTGCTCTCGCTCTTTTAACATGTTCTATTGCATCTAATAGAACCAGGAAGTTCACCATTGATTTAAAATCTTGGTGTTCTTTTTAAAAGGAATATAATTGGATGCTTCCCTATTAGATTTTACTTGAAAATATATCAGCACAAGTAAACATACATACTAGTCTACAATTATATGTCACCTGTAAGCTTAGGCCCAGAAACAAGCCTTATATGGTAGCTTGAAGGATCGCTCTTCAACCAGCCAGCCAAAACATACACCACTTCGAACCCATTTTCATGCTTTTCAACAAACTCCTGGAGTAACCTATACAAAACAACATTTAATCACTTGTAAACAAGAAATGCAACCCACAAGCTTTGAGACAGTTCCTATACCTCTTTGCAGCATTCGAAGACACCAAATAATTTCGACTCAGCCACTTGTAGGAAACCTATAACATAATTCAGTACCGAAAGTAACTAAATTTAGACCATCTTATACGAAGTTAAATGCATCTTAACTCAAATTCCAATCAAGAATTTTCTTTGTCACGAAACACACAAGTAACAGTTCGATATCCACGCTAAATTGAAAGTGGTTCCGAAGCTTATTGCATTTTTGAACCTAACCCAATAACAAATCCCTAAAAATTAATTTTTTGAAACAATTAGAAATTCACCAAAACCCTAGTAAGAGCTAGCTCCAAAATCAAAGAGTAATACGCAGCAAAAACACTAAATCGAACAAAAATAACAAAAATTAAAGCTGAAAATTTGATGGGTCATGCCATAATTACAGTAAATAATATAATAACTGTAAAATTGCGAAAAATAAAACGAAAAACGAGAGATTGAGAGAGAGAGAGGGATTGGTACCACTTGAAGTTGATCGGAGACAAGGGTTTCGATGTCTTGGATGATTCCTAGGGTTTCCGTTTGGGCCATTTTTTGTAAAAGGAAAAATTTTGGGTCGCCGATTCTCCCTTAGAAAAACAGTAAAAGGCGTGAAAGTGAAAGATTAGATCTTTCAATGAGTTTCCCTCCCAAGGCTCGCTTCTTTTCCCGCCATATTCTCTGCGTTTTGCCTAGGTGGAATTTTTTGCCCAATACTAACCGAATTACCGTACTATACTAAAGTTGTGTCAAAAAATTGTATCATTATTAATGGTATAGTATTTGTACCGTATCATACATTTTTGGTACTGTAATAGTATTCAAAATCATTACTAGTGATACCATACCGTACCACTACTATTAATATTATATCATTTATTTATTCATTTATATATATATATATATATATTTTTTTTTTTTAGGTATTATTATAATTATATATGCACTTTATATTTTTTTCCTAGTCATTTATCCAATCATCTCACTCTCTAACCTCAACCTTCCCAATAAAAAAACCTAAGCCTTCTTGTGCTGCGACTCTTTATCTTTTCACTCATTTAGCCATCGACTTCATCTCTGTTGCTCTAGTTCCGGCGACACTCTCCGGAGTCCATCTCATCTTCTCTTTCATCAAATTGGGATGTATTCCTCCCTGGCTTCGTCTATCAAGTTAATTTTTGTACAATTTTAAAGAATGTAGAAATGGAATTTAGGAATCTTTGTACTATGTTTTTTTAGGGATATTGGGTTCTTTCTACAATTTTTTCATCTATTCACTTCTTGTTTCTTAAATGAATCTCTATAAAATTTTCATAATTAAATAAAAAAAATTTAGAAATCCAAAGGGAGTGTCCAAAACACGTTTGGGCCTTTAATTGGGTTGGAAAAAAAAAAAATCAAATTTTGCCCCAAAGTAGTAATTACCATTACCATACCATGTCAACCGAACTATTTAGCATGCCGAAATTCGGTATACCGAAAATTTGGCATAATAATAGTAATAGATTTTGTCATACCAAAAATTTAGTATGGTAATTGATACATGAGTTTTGGTACGGTTATCATTCCAATGCTACCCCTAGTTTTGCCCTTTCTTCAGTTGTTACAAGTGAAATATATGTAGGGACTCACATCAGCACGTGCCCTGCAAATAGTCACGTGATCATTTGGGAAGAAGGCTTTCTTTGGTGGTTTGTGATACCATAAGCATTTATCTCATCTAAACTTCTTTTGTGTCATCAAAGTTTTCCATACACTCGTTACTTTTTTTCTTATTTTTAAAAAAATTACATCAAATTCATCAAAACAAAGAGATGGACTTGAACTTGGGTGCAAGAGAGCATGGTCGGCCCGTATTAGCCTATGCTTATTACAGGTAGTCATTTTTTCGGTTTTTTTAGTCTTGTCAATGGTACTTAAATCTTAAGTAATGGTCATGTCTCGTTGTCCAGTATAGTGATCAATTTAATTTTTCCTCTTGGATTACATCAATTTGATGCTCAAGAGTTCATAACCAACCCTTTCTTGCCGAGCTTTATAAAGATTTAAGAGAGAATAGAGGGACCTTCGGTTCATTAGAAAATTAATCCTCTTACTTCTCATGCGAAACCCTGAGAAAGTAACAGGTGTAAAGCACACTGCCCTAGCAACTTAAGTATGCTCAAGTCTGTCTCAGTCTTGTCTTTAATTTTAGAAATATGGAGGGAAGATGGTCCGAACACAAGAATTCTGGCACGCATGTAAATGTTAGTTAAGCACCTAAGCCATGGGCCTCTTACTGAATTCATGCTAATAAGTAGTCAAAGATATATAATATATATATATACACACACACACATATATATATATATATATATTTTTTTTTTCTGTAGCAATTACACCTTCAATATAATGATAACTAATTTATTTTCTTGATATCGGAAGAGGTCTTAACTTCAAATCATCGTTTCTCATTGTAAGAGTAAAGAGTTAATATGGTAAATGGGGTCAAGGAACAACTAGGGATGGGCAATGGTTATGGCGGATGGATAACCACGGTTATTTATCCATAATCATTTATGCTCATACCTGCATAATCGTTTAGCTGTTGGATAATTGCCTAAACGGATAACCGTTTAGAAACGGTTAACCATACACATAACCGCTTATCCATTTAATCATAACCATTTAGTACCCGTTTACCCATTTACCCTTTTTTAACCCATTTATCTTTTCCTTTTTTTCCTTTTACCATTTACTCAATTTTCACCCGTCTACATGTTTTTAAACAACTTGAAAATTAAAAAAATACAAATTTGTCATAATTTTCTTTTTCTGACAATTAAGTACCGTTGACACACCCCGACCCAGAATGTCCACTAGGGCTTCAAATCGAGCTGTGATAGCCGACAACTGGAAGGTGACGAAGCCATAAAGTATAGTGAAGTGGAAAATGTGAATAAATTTAAATCTAAAAGTGCCTAAAGACAAGAGTGCGATGTGAGCGGGAATGAACCCATTTCACACGCGACGTCAGAGCACAAGTAAAGTACAGTAATGTGGGTAAGGATCATACCCTCAGAGGTAGCTACCTATACTGAGATTCGCCAAGAATCCTCGTCGATACGAACTTTCAGCAGCTAAAACCTGGATGGGCGAAAAATAAAGGTGAGTAGGCCTGAAAATAAAGTTTTAATAAAAACCTTTTTGAAAAAGTTATAACCCCTCGCCGTAAAATTTGGATAGTTTCTAGAAAATAATAATACTACATAAGTACGAAAATGAATGCACAAGTGTAGTGAGAACAGAAGCATGCCACGTCATAATATCTCAACAATAATAAACGTAAGTTAGGTGTGAAACCAATATAAAATAGTATGCCAGTCGGAGTCACCTAACGTGACCTGTACGATTGAACCTGTAGCTCATCAATCTAGGCTAGCACACCAGTCGGAACCACCTATTATGGTCTGTAAGACAGGGTTGAGTGTAAATATGTACACTCAAGTGCTATGATCACGTGAAGGCTGTGCGAATAATCGTGAGTCACCTACGAGTCGAAACCACCTATTATGGTTTGTACGATAGGGCTAGCACAAAACTTGGATCCAAGGTGAGCGCACGGTGCAGGAGGTGAACATCACGTGAAAGATTACGCCCTGACCTCAGGCAGGAGCACTAACATCGGGGTGCAGCCATGATGAGCTCCAAATAAATATATTCATGCTCATATAATTTAACCATTTCAATCTCATAATAACTCACTTGAACTTACCTACACCTCCGTAGGATCATTTGGCATAACCACAAATCTCATCATAATGCAATATTTAAATATAACACATTTAAATCATGGCATGCTATGCATAATCAATTTAAAACATTTCTAGAAAACCGTAAGGTATATATATATATACTATAAAAAGGAAAAAGACCCGCTCACTTGGAGTCCGCGCTACAACTCCCTAACACAAACATCGAGGCGTCACGAACGATCGGTGCCTAGAACAATTATCAAACCACATCTCAGAGTTCTTATCAATAGAAAACGTAACTTACATAAAACACATCTCTAAAGATGTTCTAGAATGATTTGAGACCCATTGATCAAAAGTCAACTATCGGTCAAAGATCGATGGTAGGGTCTACAACTCTACGTAATTCGATTTGGAAGATCCACACCTCGGATTTATGATCCATAACTTCCAAATATCCACATTATGCTTCTAAAACATTATACTAAAGTTTCATTACGATCCAACGGTTGGATCTCCGCCAATTGCTAAAAAAAAGTGGCAGCCAACTTTTATTTTATGAACTTACAAATCTAATTCAGAAATATCCTTATTATAGATTATTGATCCGTAAATTCCTATGGTACTCAAATATTACGTATTATAATATATTAAAGTTTGGTGACAATCCAACGGTCGAATCATCGATTACTATTCTAATCAAGTGGCGGACCTTAATGATACTAGGTTCAAATGATAGAAATTTGTCAATCGGACTTCACATACGGAATTGGAGAATCAAATTTAGCCTAGAAAGGTTATGGGATACCTCGGCCACCCCTACTCGCCGGAAAAATTAACTATTTCTAAAAAATCTCAAATTTTACAGGAATGAAGATCTCAATGAGTAGAGCAACTTTCATACCTGTGACTAAGGCCAATTTGGCCGGGAAACCCCTCAAATTTCCCACGAACCGTCCGAAATCCTTGATTTGGGTGACTTTGATCCGTCACCTCCGATGTTACGCCCAGGTTGTTTGGGCTTTGTTCCAGGCCTCAAGGGAAGTCTATTGGTGGTGGTAATTGGAAGAAATTATTTCAGAAATAGGAGGATCGACGACATGAATCCATCGCACCCACCGGTGTTTCACTAAATCAAAGCTAATCTCCATCAATTTTAGGTTGTAATTGGTAAAGGAAAGGTCATGGAGTAATTCCTAGGTGTTTGTTTGACATGGTTCGCCAGAAAAACCGACAGAAAACCATTGGAGGGAGTGAAGAGAACCGGGTCGGGTCGCTAGAGAAACCAGGTCAGGGTGATCCGGTACTCCTCATTTTTTTCCCTTCCCTTCATTTCTTTTCTTTCCCATTCGTCCCTTCCTTATCTCCTCTTTCTGAATGGGCATCCCGCCCTTCCTTTCTCTCCTTTATCTCATCTCCCAACCGTCAATTTCTTATTTCTTTAAATTTGGGCCACAAATGTGACTTTCCAGCTTAAGCTCCAAAAATCTAGAGCTTTCTAGAAATAACCAATTTACTAAAATGCCCCCAACTTTAAACGTTAATAATTCCTTCGTTATAACTCCAAAACACGTTCCGTTTGCGCCCACGCGTTCGTAGCAAAGAGTACTACCCAAATAGCCAAGAAAACAGATCTTACGTGACACGACAAGATGGTTAATAAAAATCAAAGTATTTGCCTCAAAGGGCATTGTTTGTAATTTCTCATTTTTAAATTATAAAAATCGTAATAATTGGGGATGGGTCATTACAACTGTTATAGGTACATTCATCATACATTTCAGTATTTGAAATTTTTAAGTCCTTACACCATTCCAATAATTGGAATAATAGTTTACCGATGGTATTTTTAACTATTACCAATGAAGGTAATTTAATATTTGCTAAATATTATTGGGTTACGAAAATTGTTTAGAAGATAGTATTCTTGGTATTTAACCCATAATGTAAAGTATTAACATAATATATATAATTAGGTACATTATATTATAATTAGCTACATAAACCATGCACTATAGTCAATAGCATTGATCTAAGTTTTGTCCGATAGAGAACATGGTTTGTGTTAATTTTACATATATAAAATAAATAGATACACAGTTACTACAGTTACCCATAACCACATGTATTTTGTCTATCCCTAGGAACAACCCATGTTATTGTTGTGTAAGAATGCTCTAAGGGCAAATCGTTGAGTTCACATTTATGGGCAAGAATAACTTGTCCCCCAAAAAGGTTTAGAGAATGCATATTATATCTTGAATTACAAGCAATATTCTCCTTAAAACAAAATAAAATAAAATAAAAAACCTCGAGAATATAAGTTCAAGTAACACTTCTTTTTGTTTTTGTCATAAAGAATCGAAACAATGATATTCTAATTCATTACCCCCCTTCACAGCGGCGGATCTGGGGTCAGCTGACCCCCCAAACTCAGAAATTTCTATGGAAGAACTGGATGCTATTCTTTGAAAATCGAAGATGACCTTGAAAGTTGTCCTCTAACTGTTCAACGTATTGCCTTTAAGGGCACTTGGCAAGGTAGCTGCTAGTCTCATGCCTTTGTATGCTTGCTATAGGCATCTTTTGATTGGGATGCTTTATCAAAAGCTATTGACATCAGTCGACATGCTCGTTTCATGTTATACAGTCCAAAAAATTTTGTGCACTACGCACACTATTCTTAATGAAACCCTTAATAATATTTTCTAGATCTGCCACTGTTCTCTAACCATAGGGGCTAACAAGGCGGTAGGGTTAGCTTCAGGTATTCCCTTGTCTTGCAAAGAAAATGTTTCACTTAAAAACTAAGTATGGCAATGGCACTATATATTAGGGTAGAACAACCTAGAGCTATCTTGCTCAGTCACACAACCATGCCTCGAACGACTTAATGAAACTAGTCATAGCTAGTAAACTCACAACTGCATATCAGAAAGACATGAACCTAATTCATGTGAAAAAGGCTGCAAATATAATGTTATGTAATATAATCCGATTCTGTAAAACCCTCGGAAACTTTTGAACTTCTTTCCATATCTCGGCATTCCAGTGTCTAGTTCTAGTATAGAGTACCATGTTATCCAAAACCTCACCGTGCTTCAAAAAGTACTCTTGCCACTTTACAGTGGTGATCCTTTCTCTGTAAGTTAATGTCTTAAGTTCAAATCTTATAGATGATAAGTTCAATACTAATTGAGGGGTCTTAAGTTTTATTATTGACAAAAGTGAATTTGAACCACAATATTGCTAGCCCATTGTCACCACCACCTCTCACACCATTACCATTACATGCCTCACCATCAATGCTGCCACTAACACACTCAAAACCATCGATATTCCTGCCACCAATGTCCCATTAATACCCTCATAATCTCCGACTTTGTCACCACCGCCGTCACCTCAATAGTCTACACCACTATCCCATCACCACCATTGCCATTACCAGCCCCACCACCAATGTTGCCACCAACTCCCTCAAAACCACTGCAATTGACGCCATCTTCACCCACAACTACCACTACCACCACCATTACTCTCTATGTAACCCGCCATCACACCCAACCATTCCTGCCGCCACCATATCACCTTAGCAATGAGCCCCGTCACCATCTTCACCACTAGCATTGCCATTACAACTGTCATGCACTACCGTTGTCACTGCCACCACTTCCTACCATCATTGTGCCCTCCACCATCATAAATGCTAGTCAATACTTTTTTTTCACTAAACAGGGCTTTTTTTTTTTGGTCAAGGAAGAGAATTTATTTCAAACAAACACATAGAACACAAACTTACAACCGAACAGAGGGCCAACAACACATATAAACAACCACAAAGGGCCTAAAAACAAAAAAAACAAACAAAAAAGCCCAAAGGCCCAAAAATGAAAGAACATCCGAAAAGCATTCACCACTTTTACTTTATATCAAACACAATAACACTGCTTTATCACTCACATTACTTTATAACCCAAGGGCCCAAAAACGAAAGAGCATCCGAGAAGCATCCACTACTTTTACTTTATATCAAACACAATAACACTGCTTTATCACTAAGCATCCACCACTTTTATGGTTTTTTTACTAATTTGTAATCAGATTGAGAGTAATTGAATCGAGAAGGAAATAGAATGAGATGAAATCAGAATCAGATTTTTGTTGGAGTTGTTTACTAAAACTGTCTAGAATCGGAGTAGGAATGAGATTGATGTATATAAATTGTTTACTAATTCATGTGAATTAGAATGATAACTAATGTGATTACTAAAATACCCCGACTTTAACTAATTTATTTTTAGTAAAACTTTTATTCTTTTATATATATTTTTTAATTTTTTACTAGAGAGAATAATTTTTTATCTCTATAAAACTTTTAAATTTTCCTACTTGCATGGATTACTTCAAATTTGATATGAAAGAATCATTTTTTATTGGAAATTTTAACAAAAAGCTTCTGGTACTGTTCATTTTAATGAAAAACCATATTTTTGCACTAAAAAGTCAACCATGGTACTATTCACTTTACCCCTTATTTTGTCATTATCGTTAAAACTCAAAATTTTTAAATCATTTTCATTAGTTTTCTTTTTTTTATTTGCTTCTAATTCTTAATCACCCTAAACCCTATTAGAAATACTTACATAAAGTAAACTAAAATAAAATTTTACTTCCTTCTCTCTCTTCCCCCTTTCTTTCTCCTTTGTTTCCCTGTACGCAGTATCCACACCCCACCATCCAATCCCAGAAGGAACCACGAAGCCACGACCCACCCCCTTAACCAAAAAAAAAATCCAATTTTCAGGGTGAAAATGATAAAAGTTATTTCCTTCTATTCTGTTTGGGTCTGCAAATCACAATTTCCTTGAGGATTTGGGCGTTCGTTGTTCCAGATCATGTTCGTTGTTGGGGCATCATTTCAAACCCTAGGCGATCATAGTTCCAAATCTAGGTGTTCGTTGTTCAATGCTACAACATTGTTTCAGATTGCGAAGGTGGGGTGGGTGGTCTGTGCTATGAGAGAAACAAATACAGAGGGGAGTGATTGATGAAGGTAGGAGTTGTTTCAGGAATATACATGGATATTTTGGGTAGAAAACTTTGATTCATGATGCATCCCTCTACCCAAAATTCAATTACCACCTCTACAGAGGTAATCCAGAATTGAACTCCCGAAATTGGGTGGACCCCACATAAAATCTGATTCCTCAATTGCTAGTAAATGGCATAATGCTTCGGGAGGAATTCAATTCCATTTCTCTCCATTCCACTCCTGATTTCTCTCAATTCCACTCCTGATTGGTAAACACGCCATTACTTTATATCAAACACAATAACACTACTTTATCATTCACATTACCTTATATTCCAAAAGCCCAAAAACGAAGGAACATCCAAGAAACATCCACCACTTTTACTTTATATCAAACACAATAAGGGGGTGTATTCAATTGAGAATTTGAGAGACTTTAATGAATTTATAAATTCATAGATTTTTATGGAGTTTAATTGATTTGCAGAGATTCCATATAAAATTTTGATTCAATTCCTTCGAAATCTTATGGGGAGAGGTGAGATTTGTGGATGCTTAAAATACACTACGAAATCTCTCCAATTCCCTCTAATTCCTCAACCTTCTTAAATTCTTTAAAATCAATTTCTAATTGAATGCACCTGGAATGTTAAACTTCTTTAAAATTCTAATTGAATACACCTGGATTTCTAAGGATTTTAATAAATTATCTTAAAGTTCTAATTGAATACATCTTGAATTTCAAAGAATCACTTAAAATCCTGCATGAATACCCCTAAATTCATTAAAAAAAATTAAAATCTCTCAAGATCTCAATTGAATCACTCACATTACTTTATATCCCAATAACCCAAAAAACGAAAAAATATCTGTCCACCACTTTTACTTTATATCAAACATAATAAGACTCTTTATCACTAAGCATCCACATTTACTTTATATCACACCCACCACTTTAATTTACTTTATATCAAACACAATGCCACTGCTTTATCACTCAAATTACTTTATATCCCTGTTCAAAGTGATACAAAAGACTACTACGGTGCGTTTGTTCGTGCTCATCCTTCTGCTCCTCATCTGGTAAATTTCGAATTTGACGAACTATTTCTTCGATTTTGTTTTGCAAATAGTGAAATTATCACTTGGTTTTGATCCAGTTCTACAGTGCAACACCGAAAGGTATTCCACCATGGCTTCTTCATCTAGCTCCACCCCGAAACGTCCAATCAACGATCTGCTCTCAAATATAAACAATCTTATGCCTATGAAGTTGAAGGGAGATTCCAACTTTGATGTCTGGAAATATCAGATGGCCGCCATACTCGGAGCTTACGATCTCATGGGTTATGTCGATGGCTCGCTCTTAAGCTCCGACATGTTTCGGGCTGCGGACGAGGCAATATGGTGCAGGGAGGATCAAGCAGTGATGGCAGCGATCAATGCTACACTCTCGCCTTGGGCACTCGAGCAAGTCTGCTACTGCACTACATCCCGGGGACTATGGCTTGAACTGCATGGTTTGCCCTTATTATAGTTGGAAGGAAAATGTTTCAAGTGCATTTGCTTCGTTTTTCCTTTTCCTTTTCTTTTGATGCAAGCAATATTCTAGTTGCCACTTCTTATGCACACCGGACTGCGGAGTAGATTATGTCATAAATAATCTGATGGCATGAATATCACAAAAAAGGTTTTAGACTCATGAGAGCGCTAATGTCCTGTAATTACAATGTTTACAGTTCTCAAAGTCTTCAATTATTTCCATTTCCATTGTCCATTACAAGTTCGATTGCACGTTTGATTTACGAATGAGCGAGTGAAGGTTGTGTAAAGATGTAAACTTCGTCGTATCCCTTCCTGCGGTCACAAAGCAAAGCATAGGCAGCCAAGTTAATAAATTCATGCACAAATTCAAAATAAAAGTGCAGTCTGAAGAGCACTTTGGCTTACCCAGCCTTCCCACAGAAAGTCGGACTGTAATTGTAGATGAGATTGTCAAGGACTTGCCCAACAGGCGGTCTGTTTAATGACTTCCTTGCCTCGCTGCATCACAAATTCACGATTAGCGTAACTTTAGGGTCTGATACCATTCCGGTTGAATAAACTTGGGGGAGTTTTAAAGTTCTAGATGCATTGAATAAACAAATAATGCGGTTATCCGAAGATTTTGAACCTTAAATTTTCTAATTTCTTTTTCTACATAGGCCCTTCCGAATAGAGTGCCACTCAACATTCTAGACAATGTTCAAAAAACGCAACGGTTCACTTAGAACTAAAAGACAGATACAGAAGGATAAAGCATAAACCCTAACCTGACCAAGAAGTTTGCGACGTGCTGAGTCACTTGAATAGCATTCTCTGAGTGCGGAATCATTGGTAAGCACCATTCAAAAGCATTTTTCTGCAATTCAATTAGTTAGTCTTCTAAAACTTGAAACAGATCCGTTGGAATAATCTATTAAGTCCAGATATCCTCATAAGTATTTAATATTTTAGATGCAAACTTTAGTCTTTTGCTTTTCATAAACAGCAATAATTATTGAAAATCTTCTTAAGACTACAAATATAGCAATATTGCAAATGTCTCAAGTGGAAATTGTTAATGTTTTTGTGTAATCTTCATGTAAAGATGGTAAGAAAAGCAGAATTTGATAATTCCACAATAATAGCTTCTCCTTCTCAAGGTTGTGAATGCATCTTAGTAGAGATCCTTGCAGACACTAATCTCTATTAATTAATGAAACATTCTTTGTCAATAAAAAAAAAGGTGAAAAAACAACTTAGTCTTTTATCTCATAAAAAAATGATGGGCAATAATTTAATTTTATAGGTCCAAATTTTATTGTTTTTTATTGAAGCTTCACCTACAGGTGATATTAAAATATCTCTAATATTTAATTTTTTTTTTTTAAATATCAAAATCAAAAACCTCCCATGTTCTCTCTCTCTCTCTCTCTCCCTCTCTTCTTCTCATTTTCTAAAAAAATGTGTTAATACATACAAAGTGTGTAAGCAAATGCTATTTCAAGTAAAAGGCGCTTCGAGATGATTCCATATTTAAACACTGTTATTGTGCTGTTGCTTATATTGCTAAATTTAGAGTAGTAATAAAGATGACAAAAAAAAAAAAATTATGGTAATACCTTTGGATGGAAGGCAGTCACAGGATAGTTGTATGCGTGTGCTGTGGACGCTTAGACCTGATAATAGTGTTACTGCAACAGTTAGAATCATAAGGGGATTAAAATAAATCCAGAGAGATTGCGAGAGAGTGAAACGCATAACCAAACAAGATAATTACATTCAGTACCTTATCATCTTCATCAGTACATGTTGTCAAGATCTTAAAGAAACTTGACAGATTCTCGTTCTCCATAAGCCCCTCTGGTGAAATAACATACTGTTGCGTTTGAATCATTAAAAACTTGGTTAGAAAACCTATACCATGCTTGGTAAGCGTAAGAATAACCATATGGATAAGAGTAGCAGAAAAACCAAAATGCATAGTACAAGAAGCATAAATCAAACAGTAAACAGAAAGAACGAAACTCATACAAGATAATCTCAAAATCGACATTTGTCTCACCAATTTTGTTAATGATTGGACAAACTCAGAATCGTAATGAAACACAATCGAAACTTTCTCAACCAAAGCTCATGATATATGTTTCGATGTGGTTTGCCTTTGGAAAGTAAACAGACTGAGAAAGTATAAGATTTGACCAAGTAAATGGTTTTGGATTTGATTATTCAGGATCATTACATGCGTGATTATAAGCAAAAATGCTATCTTTGATAACTACGTCTAACTTCAATGGATGAGCCTTTAGATTAGAACTCACTTTATGGTTTTGCATTACAAGACAATCTGTACCCCTTAGTGGCTGAAGGAATTAAATCACCCTGGATTTACAGTAACATGAAAGTTAATGATAACTAATTTATTTTTCTGTAGCAATTACACCTACTAATTTATTTTCTTGATGTCGGAAGAGGTCTTAACTTCAAATCATCGTTTCTCATTGTAAGAGTAAAGAGTTAATATGATAAAGGGGGTCAAGGAACAACTAGGGATGTGCAACGGTTATGGTGGGTTGGTAACCACTGTTATTTATCCATAACCGTTTATGCTCATACCTGCATAATCGTTTACCGGTTGGGTAATTGCCTAAACGGTTATACTCATACCCATAACCGTTTATAAACGGTTAACTATACTCATAACCGCTTACCCATTTAACCGTAACCATTTAGTACTAGTTTACCCATTTACCTTTTTTTCTTTTACCATTTACTCATTTTTCACCCATCTATATGTTTTTAAACAACTTGAAAATTAAAAAAAAAAAAAAAAAAAATTTGTCATAATTTTCTTTTTCTGACAATTAAACACCGTTATATGTATATTCATCATACATTTCGGTATTTTAATTTTTTAAGTCCTTATACCATTCCAATAATTGGAATAATAGTTTACGGACGATATTTTTAACTGTTACCAATGAAGATAATATAATATTTGCTATATATTATTGGGTTACGAAAACTATTTAGAAGACAGTATTCTTGGTATTTAACCCAGAATGTAAAGTATTAACATAATATATATAATTAGGTACATTATATTATAATTAGCTACATAAACCATGCACTATAGTCAATAGCATTGATCTGAGTTTTGTCCGATGGAGAACATGGTTTGTGTTAATTTTACATATATAAAATAAATGGATAAATGGTTACCCGTTTATAATCGCGGTTAATACCCATAACCACCCATTTAAATTTCACAGGTAAACGGTTATGCTCATAACCGTTATTTATTTAAACGGTTACCCATAACCGTAATCGTGAAAAGTTTAAATGAGTGGCTAACCGTGGTTACACCATAATCGCAGGTATTTGCCCATCCCTAAGAACAACCCATGTTATTGCCATGTAAGAATGCTCTAATGGTAAATCGTTGAGTTCACATTTATGGGCAAGAATCACTTGTCCCCCAAAAAGGTTTAGAGAATGCATATTATATCTTGAATTACAAGCAACATTCTCCTTAAAACAAACTTAAAAGGAATAAAAAAAAAGCGTGAGAATATGAATTCAAGTAACACTTCTTTTGTTTTTGTCATAAAGAATCGAACAATGAAATTCTAATTCATTACCCCCCCCCCCCTCCAAAACCACAGAGGCGGATCTAGGTTTGTTGACTCCCCAAACTCAGAAATTTCTATGAAAGAGTTGGTTGCTATTCTTTGAAAATCTGATACGCCTTTGAAAGCTGTCCTCTAACTGTTCAACGTATTGCCTCTAAAGGCATTGGGCAGGATAGTTGCTAGCCTCATGCCTTTGTACGCTTGCTAAAGGCATCTTTCGATCGTCATGCTTTATCTAAAGCTATTGACATCAGTCGACATGCACTTTTGAAAGCTATTTGGCATATGTCGACATGCATGCAATATAACTTGGAAAATGATCTCAAGCTTACCAAGACTTGATGAAATGCCAATTGTCATGTTATACGGTCCAAAAAATTTTATGCACTACCAACACTATTCTTACTGAAGCCCCCAATAATATTTCCTAGATTTGCCACTATTTTCTCACCACATGGGCTAACAAGGCGAGAGGGTTAGATTCAGGTATTCCCTTGCCTTGCAAAGAAAATGTTTCACTTAAAAATTAAGTATGGCAATGGCACTATATATTAGGGTAGAACAACCTAGAGCTATCTTGCTCAGTCACACAACCATGCCTCGAACGACATAATGAAGCTAATCATAGCTAGTAAACTCACAACTGCATATCAAAGATGAACCTAATTAATTCATGTGAAAAAGGCTGCAAATCTAATGTTATGTAATATAATCCGATTCTGTAAAACCCTTGGAAACTTTTGAACTTCTTTCCATATATTGGCATTCCAGTGTCTAGCTCTAGTACAGAGTACTATGTTATCCAAAACCTAACCGTGCCTCAAAAAGTACTCTTGCCACTTTACAGTGGTGATCATTTCTCTGTAAGTAAAATGTTTTAAGTTCAAATCTTGTAGATAATAAGTTCAATACTAATTGAGAGGTCTTAAGTTCGATTATCGACAAAGACGAATTTGAACCACATTATTACTAGTCTATTGTCATCACCACCTCTCACATTATTACCATTACATGTCAATGCTGAGACTAACACTCTCAAAACCACCGCTATTCCTGCCACCAATGTCCCACTAATACCCTCATAATCTCTGGCTTTGTCAACACGGCCGTCACCTCAGTAGCCTACACCACCATCCCATCACCACCATTGCCATTACCAACCCCACCACCAATGCTGCCACCAACTCCCTTAAAACCACTGCAATTGACGCCATCTCTGATGGGTGACCATCTAAAGAGTCACTGAGAGAATTAAAGTCTGAGGTGCGATATTCTATTTTCAAGGAATGTCTTAAGGGGATGATTACAAAACCCATCAAATTCCAAGACCAAGGAGATTAATAACATTGGGAACGGAAGGACCTATTGAGCTTCCTTATTTATTTCTTGGACTAGTCTAATTAAGTTCCTTTTATTATATAAATAGGTTGTGATTTGGATGCTGGAAACCAAGTGGGAATAGAATTTTACTGAACATAATCTTTGTGTCTTTGCCTGAAGCCTACTTCTTTTGATCCAGTTCTACAGTGCAACACCGAAATGTATTCCACCATGGCTTCTTCATTTAGCTCCACCCCGAAACGTCCAATCAACGATCTGCTCTCAAGTATAAACAATCTTATGCCTATGAAGTTGAAGGTAGATTCCAACTTTGATGTCTGGAAATATCAGATGACCGCCATACTCGGAGCTTACGATCTCATGGGTTATGTCAATGGCTCGCTCTTACGCTCCGACATGTTTTGGGCTGCAGACAAGGCAATATGGTGCAGGGAGGATCAAGCAGTGATGGCGGCGATCAATGCTACACTCTCGCCCAGGGCACTCGAGCAAGTCTGCCACTGCACTACATCCCGGGAACTATGGCTTCAACTGCATGAAAAATCTTCATGGTTTGTTTGAAGTGCATTTGCTTCGTTTTTCCTTTTCCTTTTCTTTTGATGCAAGCAATATTCTAGTTGCTACTTCTTATGCACACCGGACTGCGGAGTAGTGATTATTTCATAAATAATCTGATGGCATGAATATCACAAAAAGGTTTTAGACTCATGAGAGTGCTAATGTCCAGTAATTACAATGTTTACAGTTCTCAAAGTCTTCAAATATTTCCATTTCCAATGTCCATTACAAGTTCGATTGCACGTTTGATTTACAAATGAGCGAGTGAAGGTTGTGTAAAGATGTAAACTTCGTCGTATCCCTTCCTGCGGTCACAAAGCAAAGCATAGGCAACCGAGTTAATAAATTCATGCGCAAATCCAAAGTAAAAGTGCAGTTTGAAGAGCACTTTTTGGCTTACCCAGCCTTCCCACAAAAAGTCGGACTGTAATTGTAGATGAGATTGTCAAGGACTTGCCCAACAGGCGGTCTGTTTAATGACTTCCTTGCCTCGCTGCATCACAAATTCACGATTGGTGTAAGTTTAGGGTCTGATACCATTCCGGTCGAATAAACTTGGAGGAGTTTTAAAGTTCTAGATGCATTGAATAAACAAATAATCCAGTTATCCGAAGATTCTGAACCTTAAATTTTCCAATTTTTTTTTTCTACTTATGCCCTCCCGAATAGAGTGCCACTCAACATTCCAGACAATGTTCAAAAACTCAACGGTTCACTTAGAACTAAAAGACAGATACAGAAGGATAAAGCATAAACCCTAACCTGACCAAGAAGTTTGCAACGTGCTGAGTCACTTGAATAGCATCCTCTGAGTGCGGAATCATTGGTAAGCCCCATTCAAAAGCATTTTTCTGCAACTCAATTAGTTAGTCTTCTAAAACTTGAAACAGGTCCGTTGGAATAATCTATTAAGTCCAGATATCCTCAAAAGTATTTAATATTTTAGATGCAAACTTTAGTCTTTTGCTTTTCATAAACAGCAATAATTATTGAAAATCTTCTTAAGACTACAAATATGGCAATATTGCAGATGTCTCAAGCGGAAATAGTTAATGTTTTTGTGTAATCTTTCATGCAAAGATGGTAAGAAAAGCAAAATTTGCTTATTCGACAATAATAGCTTCTCCTTCTCAAGGTTGTGAATGCATCTTAGTATAGATCCTTGCAGACACCTATTCAAATAAAAGGCGCCTCGAGATGATTCCATATTTAAACACTGTTATTGTGCTGTTGCTTATATTGCTAAATTTAGAGTAGTAATAAAGATGACGAAAAAAATATTATGGTAATACCTCTGGATGCCATTGGAAGGCGGTCACAGGATAGTTGTATGCGTGTGCGGTGGACACATAGACCTGGTAATAATGTTACTGCAACAGTTAGAATCTTAAGGGGAATAAAATAAATCCAGAGAGATTGCGAGAGAGTGAAATGCATAACCAAACAAGATAATTACATTCAGTACCTTATCATCTTCATCAGTACAAGTTGTCAAGATCTTAAAGAAACTAGACAGATTCTCATTCTCCATAAGCCTCTCTGGTGAAATACCATACTGTTGCATTGAATCATTAAAAACTTGGTTAGGAAACCTATACCATGCTTGGTAAGCATAAGAATAACCATATGGACAAGAGTAGCAGAAAAACCAAAATGCATTAGTACAAGAAGCATAAATCAAACAGTAAACAGAAAGAACGAAACTCATAATACAAGATATATTCTCAAAACTGACATTTGTCTCACCAATCTTGTAAACGATTGGACAAACTCAGAATTGTAATGAAACAAGATCGAAACTTTCTCAACCAAAGCTCATGATATATGTTTCGAAGTGGGTTGCCTTGGGAAAGTAAACAGACTGAGCAAGTATAAGATTTGACCAAGTAAATGGTTTTGGATTTGATTATTCAGCATCATTACATGCGTGCTTATAAGCATAAATGCTATCTTTGATAACTAAGTCTAACTTCAATGGATGAGCATTTGGATTAGAACTCACTTTATGGTTTTGCATTACAAGACAATCTGTACTCAACTTCCTAAGCAAGTCTGGAGGAAATCTGCAAAAAAAATTAAATTAGTGGCTGAAGAAATTAAATCACCCTGGATTTACAGTAACGTGAAAAAACTTCCATACTAACTCATAGAACATCAACCATCTTCCGCTTAATTATTAGAACAGAGGTAAAAAAAGATCAGACAAAGATGACTGATAGAAATACAAGTCTAGCATGCTCAATTGACATCTACTCTGCTTAATCCTATTGATTGGGGTGAAGTACATAAATTTCTCGCGTTTCAATCCTATTTAAGGCAAAAATCTTTGATAAGAATGCTTTAGCAGGGAAGCTACCTCGAATGATGGTTGAACTTTTCATAAAAGAATCAAACAAAAAATTAAAGAAGACAGATTAGAAGGCCCACCATGAGTTTAAGGTAACTTCTAGAGGTGAACAAACAATTAACACACTTCTGTTATAGCCATATATCAATAGTGTTCCATGAATTCACATACTCAGCGTCCTCACAGTTTGTTTTGACTAAGGATCTAAGATCAGTCATAAATGCAAAACATGTTTGAGGAAAAAAGATTCAAAATAAAATTCTTTTGCATAATAACAGGACAATGACGTCTAAACTGAGTCAGGAAAACCTCATTCCAAGATTTATACCTTTGAAATACAGTTCCTTCAATAATGGTGTTCTCGGTAAATTGTAAAGTTGACGCCACATCTACTGCACTGAATGACTCAAGAATTTTCTTGTTCTAGAAGAAAGAAAGAGAGTCGTGTAAATCTTAAAATCGAGACAAATATATTAAGAGGAGTTGATGAAGCATCGATAAGGATAAAAAATTCAAGTTAAAAGCAGAGGATCATTAACTGACATGACGAAGGTGATTCAGACTGAAAGGACTACTGTGACAATTCTAATAAAAGAAACTGAACTATTATTCCATAATTTCAATATTGAATGTGTTGTAAAGTTATCCGCAAGCTCATTAAATGGTATTTTTCTAGTAGTCTCAAGTTGTATGCCAACTGAAGAAACCAAGAAAGGCCATTCGCAAAAGAAGGACCATGACACGTGGCCAAATAGTTTAGAATTGCAGAACCAGACGTCCTGGTTTTATCTCTTTTAGCAATTGATAATTTAAAGCGCCACTGGAACTTGCAAAATTGACTGCTTTGATGATTTAAAATGGCTATGCATTTATACATTCAAAAAGGTGAAAGACATGCAGTTTGAATGACAAGACTGAATTCTTAAGGAAAAACAGTGAATATTGAGAAGGATAGTTTACCTTGCTGATGATCATTGTTAGAAGTTCAAAACCTAAGCAGATGGCGTATAATGGGAAATGATCTCCAGCGTCATTCTTCTCTATAATTTTCTGTAGAAAACAGATAAGTGCATAGCTAATAATTAATAAACATGGAATGTAATATTGAAGAATTTTGTCAGAAAAGCACTGAAATTATCCTACGAGATTACAATTTACGTGAATTCTTTATGATGCAGGAGAGCCTTGAAGCATTTGATGTTAGCCAGCCATGAAACAGTGACATGGTTGCAATGCAGAAACTCCAACTTTGACCTCTAAAAACCCTATGTAGCGGTTATGTCGACCACTCTATTTAACCAGTATCTATCAAAATTTTCTTTTGCCTAGTGCTTGCTGGAGTACAGAGAATGATCCTTCATGCTAATGATCATGGGGAATGAGATGATGTTGGACTTGGTATGATTTCAATTTCGACCTCTAAAATCCTATTAAGAATCATGACACTTATGCTGCCAAGCCTCGCCCATACAAAACCGATCTAGCTACAATTTAGATCAAATCCATTTTGCAGTCGGAATAATTTTCATGATACCTATACAATCTTCTGTTTGTTTAGCAGAAAACTGGCCCCAGAATATATGGAAGAGTAGATATAATTGTTCAGCCTGGTAAGCCAGGACTATAATGCTAGTGCACATCATGCACTGGTTATAATATCAAGCACTAAATTACCTGAAATATTCTCTCAACAACATCATAGTACAACCCACGTTTAGCCCATCCACCGGTGAAAAGCACGCCATTAACGAGATCGAGCTTCTGCAATGCAGCATTTACAGTGAGCAACATAACAAAATCACTAGGAGAGGACAGTATAGTTTACCTCATAGCGCTTACGCCTCATGGTAAACAAACGGTTGCAATACTAATGTACGTACAAACACACATATCGAACAAAATTTTTATAAATGCGCAGCCTTTTACTGGTAAAGAGGGGAAAAACAATGAATAATCACAGACCAACTTCAACTTTTGATTGTTTGCCCAAAAGACAAACGAAAGTAGAAAGCTTTCGATTACAAAGGCCAATACAACTACTGGGTCGTTTCTATAACTGGTTTCTCCAGCTAACAAAAGAACCTATACAAAAGCACTTCTTGAAAAAGCAGTTTTAACTGAACGCATAACGTGCATTTTTGAAAAGCAGTATTATCGTAAGAACACAGAAGCAACTTCTCCATAAAGCCCAATTTCTTCTCGACCAATAACATAACAGATAAAATCAAATTTTCAAATTTAAACTTTTATCGTGGCCACCTGGAAAAGAATATCACGCGGCTCGTTATAGATGAGAGGAATAACACGAGCCCCAGCCGATTCGACGAACTTGACATATGAAGCTGCGATATACGACGCCGTGGAGGCGTTGCTGAGCCGGCCGGACGCGCCGTCGCCGGGGTGGCTGAGGATGCCGATCACCGGCCGGTAATTGAGCTTGGGGTCGGGCACCGTACACCTGGTAGAGGACGAGTCGGATGTTCCGAGTTGACTTGGTAAGACAATCGTAGACTGGGCTTTGGCCAAGCTCAGCTCCTTGGACAGGGAAATTAGGAAAGGAATCCAGAGGCAGCTCCACATCTCTGCGGGTGTCGTCTTTGGGGACGCTGCGGCGGACTGCGCGTCGGAGGATGAGGAGGCGGAATCGGAGGGGTCGGGCGTTGGGGTAGACGTGGAATTAGTGAGGAAGTTGGAGGGCATGTTGGGAAAGAGGAAATGGGGACCGACGAGTTGGATTTGGCATGGAGGAAGAGGAGGAAGGGTGGAATGGTGTGCCTAGGACGCGTTTGTTGAAATGCGTATGTTGTTTGTTGCGTGCGGCTGAGCTCACGGTGTTTTCGTACGGCCGGCAATTTGGAAAAGAGGAGGAGGAGGGCGGTGGTGATATAACTATTGAGTGTTGAGAGGTAATGGTCACGTGGAAGGAAGCCAACAAAAACGTTGAGTCAGAAAATAGTCAGATTCATTAATTATGTGTCAGATAGGAGACAGATTCCACAAATTTGCAATGTGATTGGAAACATGGTTTATTAATTATGTGACCGTACAATGATATTTTTGTGAGAAAATTTTTTTACGGGTTTTTAACCTGTTAAATTTTTAATTGTTAATTTCGTTTAATTTATTTAATTTGATGATTACAAATAATAAAAAATATGTAATAAATTGAAAGGGATGTATGCAAATTACTTCTTTATTTTATTTTAAAGTTAAAATTAATATAAATTATATAGAGAATATCAAACTCGAGTACATATGAATAATGCTTTCATTTTAGTTAATATATATGGTTAAACAGGTCCTTTAACTAGAGGGATTCAATTTTATTTTTAAAATATGAACACCTTCTTGACCGTTGAATTGACTTTAATGAAATTGTGTCGTTAAGATTAAATCACAGACCACACAATCTCAAGTACACAATTTCATTAAAGTCAAATCCAACGGTCGAGAGGATGTTCTTATTTTTTTAGAAAAATAAGGATTCCTCTCGTTAAAGGATTCCTAAGTTTGCAATGAACTCAGCATACTTAATCTTTCTCTAAAAACATATCACTTTTTTTATCAAAATATGAGCGTACATGTTACATATGCTCAGTCCGGTTTCGGTTTTGTTCAAAATTTCCGCGTGAGCAAAATAAGATAAAAGTATTTGAACTTTAAACTTGGAAACAAAGGAAGTTGTCGTATGCGACATTTTCATAACCTTTTATGGACAAGTAAACAATTTCATACTCTCTTTGTTTGGTCAAAAACCAACCAATTGGTCATCCAAACCAATGTCGAACACAAGAGTATGCCCAAACCCACGTAAGGTGACTCAAACAGGCCCCCAAATTAATTCAAACAAACAACATCAACCTAAACCCATAAGCCCATAATAAGCTCAATGAGAGCCCAACTTCGATAGAGCCCCCTCCATTACGCATCTTACGCACGACTTCGTTAGAAGTCCTAGTGATCGTGAGGGATTGATTGGAGAAATCCGACAGGTGCTACATGTGGATGAGTCATCTGATGATCAACGATTCATAATAATTCATCGGATTTGATATCAATAGTAGAAAATAAATAAATTTGTCTAATAATTTAATCTCCACCCGTACCAAACCGTTCAACATTACTTTAGAATTTTTATTTTTATTTTTAATAAGTTTTGTCAAAATCAAACCAATATGAATCCCAATTGCATTCTAATTGGTTTTATTATAATTTTGAGGTGAAACCACTCCAATCTGAGTCGCACCAACCCCTAATAAGATTGCTAGTTTAATATAATGAACATAAACACGGAAATAATATAACTATACGCAATTATAAATCCAAAGAATATAACATAAATGTTGTAAAACTAACCATTGGGAGGGAGAATAGAGTAAAATACTATTTACAACAATTAGGCAATTATAAATTCATTATTTTCTTTATTGACGAGAACACCTCATGTGGTATGTCTTTTGGCAACCGGCCAAACATGAACAACAAATATCCTTGCATATTAAAAAATCATGAGGTATAATTTATGTAAAGTGTAACTTTACCGCATCAGTGTATTAAATATACTCAAGATTTTCCATACTGCAATTTTATAAGTTCACTCCGACAAAAAAAAAAATGCAGAATTTCAGAGTATTACAAGTTTTTTAGAGAGTATAGTCAAGGCGTGTCGTTTTTGTCAAAATATGTACACAAAATAACTAGTTCGCAAATTGTAAGATATATCTGTTTTGTTGCTGCCGATTATAAAATATAAACCACGTGAAAAGCAGTTTATTAATAAAATTGCCCAATTAACTTTTATGTTTAGGGTTTATGAGCTGCCTAAGTTTGACCAGCTAGAAGAAATTGAGGGTCAACACACACTCAATATTTAGCTTATAAATTGAACCACGGACTCTAATTACTCACAACTCATAAGTGGCTATTAAGCTTTGGTTTATCGAGCAGATTAAGCTGTTAAACATACACAAATTTCTTCTTTTTGGTCATATCATGGCTCTAGTTAATAGCTTCATGCCAAAAACCATGCTCCAAATGCCCATCGATTCCAAGCCCTACAGCCTGCTGAATAATAAGACTGTGATAATGTGAGCTAAACTTCCTCTCCTATATGTACTCATTCTCATTTTTCAATCTTTAATTATGTACATATTAATGTTGCATTAAGTTAATTTTATCTATTTATTAACAGTATTAATTCTTTGGTTGATCAGAAGATGTGCTGCAGCGCCTAGACGACAGATCAGTACAGGGAAACCTCCGCAAATCAACCGGGTAAGCAGAAGCAGTAACAGGAGCTTGAGAAGTGATCAGGTCAGCCTCAACAACAGTAAGAGTGGAGAAGATGGGAAAACAAATGGAGGAAATGTTGTTGCTGATGAAGTTAACAATACAACCAACACTGCTGCTGCCACTGATTAATTAATAATGCAGGACCATTAGTTTGTTAATTAATCCAGCTACGTCGATTAATCCCTGTAGTTGTCATATGATGGCTCGTTCGTTGTCTAGCAAAGCATGGCTGAATGTGATTTGTTAGCAGCTTAATTATATATGTACTTGATCATAATTTCTTCTTGAACAAATAATTATCATTTTCATTCGTTAACCGAAAAACCTTTGCTTCTTCTTATAACATATATGGTAGAATATGATTTAATTACACGATCTTATACCATGTCAAAACATGTTAACATCAAATCGCAAACAAATTTGGCAACTGACGAGGCCAAAGTATGCATGGTTAGGGAATATTTGAGGGGACTAGAGAAGGACAGAATGGAAAAATAAGGAAAAAGACATTTGCACGTTTGGTTTCGAAATAACAAATTAAATTGTTTTAGTAAAAGAAAAAGAATTGGATTTTAACAAGTGACCTTTTTATAAAATTAATGTTAACATTATGTTTTAATTCTTTCTCCTACAAATATATCAATTAATAATTTTTTTTTAAGGCTCCTGACAGTCACATTACACATGGCACCCTTGTTCATAAACGTTTCTAACTGAGGGAGACAAAATTCAAAAAAAATATCTTGAATGCGCAGAAGATAAATGCTCATAAGTTCATAACCATCAATTAATTTAGGGCAAAACAAGATGCTATTCATTCTATACTCTGTAAA
The DNA here is from genome assembly GCF_041283825.1 of Pyrus communis. Taxonomy (NCBI): domain Eukaryota; kingdom Viridiplantae; phylum Streptophyta; class Magnoliopsida; order Rosales; family Rosaceae; genus Pyrus; species Pyrus communis. The sequence continues at coordinate 29,363,725 of NC_142575.1, forward strand.
GAGCGTCTAACATAATATTATTTCATCCAGTTTCTATAAGAATAAGAAATAAACAACGAGCAACATGCATGTCATAATCAGTATTAATGTATATATATAGTCCCCTTTATGTTTTATTCTTCCCACTAACTAGTGCTAGCTTGAATTCCTTTTGGCTTATTAATTAGTTTATACTGCTGCAGAAATCTTAACCATCCAACTTGAATAATGAGAATCGCTTACATTTTCTTTACTTCTCGAAAAGAGGAAGATATATGAATTTCATAACATCCCACGTGAACCATGCATTCCTTTGGATGTTAAATATCCACAAAACAAAGAAAAACAAACCAACCGATGGGGAGAGAACTAATATGCTTATAATTTTTTCAATAAAGAGCCTTAGATGCGATTTCTGAAATTGAAAACAAATAATAAGCGAGAAAACCACCACTAGATTTTGATAGAAAATTTAATATTTATTATTATAATATTATATTTGCAATTGAATTGAAATTAAAAGAGTATTTCTTGGTGAAGATACGTGTCTGTCCAAGCATAAATTCAAGAAACTTTTGACTTTTCAAAGTAATCACATTTATTTTAAAGAGCATCTCAACTTTTATAGATAGTAATTTTGAACAATTGTTAAAAGAAGAAGGTTCTATCTTTTTTTGATGTAGAAGAAAGTTCCAAGTCATTTATTCTCAAAGTTGATATATATGTGAGTTTTTACATTAATTAAGTTTATAGTTTAAGTGAGTTCAACACAATCTTAGTTCACTAGAATCTTATGATTTGGCAATGCTACTATCAGATAGTGCGGTCATTTGTACTAATAGACAATAACCAATTTAGTGGGGCGTAAATTTGACTAAATACCACGTTTTTGTCTCCACCAATCTTTAGATGTTTATGTGGAACAAAAAATTATCGAAAAAAATATGGAGGCGACACATGAATTTTAGGGTAAAAAAGATAAAATTATCGTCGAGGCACACTGAAGCTTCTACACGCAAGCAGTAGACAATCATGGCTCACTCAAGATAAAAAATGATCAAAACAGGTATTTATTCAAAACCTATTTCATCCATCCTCATCAAATCTCCCTCACAAGGTAACTTCCATATTATTTCTCCTAAATTATATTAATTAGCTAATTAATTGATATTAATTCATTAATTAGCTAATTAATTGTAAATTACACCTAAAAACCCACTAAAGTGGCCGGTTCCCATCTCTCCCAAAAGGGCCAATCACACCCCTATAAATACCACCCCATTTTCTCCAAAAACCTAGGTTGAATCTTTTTGCAAATTCTCTAAATTCTCTAAACACTTTTCCCTCAAAATTCTAACTTTAGCATCGGAGGTTCTTCGGCCAAAGCCCTCCCCCATTTATCGTGGGCGCGTGAGGCTCTTGGCCTTGACCTTAGGTATTAATTATTTTGTGGGTGCATTTTCGTCCAAGAAGGAAAAGGCGGAAATTTTTATCCACAAATTGGTGCTTTCATTGAGAGTTTGATTCACACACTCGAAGAAGACTCTCGCATTCAACGTTTCTAATTTCTTGTTCATTTGTAGATTTTTCGTATGTTCTACTTCCTAGAATTTTTTTTATAAAATTATTTGAATAAACGTAAAAGAAAAATATAATGACAAGAGATTTGGAAACCACAATGAATGAAACTTCCTAGGTTCAAAGATCTTGATTAAGTGATGGAGATTGCAATGTAGCCCTACTATGACGATCCACAAGGCTCAACGCGACGGCAAGAGGAGCAACTTTGCCACCACGGAACACTACCACCATGGCAGCCACGGGGACCATCGTGGCAATGGGGAGTGGGCCAACTCTATGGCAGCAAACCATGGCCTTATGTGCTGCCATTACAGCAGCCCAAACCCAAGACCAAGCCCAGGCCTAGACACTGGCAGCAGCTGCGCAAGTAGCCCAGTATATAACCTAATCTGCAGCCCACGCCATAGGGCAGCCGAGCTAAGCCTAGCACCAACAAGCCCAAATCGCAGCCCAAGACGCATCGCAGGCCTAATGTCACATCCCAGCTCGGGGTCCACCACATCCTTGACTCGCTCCACCATAGTAGCACGATATTTTCCGCTTTGGACCCCAACCACGCCCTTATGGTTTTGTTTATAGGAACTCACACGAGAACTTCCCAGTGGGTCACCCGTCATGGGATTGCTTTCGTGCGCTACTCGCTTAACTTCAGAGTTCCGATGGAACCCGAAGCTAGTGAGCTCCCAAAAGGCCTCGTGCTAGGTAGAGATGAGAATATACATATAAGGCATAGATGATCCACTCCCCTAGGCGATGTAGGATATTATAATCCACCCCCTTAGGGGCCCGATGTCCTCGTCAACACACACGCGGCATAGAGGATCCACTCATTTGGGTGATGTGGGATATTACAATCCACCCCCTTAGGGGCCCGATGTCCTCGTCAATACACACGCGGCCAGTGTTATGCTTTGATACCAAATTGTCACATCCCGGCCCGGGGTCCACCATATCCCCAGCCCGCTCCACCACAGTAGCACGATATTGTCCGCTTTGGGCCCCGACCACGCCCTCACGGTTTTGTTTCTGGGAACTCACACGAGAATTTCCCAGTGGGTCACCCATCATGGGATTGCTCTCGTGCGCTACTCACTTAACTTCGGAGTTCCGATGAAACCCGAAGCTAGTGAGCTCCCAAAAGGCCTCGTGCTAGGTAGAGATCAGAATATACATATAAGGCATAGAGGATCAATTCCCCTAGGCGATGTGGGATGTTACACCCAAGCTGCGCTGACCATTCCCTCGACCTAGATCCAATAAGCTCACAGTGCCGCACCGTGCCTACACTACTCGCACGTGGCACGGCTCACTTCTGCGACCCAACCTGCTCCTTTGGCTCACTTGGCAATCCCGACAGGTCCAAGACCAGTTTAACCGTCTCGAATTAGTATTTTTGACATTTTCCAATTCAAATCTTGCATCTAGAGTCCATTACATTTCCACTAATCAAGAAGACACATACTGTCTAAGCTATTCTAACATAAATGGTGAACCACAGTTAGCTCGACAAGTCATAGAATTAATATGCGCCCTTGCATAACAGAAGACCTTGGTGAATTAGCTTTTGCAGCGCACTGAGATGCAACGTGCCCTAGATGAGGTGTCCTGAAGCATGACAAGGGCAGATGACGAACCTCTCCAATAGCGTCCTGGCAAGCAGCCCTTCAACCAGCCACGATTCGAGCGTTCTAGTAATTTACGCTCCCGCATGGGTGCTTGGGATATCGTATACTCTTATCTTAGCGCACAGAGAAGTGTGTACTCATGATTAAGCCCACGAACGAGCATACGTTCATGGTTAAGGCCACACTTCGATTATTAACATGTACAACCTTCTAGGTGAAGTGTTCATTCACAATTAGGCTCTCAATAAGCATTATCTACCTCACATTACAGTAAACAGCAAAACAGATGGAGAGAAGCAGTCATTCAATCCAGCTCAAGTTCAATCGGCAACCTGCAAACAGCCCGTTCGCTTGCCAGGAATGTACCATATACACCATAGCCACGACATAGACAAGTCAAGCATAGGGAAGAGCGGCTTAGACAATAAGTCACGATCGGGGACAGACGAAAGTTCCACTGCCCCAGCAGAGGCAAATTCAAGAAGAAGTTGATAGGCTCTTAACTAAACGATTGTGCAATTTCCAGCGTAATGAGGCTGCTGATAATGCATTTCGACAAGACATGGCCAATATAAGCATGTCACCATTCAT